>NW_026695242.1:5312500-5760000 GCF_021218885.2 Marmota monax | reverse complement strand
AGAGTACCTTTATTTTATTTGTTATGTGGTGCTGAGGATCAAACCTAGTGCCTCACGTGTGCTAGGCAACCGCTCTGCCACCAAGCCACACCCCAGCCCCTTATCACCAAGTTTTAAGTTAATCAACATGGATGTTTCTCAAAATAATTTAAGCTGAGTGAAGAAAGCCAGAACACCACCCCCCACCCCTGGACAAAAGTGGACAGGAAAACAGAGATAGGACAAAGGAATAACAAAGGGCATGAAAACATTTTAGGGGATAATATGCATATTTATTATCTTGATTGTGGTGATAGTTTCACAGATGTGTATTTTACATACACATCAAAATTTTAAATTGTACACTTTAAACATGTAGAGTTTATTATTTATCAATTATACCTTAATAATGATATTAAAAAGAAAATCTAACTATTAAAGAAAAATTATAAATACTAAAAAAATCACTCATAATCCTACCACCTCTACCATAGGCACTGTATTTCAGATTCAAAGGTGCAAAGTTTTCAAATTTTCACAACTCTAGGTTATGTTGTACGATGAGACTATTTCATGTAAGTGATACTGCAACAATATGTAGCCTTTTGTGTCTGCCTTCTTTCATTTAGTATAATATTTTTTAGGTTCATTTATGTTATAGCATGTATCAGTAGTTTATTCTTTTTTTATTTTATTTAGTTAGTATTGGGAATTGAACTCAGAATCAACATCCCAGAGGGATGACTGGCTACATGATCAAGAAAAAAGTCAATTTTATATTTACTTACTAGGAAAGTGATCTTTTATAAAATATAAGAAAAATTTTTATTATTTCATCATTATTATGACAACTATTTTTCAATGACAAAAATCATGAAAGACCCATCATTTATTTGCATACTAAGTGAAAAGTAAACTCTGTATCAGTTTCCTTTGAACCAGAAATCACACTTATAGGGATTTATCTGGAAGAAATAATTTAATAGGACCAAAAAGTTTATACACAAAAAAATTCCAAAGGAATCTATATAATAAAAACTAAAAATATGAATGTCTCTGAATAAAAAAAGGTTTAGTAAATTACAGTAAATAAAAATGATAAAATATACATCCATTAAAAAATAATTAGCAATGCTTTGTATATGTGAAAGAAAGAATTCAAAAGTGTTACATGTAGCATAGATCAAAATAAATTTCAAGGGCTGGGATATAGCTCAGTTGTTAGAGTGCTTGCCTCACATGCACAAGGCCCTAGGTTCAACCCCAGTACCAAAATAAATAAATAAATAAATAAATAAATTTCAAAATAAAATGTATGTTATATGACTTTATTAAAATAAATTGTGATAACTATAAACAGAATGAGATATTAATTAAAGATATGAATTAAGACTTCCTAGGCTCAAAGGAAAGATTTTGATTACCAAACATTTAAAGTTTCTATATGTAAAAGAAACCATGGTAAATTAAGTTACAATATAAATTTTAAAATATGGATAATATCAGAAAACATGTGGAAAAGATACCTATAATTCCTAATATATAAAGCAGCTTTTTTAAACATAAGAAAAATACACCAATGGGCAAAGTACATGAAGTGGTTCATGAAAGCAATGCTAAAGGTTAATAAAAACAAGAAACACTTAGTAATCAAATAAATGTAGCTTTAAATGACAATGTTATCATTTTACTCTTAAAATTAAACAATTCTTTAAAATAATAATGCCCATTCTGGCAAAGACATGTAAAACAATTTTTATTTACTACTAGAGGTGTGAATTGTTACAAACTTTCTGTACTCTTATATACCTGTGAAACCATCACCACAATCAAGAAAACAAATATTTTTATCATACCTAATATTTCTCAGTCCTCTGTAATCATTCTTTCCCTATATTTCTGTCCCCAAATGACCATTAATCTGCTTTTCATCAATACAGATAACTCTATAGTTAAAGTATGTAGTCTCCTTTTGTCTGGTTTCTTCAGCATGATGCATTTGAGATTCATCCATGTTGTGTGTATCAATATTTCATTTCTTTTTATTGTGAGTAGTATTCCCTTTTTTTAATATTTATTTTTTAGTTATAGGTGGATACATTGTCTTTATTTTATTCTATGTGGTGCTGAGGATTGAACCCAGTGCCTCACGCATGCTAGGCAAGCGCTCTACCACTGAGCTACAGCCCCAGCCCCTAACAAGATAGATTTTTTTTAAATTTTTAGTTGTAGTTGGACACAATACCTTTATTTCACTTATTTATTTTTATGTGGTGCTGAGGATCGAATCCAGGGTCTCACAAGTGCAAGGTGAGCGCTTTACCACTGAGCCACAACCCCAGCCCCAAACCAAGACTTTATTTTTCTTTTTTTGGTGTTGGGGATTGAACCCAGGGTCTTGTGCATATGAGGCAAGCACTCTACCAACTGAGCTATATCCCCAGTCCAGTATTCCCTTGATAGATTTTTTTTATTGTTGTTGTTATTTTCCTGTTTACCTACTGATGGAGATTTGGGTTGTTTCTGGTTTGGTGTTCTTCGTTATCCACAAGTTTTGAGGTCCAGAGGAAAATGACTGCAAAGGTCTACATTTAACATCCCAGTATACCAACTGGTTCTAAGTATCAACTGCAAAGACATGTATACTAAAGATGTGAATATAAAGGATAAATTATAATGATACCTTTTCTATAATTTTTTCTTACCTTTTCATAAACTGTATTGTCTAGATAAGGGTAAATATGAAATGCTCCCCGAATCTTCTTCACACCTGGATACAGCAAGGGGAGCATATTAACATAAGCCACACCATGAAATGAAAGCTGACTTTCATCATCAGTCTAAAGGAATAAAAGAGAGTTGTTAATGCCAAAGAGTAATGTCGCATAAGGTGAGAAATTGACTCAGACGTGCAGACTCAGTTTTAGGAACAAACTCTACTACTTAGCTAGTATGTATCTTTGGGCAAGGTATATAATATTTTGGGCTTCTGTTTGTTTAGCTTCAAAATTGGTTTAATAATACCATGATCTCTGAGATAATACATATCAACAATATTAATAAATATGCTAGCTGAATCAATACATACTCAAATTAATTGATAATACATATATTCAACCAAAAAGTCAATTTTACCATGTTGTTTCTTAGGGGGAAAAAATGAGACCTTATTAAAAAACCTAACAAAGACTTAAAGGCATCAGCAGTTTTGGCTTCTAGCTTTTGTTCATAGAATTACAAGAAATAAAATGAGGCTTACAAATCATCTAGACCAATTATGACCAGTAGGCTTTTTAACTTATACCCAAATTTTCATCAATTGGTAGAGGTGTTTTAGCATTCTTTGAAGAGAAAAATTCTGTGTATGCATCTGGGTTCAAAAAAGTGCTTTGATCAATGAGCAATGTGTGCCATAGATAATTAAGGATGAAAACTATCTATCATATATTTGCAATACCTGATCTAAATTCTCACAGAAAAGATGAGGAACATGTAAATAAATATGTTTTAACGTCTTTTTTTTCTTTTTCTTTCTTTCTTTTTTTTTTGGTACTAGGGATTGAACCACGGGTCACTTAACCAGTGAGCCACTTCTGCAGCCCTTTTTATATGCTTTTTGAAATTTTGAGACAGGGTCTTGCTAAGTTTTAGGGCCGCACTAAGTTGATGAGGTTGGATTCAACCTTACAATTCTCCTGCCTCAGGCTCCCAAATTGCTAGGATTATAGGCATGTGCCACTGTGCCCAGTTTTAACATTGTTTTATGGTTTGCTGTATAAATCCATTTTTTGAAAGAAATTTAATTCCAAGCTTAAAAGTAGTCTTTGATTTTGCCTCCTATAATAATAATAATTAGAAACTAGATTCGGAAGTTTTATGTTCATGTGATAACAGTATGTGATTTAGAAATCTCAGGAAAGTTAGCCAATATATGTTATATAATAACAGGGGGAAATGGTGTTACAATGATAGTATTTTTACTATGCAAAAGCTTGTTTTTAAATCAACCACGTAATCTAGATACTTCTACATGACCCCTATCCTCACAGAGTTTATGACCAAGCAGGAAAGATCAGACATGTACAGATAAAACAGTATAGAACATGTTCTAGGCTCACCAAAGCTCTATCTTTTCAGAAGAGTAGCAAATCTATGAATGCTATTATGTTAATTATCAGTCTAAAACATTTTGATGGTGGGTCTAAAAGAAATTCAGAAAATATACTAGGTTGTATTTTGACTTCGAAAAATGGCCATTTCATATGGTTTGCTTATGGTAAAACTATGATAAAAGACTATGGGAAAATAGGATATCTGGAAATAAGGCCTGGGTGATTATTAGTAAACAACAAGCAACTACAATGGCAAATAATCCTGGGACAGAGGGGTTTCATGGGACATGAGACTTTCAGTTCTAAAACCAGGAAAGTCAGGAGAAGAACTACAGTCAGTTCATATTTTCTTTTGGTATCAGAATTAGAAACAGAAAAACAGGTTGAGTCTGAGCCAGCATTTCTTACATGAAGGGTTTCCTTTGTTTGTTTACAATGAGGTCTTACTATGTTTCCCAAGTCAAATCCTGAGCTAAAGTGATCCTTCCACTTCAGCCTATCAGATGCTGAGATCACATAAACCAGCCACTGCACCTGACTTTATAAATATTTCTGAGTGCACATATTTACCTTTTCAGTTTTTCCAGCTTTCCCTTTGGGTGCAATAACCAGAGGAACTCTTATCATCTCTACAGGCCAAAGCCAGCAATCAACAATTCGCTTCTGAAAACTGTAAATAAAAAATCAGTCCATTAGCATTATGTGCAAAAATGGGGTTAGTATAGTTTAGAATCAAGGTAAATAGTCTTCTCTTCTAAAAAGTAATGGAATGCACATAAATAAAAACTTGTATTAGGTTGGTGATTTTTTCCCCTAATCTACACAATTCCATAAAAATAATTTTACTCGACTGCCAGCACATTTTTGAGAGCAATTTTGCAAAATAATCAAAGGCTTTTACAATGTCAAATCTTTTTTTTCAGAGACAGTTTAATTTAGTAAAATAGATATGCATATTAATACAGATATAAGACATATATAATCAGTTACTTTAAATTTCTTATTTGATAATTCCAAAATCTGTGTCATATCTCAGGATAGTTCTTAGGCTACCTTTATCTCTTCAAACTATTTTTTCATCACTTCTAGCCTTCTTTCTAATATTTTAATTGGAACCTAGATATTATGTATTAGGTAATAGGAACTGAGGTAATTAGGGTTTTTAGTGTGAAGTTTTATCTTAATATAGTTAGGAGCTGGGATATATTTAATGTTTATTATTCTAAGTGCCAGAACTTGAGGTTCATTTCTTTGTTTTGGGGGGTGGCTATTGGGGATTGAACTCAGGGGCACTCGACCACTGAGCCACATCCCCAGTCCTATTTTGTATTTTATTTAGAGACAGGATCTCAAAGAGTTGTTTCATGCCTTGCCACCATCTCTCTAGGTGGTGAGCAGAGGACAAAGGAAGAAACCATTTTGCAGCTTCAGGGCAGGGTCCAGTAACTAAGAAAGCCGTTTCCTGGCAAACATGAGTTTGTCCCAAAATACAGACCCAGTAAACACATACTGCACAACATTGTGTGCGCTTAAGTGACCAGAAGAAAATCCAATGTGGAGAGAGGTTTACACAAGGGACAACTGGTGGTGGAAACCCACCTGGCTCTACCCCGCCCCCTCCAATCCAACTGCTTGCAAGGACTGGCTGAGAGAGATGTCAGAACTCGAAAGGGTAGTAGTGGGAGACATTGTTTGGAAACTGAACTCAAGACCAGGAGTTCTGGTCTGCAGGTGTCGTAGAGGAGTAAGAATTGCCTCCCCCACCACACTAGTGAAACCCAGGAGTGCCCTGGTATAAAGTCCTCCTACCTGGACCAGCAAGTACTGGGCCCTGGAGGTGTGCAGATTTAAAACCTCAGACCAACTGGCATTCAGCAAAGAGCCTGGAGCCAACATATGCCTAAACCCTGCCTCCAGGAATTGTGCTTAAGGGTTGCTGACTCACTCCAACAATCCAGAGGGTGGAGCATCACACTCCAGGAGACCACACCTAAAACTGCTGAGAAGAGAATTTTAAGCTTCAATGGCAAGAATTCTTTAACTTTTCATTGCATTTTTTAAAATTATTATTCTTTTTCACTGTTTAATTGTGACCTTAATGGTACATGGATATTTATATAGTTTCCTATTTTTTTCTTCTCATCTTTAGCATTTTTGAAGCCAATTATTTTACATGTATTAGTTTTTTTGTTAACTAGGATGTTTGATTAGTATATTTTAGTTTTGTATTCTTTTATTTTTTTTAGTTAAATTTATGTGTATTTTTTTTCTACGTGCTTCCATTAATTCTCTCTTTTCTTGTGCTAACAGCCAATTCCTCATTGTTCTTTCACTCTTCTTTAATATTTTACTTCTATCTTCTCTCCTCCTCCCTCATAATCATCACATCTTATATTACTTCTGTTCTTTCCCTGTCAACCATTTGAAAATGTAAAACTCTTTTTCAAACTTGCTATTCTTATTATAGGCATTACTGATCATATAATTTCTGTTTACTGTGATAATTGACACTGTAGACACCATAGTAGGAACTATTTGGTTTAATGCTGTAAATTGTTTGCATTGGTTGTTGTTATTATTTGTCTCCCCCTAAACAATGAGGTACTAGAAACCTTCAGGGACACTATAAACACAACGGATAGAAACTATTGCTTCAGGTCCATACTGTTAGATGAGCAGACATGAAAAAGCAAGGGAACAGGGGCTGGGGCTGTAGCTCAGTGGTAGAGCACTTGCCTTGTATGTGTGAAGTACTGGGTTCAATCTTCAGTACCAGATAAAAATAAATAAATAAAGATATTGTACCAATTACAACTAAAAATATTTAAAAAAAAAAAGCAAGGGAACAAATTGCTCCAAGCAAACCAAGATACTCCAAAGACAGAATCCATCGATACCATAGTAGAAGAAATGTCAGAGAAGGAGTTTAGAATGTACTTAGTTAAACTGATCTATGAAGTAAAGGATAATGTAAGAGAGCAAACACAGGCAGCAAAAGATCACTTCAATAAAGAGATAGAGATTCTGGGGGAAAAAGAAACAAACAGAAAGCCTTGAAATGAAGGAAACAATAAACCAAATTAAAAATTCAGTAGAAAGCATCACCAACAGACTAGACCACCTGGAAGACAGAACCTCAGGCAATGAAGACAAAATATATAATCTTGAAAATAGAGTTGACCATAGAGAGAAGATGTTAAGAAACCATCAACAGAACTTCTAAGAATTATGGGATAACATGAAAAGACCAAATTTAAGATTTATTGGGATAGATTAATGGCAAGTAGATACAAACCAAAGGAATGCACAATCTTTTCAATGAAATAATATTAGAAAATTTCCCAATGCTAAAGAATGAAATGGAAAATCAAATACAAGAGGCTTACAGGTTTCCCAAATGTGCAAAATTACAAAAGACCTACATCAAGTCGTATTACAATGAAAACGCCTAACATACAGAATAAGGATAAAATTTTAAAGGCTGCAAGAGAAAAATATCAGATTACATAGAGGGGAAACCAATTCAGATCTCAGCTCATTTCTCAATCCAAACCCTCAATGCCAGGAGGTCCAGAAATAATATATACCAAGCTCTAAAAGAAAATGGATGCCAACCAAGAATCCTACATCCAGCAAAATTAAGCTTCAGATTTGAAGACAAAATAAAAGCCTTCCATGATAAACAAAAATTAAAAGAATTTGCAAC
Organism: Marmota monax; assembly: GCF_021218885.2. Lineage (NCBI taxonomy): Eukaryota > Metazoa > Chordata > Mammalia > Rodentia > Sciuridae > Marmota > Marmota monax. The sequence continues at coordinate 5,752,203 of NW_026695242.1, read as the reverse complement.
CAGAAAGCCTGCACTTCAGAATATTCTCAAGAAAATATTCTATGAAGATGAAATTAATAAAAGTGAAAAACAGCAAGGGGAGGAACTACACTAAAGGAATAGTCAATCCAAAGGAGAAACGAATTCAAATTAAAAACTAGAAATAAACCTAAATGACTGGGAACACAAATCATATCTCAATAATAACCTTGAACATAAATGGCCTAAACTCATCAAAATACATAGATTAGGGCTGGGGTTGTAGCCAGTGATAGAGCACCTACTTCATATTCATGAGGCCCTGGGTTTGATTCTCAGCACTACATAAAAATAAAGATATTGTATAATTTTTTAAAAAGACATAGACTGGCAGATTGGATTAAAAATAAGACCTAAAAATATGCTGTCTCCAAGAGTCTCACCTCATAGACAAAGACATCCAAAGACTGAAGGTGAAAGAATGGGCAAAAACATATCACTCACATGGATGGTATAAACAAGTAAGGTTTTTTTTTAAAATGTTTATTTTTTAGTTGTAGGAAGACACAGTACTTTTATTTCACTTATTTATTTTTATGTGAGACTGAGGCTCGAACCCAGGGTCTCGAACACGCGAGGTGAGCGCTCTACCGCTGAGCCACAACCCCAGCCCTATGACAAGTAATGGTTTTGATCCTTTAAAATAGACCAAGTTTATGTAAGCTACATAATTGTAATTATACAATTGTTGTATTATCTTAACAAAGGAAACAATAAAACAAATTAAAATTCAGTAGAAAGCATCAGACTAGACCGACAGATTAGACCCACTTGGAAGAAAGAACTTAATACATTTTTACTATCTGTAGAGTTGTTTTGTTTTGTACCAGGGATTGAACTCAGGGGCACTCAACCACTGAGCCACATCCCCAGCCCAATTTTGTATTTTATTAGAGACACTGGGTCTCACTGGGTTGCTTAGTGCCTCCGCATTGCTGAGGCTGGCTTTGAACTTGTGACCCTCCGCCTCAGCCTTCCGAGCCATTGGGATCTGCAGGATTGTTTTGATAGCTCCCTTTCCAATGATATTTTTCTTGATTATACTTGTTAGAATTTTATCAACTTTTAGTAGTATTATTTCTTTTCTATTTCACATATTCCTGCTCCTCCTCTTATTTTTTCTTTCCTACAATTTAATTTGAAAATATGACTGTTATCTAGCTTCTTTCTCTAGCTTCTTTCTGTTACAAATACTTTAAAAGTTATAAGTGTATATCTGAGTACGATTTTGTTCCAGAGATTCTGATATTTTAAGCTTTTATTATCATTTAGTTCAAAACACTTTTTATTTAATTTTCATGGGCTTTCTTCTTTTATGTCACAGATATTTATAAGTGTGCCATTTAATTTTGAAGTAGCTAAGTCATGGGGATGGGATTCTATATATATATTAAGGTGATTGATTTCTAATGTAAAACACAGTCTACAGGAAAAACAGTCTGCATGATTTCAAATAAAAAGAAACAAGCAAACAAACCAGAGATAGAAAAAAACACCCATACCTAAAAAAGGGATAAGGATAAGAATTACATTGAACTTCTCTTCAGAAACTATGCAACGAAAGAAGTGAAGAAAAATATTTTAAGTATTGAGAGAAAAAAAAAGCCACCAATTTTTTTAATAGGTAAAAATATGCATTTATTTATTTATTAAATAGACAAAAATGTATGTATTTGTGATGTTCCATGTGATGATTAGACATATGCATACATTGTTCAATGGCAACATCAAGCTAAATTACGTATGCATTATCTCACATATTTATTGAAGTTACTTTCATCTACAAGTCTGTAATAATTTAAACATCAATACTGTCATCCTTATAATGATGAGCACAAATATGTATTAACCACTTTCAATATACAAAAAAAACTTGACTAACCCATTTATAAATATGATATCATTTGATATCACTACAACCTGAATTGTACACATGAAAAGAGTGATGTTTTGATGAATTAAATAACTTGACAAAGTCACACCTGTAATACAGGTGAGTCAGGACTCATCACAATCTTTTTTTTTTTTTTTTTTTTTGCCACCAATTTTTTAAAGGGCAAAGATGTCATTCAGATTATAGATATATTGATAAACCTCTATTTTTCATCTCTCCCTAAATACTAGATTACTGACAGAAAATAAGAGTTACTTACACAATATCAAGTGTCCTATTCTTTGGTAATTAAATCCTGAATTAGTTTGGGTGACAATATATCCAAAAAAAAAAAAAACAACTTATTTTCTAGCCTTTCTTGCATCTAGAGATGGTCAAAGAAATGTAAACAGAGGTTACTAGATTCCAAGAAGGTTCTATAAAGAGGACTAAGAAGGACCTCCTTATAGAACCTCCTTAAAATCCTGTGGCTTTTCCCCTCTTCCAACTTTCTGCCAGGAACATAAATGTGCAGGCTGAAACTCTAGCAGTATCTTAGACCATAAGACAAACTTTTAGATGGAAGGCACATATTAAAGAAGGTAAAGCAAAAAGAAAGATTAAGCCTAGATTTCTGATAACACTGTGCAGCCACCACAGTCCAATTCTGGATTTCTTTTATATGAAAGAGAAATAAACATACATCTTGGTTAAGCCATCATCAAGAGGTACATCTGTTATTAGCAGAAGAACACAATGTTTAACTATTTACAGATATGAGCAAGAAAAAGTCTCAAATCATCTTAACTCAAATATAAGTAAAATCAACACAAGTAACTGTCTTCCCACCTATGATCTTTCTCTTCCTACCTGACAACTGCAGGAGGATCAAGGTAACAGCGACTTTCCAAGTCCCAAATAATCCTTTTCTTTGTGTACTCTGCTTGATTCCTAAATTCTCTGTCCTATAAAATAATAAGAATAATTTTATTCCATATGTGTCACATTTTCATCCTACTCAATCTGTGGGGCATTCTTGTAATGGATTTGATTGCAATATTTTATTACTACCACTCTAACTACTATGAAGTATGACCACTATTGTAGCTACTACCACCACCTTAAATTTTTCAGGTATTTTACTAATAGAGAAGGTAAGGTATATTACTTACATAATCTATACATCAGTCCAGTACTAAGTGCAAAATATTTATTCACATCACCTCAATTAGTGATCCTTAAGCAGGGATGTATATTAAAATCCTGTGGAAGCTGGATGAGATTTTTTTTTTTTTTTTTTTTTTTTGGTATCAGGGATTAAATTCAGGGTCACTTAACCACTGAGCCACATCCCCAGTCATTTTTCTATTTTATTTAGAGACAAGGTCTTGCTGAGTTGCTTAGGGCCTCACCAAGTTGTTGAAGCTGGCATTGCATTCCTCCTACCTCAGCTTCCCAAGTCACTGGGATTATGGGCTATGCCACCTGGCATAACCCATCTGGTTTAAGGCTTGGCCATTTCCATAGTTTTAAAGGTTTCAAGTGATTCTAATGTGCAATCAGGGTTGAAAACTAGTGATCTAAATTAAAACATAATATAAAATCTAAAGATCTAAAATAATAGAGCTGATCTAAATTTGGTGCGATGGCACCTACCTATAATCCAGAAACTCAGGAGGCTGAGGCAGGAGGATCAAGAGTTCAAAGCCAGCCTCAGCAACCCTAAGCAACTCAGTGAGACCCTATCTCTAATAAAATATAAAGAGGGCTGGGGATGTGGCTCAGTGGTTGCATGCTCCTGGGTTCAATCCCTGGTAATAAATAAATAAGAGAGTTGATCTAAATTAAAATATAAATCTAAGGAAAATATAAACTTTCACCTACCACAATGATAAGAAAAGATACTGCACAATATTTTTAAAATACTGCTAGTTTTATCAGTATTGTTGTAAATATTTACAGTCAGGTAATAAAAATAATTTCAACCATCCTCATTTTACAACTTGTACTATTGAATAATTCCCCTAATGATTATCAGCTAGTAAAAGAAACATTTGCAAATGTATTTACACTATTTTCTATGCCACTGAGAAATTACGTGTTGTAATAAAATAGGTTTTAAAAAGAAAGAATAATTTCAAAAACCTGAATGTTCACTAATAAGAAACTAAATAAACTATGTCCAAACAATGTCATAACATAATGCAAGTTCATAAAAGAAAGAAAAATAATGAAATGCTCATTATGTAGATATAAAAAAAAAGTTCAAGATAAAGTGAAACAAAGCAACCTGCATAATGGTGTAACTGTGCACACCTTTACATATGTGTAAACAAATGATGGGGAAGCAGCACAGGTACGTGTGTATTAGTGTATGAGCATGTATGAGGCAAGAGTTATATCCCCCCTATTCTCAATATGAGTAAGCACTTCCTACCCCCAGTTTAAAAAAACAGAAACACTTCATATCCTAAGAAATAATAGCAGTGTCTTCCTGACTATGAATACTTCCAGTGAATCTGGATTTACTAGGAGAAAAACAATTTCATCCCTTTCACTGTGCCAATCTCTGATGATGTTTCATGACCATTTTAAATCTGATAAACAGTGAAAAAACTGGAGTTTTTCATCATGAACAGACTGTAACTGTGGCGACCCTAGTAATTTTGTGATGTTCCCTTTTAAGTACTTATTATTTTTTATCTGGTGAGCCAGTCCTTCTGAAATCTGACTCCCTTTTATTCTATGTAAGGAAAATTTCCCCTTAATTTTCTAAATGCTTCTGTCTTTAATCTTCCTTTGACCATTTGTATATTTGCTTTAATTTATTTTTTTTTAATATTTATTTTTTAGTTATAGGTGGATACAATATCTTTATTTTTATGTGGTGCTGAGGATCAAACCCAGTGTCTCACGCATGCTAGGCAAGTGCTCTACCTCTGAGCCACAACCCCAACCCAGCCACAACCCCAACCCTATTTGCTTTTATATGTATAAAAAGTATCTGGAAAGAAACACAAGAAACTGTAATAGAGGTGACTAACTAGGTAATGGGATAGGAGAAGGGTTTAGGAGAAGAGATAGACTAGGAGGGAGATTTTCACTGTATATAGCTGAATTTTTTATTTTAAACTGTGACTGGATTATTATCTATTCAAAAAACAAAGAGTAAATTTGACATAAATTACTTACTAGACTTAAGAAATCAAACTGGGCACAGTGGCATACACCTGTGATCTCAGCTACTCAAAGGCTGAGGATCACAAGTTCAGGACCAGCCTGAGCAACTCACTGAGACCCTGTCTCAAAATAAAACATAAAAAAAGGGTTGGGGCTATAGCTCAGTGGTAGAGTGCCCTGAGTTCAATCACCAGCATCCCCCCACACACAGACATTAAAGGGACATTCCCATCAGAATTAGATAGTTAAGTGTTTTGATATATAATTCTTTTATTTTGATAAGTGACAGATGCACATAAACTAGTGATTCGAAAATGCCCTGAGTTTATCACAAAAACCTGTTCACTTTCACCTCAGGGTGGTTGAGTTCTCCTTCTTCTTCCTCATAGGGACCACCAACAATGTACGCATCAGGAATATTATTAGCTCCTGGAGCCAGAATGTTGGGAATAGGCCATTTTTTGGGTCGGGGAAAAGTTTCTCTTTCCCCTCCAAGCTTCAGTGTTCCATTCTTGAATAAAATGGGATAGTCCTTCTATAGAATAAATACAACAATGAGAAAAAAGTGTAAAAAACTTTGAAAAGGACAAAGTGATTACGGGAATGTCTATTACAAAACATATCTTTTCATGATTATCTGATTCTGTGTAGGGGTATGGCGTGCCCTTCATTGTCTTTATGCCATTTTACTTTTTATAAAATTGTTGATAATGCAAATTATTCTTGTCTATAGTTACGCAAATATACATTTTGTCTAGTGGCAATGTAATTGGTTAATACCCTAGGACTAATAAGTTTTGAATTATTAGAAAAGTTATTTCAGCATTCCTGATACCTACTCATAGGTCACTTCTTCCTATTCTACTGATTCCCTTACTAATTAGTTAAATAAAATCTTTGATAAGACTGTCATTTTGTATATGAGGCAATTACATTTGTTTAAAAATTATCCTTTGAAAAAACAAAATCTGATGATTTTATAGGCATTTATTTTCATATCCTTTAATTTATCTAAAGCTTATTTGCAATGGAAATTAGCAAAAGATAAGAATAGTCAATCTATAGAAAAGCAAATTGAAAAATCCAACATTTAAAAATAAATAAGCTTTGTATAATTAATAATCAGTGAAGCTGGGTGTAGTGGTGCACGCCTGTAATCCCTGTAACTCTGGAGGCTGAGGCAGGAGGATCACAAGTCCAAGGCTAGCTGCAGCAACTTAGCAAGGCCCTACCTCAAAACAAAAAATAAAAAGAGCTGGATATGTGACTCAGTGGTTGAGTGCCCCTGGGTTCAATCCCCAGTACCAAAAATAAATTAATTAATTAATCAGTGAAATGTATATTAAAGCAACAAAATACCACAGATTGGCAAAAGCAAAGTCTAAAAATATCAAGTGTTGACAAAATTATGAATTGAAATAGTATTATACATTGTTGATGAGGAATGTAAATTGGTACAAGTATGGAAAGTAATTTTGCAGCCTCTAATAAAATTTAAAATCTACATATGAGAGGGCTGGGGTTGTAGCTCAGTGGTAGAGTGCTTGCCTAGCATGTGTGAGGCCCTGGGTTCGATCCTCAGCACCACATAAAAATGAATAAGTAAAATAAAGGTATTATGTCCAACTACAACTAAAAAATAAACATTTTTTTAAAAAATCTACATATGAGAAATTTAATAATTCTATTTCTTTGGGTTAAACTTAAAAATCTTTTATAAAAGTCTGGCACTTACAGAATAGCAGGATAAGGGCCTTTGAAAATCTGTTACTTCATAACAATAAGAATGCTGACAAAAATTGTCAAAATTAAGGGTGCCAATGGTGATGGAAAAACTGGATAGTCACATGAAAAAGAATAATATTGTGCCATTACCTAACACAATATACAAAAATTAACTCATACCTAGTTCTTACATTTAGAAATTTGGCTTAAGAAAATAACCTGGAATTAAGAGAAAGCTCTGTATAATAAAATACACTGTATAAAACCCACAAAATACATGCATAACAATAACACATACTGAAATTTTTAAATATCTTACATATATTCTACAATAAGCATATGCTATTAATAAAAATTATATGTAATATATACAATGACCATGTTAATTATAAATATAAAAATATGTATATAAACAGAAATAAACTTTATTTTTAAGTCTAACATAAATCTCAGCAATTAATAAAATAATGTTTTGAATTAATGCTTAGTTGATGCGAATCTCAGCCATATGAGTGTAGACACATTTGATGCTATATAAATGTCTGGTGATAGGGCTTTACCTCTCCAAGTGATGGAACCTGCAGACCAACCATGTAGTTCTGCTGAGTCCCTGTTGGAACGAAGGATTCAGGCACAGAGTAGGCACCCTCCAACGTGACCTTCAGTAGATTGCTCCCCAAGACCTGTGCTGCAGTCAGTAAGGGCTCTGCCACAGATACTTTAACTTCAAGACTGCATTGCTATAAAAGAATAAAATTAGGGCTGGGTTTGAAGCTCAGTGGTAGAGAGCTTGCCTACAATGCATGAGACCCTGGGTTTGACCCTCAGCACCATAAAAAATAAAAGAATAAAATTATGTAGCATTTAAAAAATTTTTGCCATTGGCTTTCCTTTTTTCCCCATTATCTCATATCACTGTTAAGCTTAATTAACAGGATTTTATTAATTAATTTGTTAATTAACAATAGTAATATTTTCTATATCTCTAACATTTTCACACAGAATATAATACGAAGTAGGTTTAAAATATGTGTTGATTGATAATTAGATGTTTTCACTTTACTACAGCACTAGGGATATAAAGATGAAGATAGTGTTTCTTTCATCATGAAACTCGTATTAAGAGACCTATATACAAAATGCTATAGTTGAGAAGCACCAAGGAAGATATGAATAATTGATTAATGAGCTAGGGAGGAATTAGAGATGACATCTGAGTTGAAACTTTTTCTTTTAACTCTTTTTAAAATTTTTAATTGTAGATGGACATAACACCTTTATTTTTATTTATTTTTATATGGTACTGAGGATTGAACCCAGGGCCTCAATGTGCTAGGCAAACAATCACTAAGCTACAGCCCCAGCCCCCCTGAGTTGACTTTTAAAGGATGAATACCAGTTTGCAACCTAGATAGGTAAAGATGTAAAAATAAAACAATTCTGGATCAAAAGAAGAGTTGATGCAAAAGGAGACTGAAACAGTATGGTGTATTCCATTCACCTGTGTAAGAAGTAGTTCAGGATTTAGAACATAAAATACAAGGACAGGAGTGCTGGGAGATATGGTTGAAATAGTGGAAAGTTCCCATTACAAAGATGTCATATGGCCACTAAGGCATCTGGATCTAAACCTGTACACAGTTTAGACTGTACACACTGTAGAGTGGTGAACCCATGAACCACACCATATACTAAGAAGGGTAAGATAAGAGATGTGATCAAATTCATTGTGGTGTGTGTGTGTGTGTATGTGTGTGTTCCTGGGGATTAAACCAAGGGCCTTGTACATGCTAGGCAAGTGCTCTACCACTGAGCTACATGTCCAGTCACCATCAAATTCACTTAAAATTTTTTTTTTAGTTTTTATAGTTGGTATTTTGATATTTTTATTTTACTTATTTATTTTTATGTGGTGCCAAGGATTGAACCCAGCGCCTCGCATGTGCTAGGCAAGCGCTCTACCACTGAGCCACAACCCCAGCCCCTCAAATTCACTTTGAAGTCACTGTGCAAGCAGTAGGAAGGGTGAACTGGAGAGAGGAAAAGGCAGATACAAGATTATTGATAATGATTCAGATAAGAGATGATGGGGCAATAACAAGCAGGAGTGATTCCAGGAAGAATATGAAGAAATTTAGGAGATGGAGAAGGCTGGATTTAGTGAAAGGTGAATTTGGAAACTGGTTGAGGTTGGGATCTGAGGAATGTGACAGATTCTGGACTCTGATTTCATGGCTAGGTGATGCCACCAGTCAAAAGAACTAAGAAAAAAGGAAGAGTACGTTTTAGGAAAGATACTGAGTTTAGACTTGTAATGTTGAATTTTAGGTGCCTATGGGGTAACATTAGAGAGAAATATAGCAGGTGGCTGTAAAGTATGAATTCTACAATTCACGACAGGGATCTGGGATAGAACTGCTGAATTAGAAATCTTTAGCCAGAGTCTGGCTACATGTCTTTAAGTGTGCTATGTGCTTTCATATACTATTGATTCATCAGCACACAGCTCAGAAGAATTTCCATAGCTAAGCCTTTCTTATATCTACTCCTGGGCAAAACCAACAATATCTGCTCTGTGCCCACATGTCCCCCCACCACCATTTCATCACACTGGGTTATATCCATAGATTGTGAGCTCTTAGAAGGTAGGATTTATTCATCTGTTTTCTAGAACCTAGCATTATTGTGCTGTGGGGAAAATAAAAAAGGTGACCAATGAATTGGACTCAACTGAATTGAACCTTATAAGCAGACAGACTCATTATAATATTGAATGGAAGGCTGAAATGTTAAAGAGTTAAAACTGATTACCTTAGAGCCTGGTCGAGGGGTTTCTAAGGGTGAGCCCTGCACAGGATGCAAAGGAACCACCATTTCAAATGAACTCTCTCCTGTGAAAGGAAGACAAGTTGAGCCAAAGAAGGAAGAGTTAAATTAGTGTTGCAGACAGAAATAAATGTGCTCATATTTTTCTTAAATCCTCCAAATTCATTTAGGCTGTGTTTTGCAACACTTTGCATCTAAATATGCACTTTCATATTTCTGCTTTTGAGAAAATCATATATCTGACCTTCCAGTAAGGGAAGAAGATCCACCACAGCTTGACCTAATATTAAGTTCTTCTCATCTTTCTGTTTCTTTTCCTTTTGTAAAACTTCAGTCACAGTTACTAAAAAATCAAAGCAAATAAAATGAGAACAACTCTAATCACCCATCAGATAACGAAGTAAAGCAAATAAATTTAAGTTAAGGAAAATTAACTTGGGCTGGGAACATAGCTCAGTAGCAGAGTACTTGTCCAGCATGGGCAGGCCCTAGGATTCATCCTAGCACAGAAAAAAACAAAAACGAACAAACAAAAACTGTGTAACCCAAGAAAGCACTAACATCAGTGACTTCCAATGCAAAGTACTAAACAAATTCAGTAATTTTTGAGCTTTTTGCCTACAAGTTATAATAAGAAATGGATTTTATAACATAATCATGCATATACATATGTTTAAAGGTAACTGATATATGTGACTATCTGATGCCAAAATTTCATATAATATTAACCCTTACTACTCAAAAACCTTAAGTACTTTCTGTAGGCTAAAAGATCAGTGATTATGATCTCCCCTAAATTGAATTATTTTAGGATAACTAAATTTATAATCTGAAGTTTGAAAAGCATTAGATCTTTCCATCTTGCCTAGGACAGGGCTTAGGAGACTTTGACAGGATCCCCACGGCACACAAGGATGTACCAGAATTTTCACTAGAGCATTACTTGGTATGCTTAACACTTAATGATGAAATTTTCAAATACACTAAAAAGTGGAATAGCATAATGAATATCCATACAACCATCACCTAAATTTAGTAATTGTTAGAAAGTTGTCATATTTGCTTCCTTATATATGATTTTGTTTGCCAAAATACTTTCATCATATTTGCCTTGCTTGATGAAATAGCTTCGAATAAATTATATGCATTTTACTCCTAAATACTAATGTATACAAAGCCACAACATGACATTTTCCTACAAAACTGAAATACTTTGAGCTGGGGTTGTGGCTCAGTGGTAGAGCACTTGCCTGGCATGTGTGAGGCCCTAGAGGTTTGATCCTCAGCACCACATAAAAATAAATAAAATAAAGGTATTAAAAAAATGAAATACTTTTATCACATCTAGCAAATATTTGATAAAATATTAAACATGATTCCTAAAATTCATCTAATGTCCAGACTATATTTAGCATTTTCCAATTCCCCCAAATTTATTTTGTAGCTAGTTTGATCAAACCAGGATCCAATCAAAGACCACATGGTTACATTTGGTTGTCAAGTTTCTTAAGTTTCTTTTCATTTAAAAAATTCCTGCTTTCCACATACTTTTCTCCTATGACATTGGCTTGTTGAAGGCACTAGGCCAGTAGTTAAAGAGAACATCACACTGTCTGAATTTATCTTTTTTCTTCATGGTATTTGTTTTCAATTACTGTGTTTCCTAGAAACTTAGGTTCAGCTTCAGCATTTTCAGCAAAAATAATATGAGTTGGACAACATATTTGTCTATATAGTATACTAACAAACTGTGACCTTTATAACCCGATAGAAATGGCATCTAAACATAATTGTGTTTCTCTCATTAAAGTGAGACTAAATATTTTTCACATTTTTAAGGACCAGATATGTTTTCTTTACTGTGTAGTTTTCAATGTTTTGTGTTTTTCTATTAGAGTCTTGCTGATATTCTTTTTTTTTTTTTAATTTATTTTTTAGGTGTAGATGGACACAACACAATGCCTTTATTTTTATGTGGTGCTGAGGATTGAACCCGGGTCCCACCTATGCTAGGTGAGTGTTCTACTGCTAAGCCACAATCCCAGCCCCTTGCTGATATTCTTACTGATATAAAGGGAAATGTGCCTTTTGTCAAGAAATTAATTATAAATTGCATCCCAGTTTATGGCCTGTATTTTATAGTTACTTATGTAAACTGCCCTTTCTTCCACCCTGTGGCTGCAATAGTTATAAAATACTTAAAAATGCTTTGCCACTCTGATTTATTTTTTCAACTCCATGATTTCTTATAGTACCTGCATACTTTAATTTTTCACACATTTTGTCCATCTGTAAATTTTGGGGGCATAATTTTAAAAAAAAATTTTTTTTGATACCTGGGATTGAACTCAGGGATACTAGACCACTGAGCCACATCTCCAGCCCTATTTTGTATTTTATTTAGAGAGAGGGTCTCACTGAGCTGCTTAGCGCCTCGCAGTTGCTGAGGCTGGCTCTGAACTTGCTCTTCTCCTTTCTCAGCCTACTCAGCCACTGGGATTACTGCTGTGCGCCACCATACCCAGCTGCATATTTTGGCATAATTTTGAGATTAGTTACATTTGTTTTCCAGATATCCCAGCACTGTTCATTACTTAATCCATCTTTTCTCCCTATGGGAATGTAGCTAGCTCGACAGTGAAGTGCTTGCCTGGCATGTGTGAGGCCCTGCATCACAAAAAGAGAGTGACAGATCTTTCCCCCCACTGATTTGACATATTATCTGAATCATATGTTAATTTACCAGAAGTACTAGTGACTACATCTGGATATTCCAGTCTGTTCCAGTGAGCTTTATGACTACACATGCCTGCTACTACAATGTTCCATTTTGTTTGTATATTACATTCTATCATATAGAACTAATAACTCGTTACCCTTCTTTTCAGAATTTCCTGATCATTCTTACATCAAGAATCTTTTTTTGGTGGGGGCTGGGGATGTGGTTCAAGTGGTAGCGCGCTCGCCTGGCATGCCTGCGGCCAGGGTTCGATCCTCAGCACCACATACAAAGAAAGATGTTGTGTCCGCCGAAAAACTAAAAATAAATATTAAAATTCATTCTCTCTCTCTCTTTAAAAAAAAAAAAAAGAATCTTTTTTTCTATAAGAACTCTCAAAAGGGGCTGAGATTGTAGCTCAGTGGTAGAGCTCTTGCCTAGCATGTGTGAGGCATTGGGTTCAATTCTCAGTACCACATATAAATAAATTAAAAATAAAGGTCCATTGACAACTATAAAAATTTTTTTAAAAAAGAACTCTAAAATTAAAAATAAAATAGGGCTGGTAGAATGGTAGAGTGTTTGTCTAGCATATGCAAGGCCTTGGGTTTAATACCCATCTCTGGGAAAAAAAAAATGTTGGCAGTCTTACAAAGATCACAATAAATTTATAAACAGGGAAATGGCATCTTTATAAGGTTGAGCATTCCTAAGAACAGTATGTCTTTCTTTTTATTCAAACTTGTACTTCAACACCATTTTCTTTAGTTTGTTTGAATCAAGTTCCATTTGTCTACAACTTTGATTAGCTGATGTCTCTTAGTTTCTTACTCAATAAATTCTACCTCTTTTTAATTTTTTTCCCCATTTCCATTTTCCAAAATGTTGTCCATTAATCTAAGTTTTCCAAAGTAATGGCAGAATATCCTTTTATAATTTTAAAAATGACATTCTTCTTGTAGTTATGGTCCATTTTCTTCCTAATATCATTGTGTCACTTCATTCTCTTTCCTCCCCTTTTCACCCCCTCCCTCCTTCTTCTATGGCTCAATCTTGCCTATTTGTTAGTAATTAAGGTTAGTCTTTTTAAGAAGCATTTTTGTTTAGTAATTCTTGTTTTCCATTTCATTATTTCTTATTTTTTAATCTTAATTTTAAGATACTTTCTTTGGGTTACCCTATTATTATTCTAGCTTCTTGAATTAAATGTTTAAGTCATTTGTTTTCAATCTTCTTATGGTTGTTAAGCACATCAATTTATTTTATATACTTTTTGGTACCAGGGATTGAACTCAGGGGAACTGGACCACTGAGCCACATCCCCAGCCCTATTTTGTATTTTTTTTTTTAGAGACAGGGTCTCACTGAGTTGCTTAGTGCCTCACCATTGCTGAGGCTGCCTTTGAATTCGTGATTTTCCTGTCTCAGACTCCTGAGCCAATGGGATTACAAGCGTGTGCCACCATGCCTGGCTAAGCCCATCAATTTATTAAAGATGGGTCTTTAATATGTCACAAATGGCTGGGGATGTAGCTCACTTGTAGCACATGTGCTTAGTATGCATGAGGCCCTGGGTTTGATCCCCTGAACTGCAAAAAATAAAATAGATTATAACTTAAAGATTTTGTGACCATTTTTGTATATATAAGAGCTCAAAAATTAGGTCCTCTTTCACTATCTGAGAAGACTTAGGCATTGTTATCAAACTCCCATTAACAAAGAGGAAGCTTCCTTTTATACAGTTTTATCCTTGTTCAAGGTAAGCCATTCTGTTAGGTGTGCAGTAATAACCTATTGTGGTTTTGATTCACATTTCTCTAGTGGCTAGTGATGTTGAATTATCTTTTTTGCAAAACTGAGGATTGAACCCAGGGGTGCTTTAGCACTGAACTACCTCCCTAGCCCTTTTTGTTTTTCATTTTCACTAAGTTGCTGGCTGCAAACTTGCAATCCTCCTGCCTCAGCCTGTCATTGGAATTACAGGAGAGCGCCACTGTCTGGTGATAGATGTTGAATATCTTCATGTGTTAAATTGCCATCTGTTTATCTTTGGTGAAATGTCTCATGTCTTTTGCCTATTTTCTAGCTGGTTTGTTTGGGTTGTGATTGTTTTGTGTCACTGTTGACTTTTTAAAATTCTAGATATTCCTGTTTTGTGCTTTGCAAATACTTCCTCTCACTCTGCAGCCTGTCCTCCTAACAATGTCTTTTGAAGAGCAAGAGTTTTTAATTATGACAAAGTCCAATTCTTCCTCTTTTTTTTCCTTTTATGGATAATGATTTGTTCTTCAGTCTAAGAATGCTTTGTTTTACCTTATATCCTGATTTTTCTCCTAAGATTTTTTTCTTAAAGTTCTGTAGCTTTACATTTAATTCTGTGACCTATCTTAAAGCTAGTTATTGTGTCAGATGTGAGACATATTGAGGTTCATTTCTTTACCTATAGATGTCCAGCATCATTTTCTACAATTAATTGGGTTTGCACTTTCATTTAAAAAAAAATCAGTTGGACATATTTGGATCTATTTCTGGATTTCCTATTCCATTCTACTAATCTATGTATCTTTTCTTCCACTCATACCAACTTTGACTCCTATAGATAGATGTCTTAAAATACAGATACTAATTCATCCCAATTCATTCTTTTCCAAAATCGTTCTAGATATTCTAGTTCTTCTACCTTTCCATATAAATTTAAGAATAATCCTCTCCAGGGGCTGAGGTTGTAACTCAGTGGTAGAATACTTGCCTAGTATGTATGAGGCATTGGGTTTGATCCTCAACATCAAATTAAAATAAATAAATAAAATAAAGGTATAGTGTCTATCTACAACTAAAAGTATTTTTTAAAGAAGAATAATCTTTTCCATATCTACAAAAATCTTGCTGGGATTTTTGAGAAGAATGATATTCAATCCATATATCAATGTGGGAAGAACTAATACCTTAAATATGTACAGTCTTCCAGTTCTATACACCATATATCAATTTATCTAGATCCTCTATGATTCATGCATTAGCAGTGTCTAGTTTTCAGCATAAATGTCCTATACATGAGGCTGGGGCTGTAGCTAAGTGGCAGAGTGCTTGCCTAGCATGTGTGAGGCACTGGGTTCCATTCTTAGCACTACATAAAAATAAACAAATAAAATAAAGGCATTCTGTCCATCTACAACCACAAAAAATTTTTTTAAAAGACCTATATATGGGGGCTGGGATGTGGCTCAAGCGGTAGCGCGCTTGCCTGGCATGCATGCGGCCCGGGTTCGATCCTCAGCACCACATACAAACAAAGATGTTGTGTCCGCCAAATACTAAAAAAAAATAAATATTCAAAAAATTCTCTCTCTCTACCTCTATTTCTCACTCTCTCTTTAAAAAAAAAAAAAAAAAAAAAAGACCTATATATGTATTTTACACTAAATTTTAAGGCAATCACAAAATAGTATTATAACAATATTTATTGTTATAAATATTGATGTCAATATTTATAACAAGTATACAGAAATATAATTGATTTTTGCACATTCTTTTATCCTGTGATATTGTTTAACTCATTTATTATTTTTTAAGTGTTGTAGATTCCTTGGTATTTTTTTTCTACATGGATCATCATTTCCTCTGCAAATAGCAGTATTTTTACTTCTTCTTTTCAGATCTGTAAGCCTTGTATTTCTTCCCAGATCTCATTGCATCATCTAGGACTTCCAATTCCATGTTGAATTTAGAATGGTGAGAACAGACATCCTTGAATTATTCCTGATCTTGGAAATCATTCATTCTTTCACCATTAAGTATAATTTCAGTCTTTATCAAGTTGAAAAAGTTAAAACTATTCATATTTTATATATATATATATTTTAGTTGTAGTTGGACACAATACCTTTATTTATTTATTTTTATGTGGGGCTGAGGATCAAACTCAGCGCCTCACTTGTGCTAGGCAAGTGCACCACTGCTGAGCCACAACCCCAGCCCAACTACTTTATTGTGAATTGGTATTGGATTTTGTCAAATAGTGTTGCTGCATTGATCAATATCACCATGCCTGGCTCATTTTGATATTTTTATTTTTTATTTTTAGTTGTAGTTGGATACAATACCTTTATTTATTTATTTTTATGTGGTGCTGAGCATCGAACCCAGGGCTTCACATATGCTAGGCAAGTGCTCTACCATTGAGCTACAGCCTCAGCCCTCATTGAAACATTTTGATCACAGCTTCTTTAAAATCCTTGTCTTACAATTCTAATATATCTGTTATCTTGGTGTTAGCATCTACTGACTGCCTTTTAATTTCAGTTTGAGATCTTCCAGTTCTTGGATACCATGATTTTCAGTTGAAACCTGGACTTTTTCTATTATGTACTGAAACTCTGAATCTTTGTAAAAACTCTGGATCTTTTGTTTTAGCTAGCTTTGTCTAAGTTTCAAGAAAAAAAGGGGAGAAGGTGCTGCTTCCTTATTGCTAAGTGGGAGTAGAATTCTCAGTTCCCAACTCAGCCTCCATTGACACCTAAGGGAGGCAGCTCATTATTACTGCCGAGGAGGAATCAGGAGTTCTACTTCCTTATTTGGTTATCACAGATCCTACAGTGGTTGTGGACTCTTTAACCCTAGGTGATAATGAAAGTTCTGAACCTGTACTAGGCCTCCTCTGACATCACCCCAGTAGAGTAGAGGGATACTTTGTTAATGACAGTTTATAAGCACAAGGTCCTCAATGTGGTCTTGACCACGAAGGTGAGGGTGGGGGAGCAGGACGAAACAGGGAGAAGACTATTGCCAAAGAAGATGAAGTTCTGGCTCCCTATTTGGTCTTCTCTGGTACCACAAGGGTATTTGGGTACCTTATTACTGCTTTGTGATGGTGGTAGTCTAGACTTCCCACTCAGCTTGGGTTGAGAAGAAAGCCCTTTTTTCCTGGAGTACTTGGCTGGAAAAAAGCAGTTATTGCCTAAAAGTTGTCTTATTAGGCTTCCCCTTTCCTGGTGTTTTGACTGGAGAGAGCAAAATTTTATTAGGCTTTTAAAAAACATCTATAGGGGCTGGGGATGTGGCTCAAGCTGTAACGCGCTCACCTGGCATACGCAGAGTGCCGGGTTCGATCCTCAGCACCACATAAAAATAAAATAAAGATGTTGTGTCCACCGAAAACTGAAAAATAAATATTAAAAAATTCTCTCTTTCTCTAATAAAAAATAAAAAATATCTATACCCATTGGTTTTTCTAGCTTGCCAACTTCTCCAGCACCAAGTCCAGGACATACATAAGGCAAAAAGAAAATCTAAGGAATTCACCATTATGTCATTCCTCAGTTTCAAGGTTTCTTCTTTCTACCTTTCAGAGTCTCTTATGCTTGTTTTATATAAATTATTCATTTTGAGTTGTACTTAGTAGGAGGAATATAGAAAAATACATCTATTCCATCTTCTCAGAAGAAGCTCTGTTTTAAATTCTTTTTGATTTCTAATGAACGCACTAAAAATTATTAAGGTACTTCTAATTACCACATTAACTATATCTCACGGGTTTTGTTTTGTGGTGCTGGGCCTCATGCATGGTAAACAAGTCTCTACCACCAACTTACAACCCCTGCCCTTCTACAAGTTTTGACAATGCTTTGCAATTTTTATAATGATTTCTTCTTTGTCACATGAATTATTCATGAGTGTTTTTAAATTTCCATGTGAATTTTTTAAAAATCTTTTTTGTATTGATTTCTAATTTTCTTATTTGTTGTATTTTGGCCAGAAAACTTAGTCTGTTAAGATTAATCTGCTAAGATTCTTTGGTAGTTGGTAGGACTTGATTTACAGCCTATAATGTGGCCAGTTTTTAGTATGTTTCTTGTGTGTTCCTAAATGTTCCTGTGTATTTTAATAAAGCATATATATATTTTAGTTTTAGATGGACATAATACCTTTATTTTATTTTTATGTGGTACTGAAAATCAAGCCCAATGCCTCACATGTGTTAGGCACTCTCCCACTGAACTATAACCCCAGCTCCAAAATATGTTCTTTAATAGCTGGCACAAGCCTACAACTACTAATTCTTAAGGGAGGCTCATTTCTATTTTAGAGATAATGGAGAGTCAATTTATTTTTTCCCTAGACCGTTCTTTTTAGGAGTCTTAGCTTGTGGTAGGGAGGTGTCAGTCTCAACTCTTCATCTGTAGCAGTCCAAGATTTTTTGTCCTTGTAAGAGCATTAAAACCCAAGCCCGTAGGTTTTAGAGTACTGCCCTCTCCCCCAACACCAACACCACCACCATTTACACATCAATGGCAGCTGTTCAAGTTTCCCAGGTGTTAATTCTTGCTTTGCTTCTGTGAACAAAGGGGTTTCCCTTTCTTTGTATTTTTCTCTCTTTCCGTTTTTTTGGGGGGTGGGGTTTCAAACCCAGTGGTGTTTTACCACTGAGCCACATACCCAGTCCTTTTCATTTTTTTTTTTTAATCTTGAAACACCATCTCACTAAGTTGCTAAGGCTGTCCTTGAACTTGGAATCCTCCTTCCTCAACCTCCCCAGGCACTAATATTACAAGGGTGCACCATGGTGCCCAGTGTCTCTGGTTGCACAAAAAGAATATTCAGTTCTGTTTTTCCCATCCAACATACTTGTGAAGAATGCAATCAGAATTACTCCTCCTATTTGGGATAGCAAAGAAACACAGAACAAAGAGAGAAGAAGATACTTGGGAGAGAGTGTGGGTCAAATGGTGATTGATTTCTTAGACTCCTCCTCCAACAATTATGAATTTGGTGCTCTGATGTGGGGACCTGAAGATGTGGTCCCACAGCCCCAAGTGATTCTTATGGAAAGAAAGATACAGGATCAGAATACTGAAAATCTAGAATACTATATACATTTCCAGTTCTCATCTAAGTTTGGGGATCTTGGAATCTGGGTTCCAGAAGGCATCCCAGAGGTGTAATTAAAAAATTACAAAATGAAAGAAGATAACAGATTAAAACAGAACAAAACCAAAAAAGTTTTAGACTAGTAAACAGATACAACACATTACAACAGGGACAATACTGCACATTTTGAAATCATAAAGGTAAGGAAGAAAGGATATATTAACCATCCATCCCTCTATTTCATTCTTTCAACAAAGGGATGCACTTGAAAGTCTAAAAATACTGAGAGTTCAATCTTGATTTCAAAAGCACCTACTCTAGCAAGAAAGACAAATGAATAATGGCTACACTACAAAAAAACAGATATAGGTGCCTGATAAAATATAGGATGCCCAGTTAAATTTAAATTTCAAATAAACAATGAATAATTTTTAAGTATAACTATGACACATATTTTGCTTTTTTTCCCCACTTTTTTCTAAGTTTGGCAACCTTAAATAAAGGAATACAAAGGAGAGGGAATCTCAACTCTATGTAGAGGATAAAGACTGCAAAATTCAGTCAGATGTCAAAGGTTTTTGATTAAAATTGATTAAATTAATAGGTCCTGGTGACTGTTGCCAAATCAGACAGGACTCAAAGTATACTTCATTATTCTTTTTTTTTTTTTTTAAGAGAAAGAGAGAGAGAGAGAGAGAGAGAGAAAATTTTTTTAATATTTATTTTTTAGTTTTCGGCAGACACAACATCTTTGTTTGTATGTGGTGCTGAGGATCGAACCCGGGCTGCACGCATGCCAGGTGAGCGCGCTACCGCTTGAGCCACATCCCCAGCCCCTATTTCATTATTCTTAAAGTCAGGGAATAAGGCATATTCAACTGTCACCTATTAGGCGTCTCAGAATCTTCTCATATAATACTCATATAACTAACATTTTTTAGAATCACAAGGACTTACAGAATACAGGATTGTGAGCGAGGTCATTCAAAGTGATTCCTCCTTCAGGATTGAACTCAAAACTGCTAGTGAAGTTGTACTTTGCAGTTCCCTCTGAAGAGACAGTAATTTTTGCAGAGTCTCCCAGAGTCACCTGATTGAATTCCGCTCGAACAAAAGTAACTGGAGTATCTCCTTTGTAACCTTTCTGTTGGCAGAAACATCACTTTATAATTAAATTCAAATAGAGACATTTCCTACACATTTGACAACCCATTTTGACTCAGGACAAATAGCATTTTCTTTTCTTCTTCTTTTCCCTAACAAGTTATATCACAAAAACAGGGAAAGTAGAAAATCATTAAACAAATTAATTTATAGCTAAATGTAATATTCCATTTAAATATCATTAAAGTTTTAAAAATTTTTTGTAGTTGTAGATGGACAGAATGCCTTTATTTTGTTTATTTTTATGTGGTGCTAAGGATTGAACTCAGTGCCTCATGTATGGTAGGCAAGTGCTCTACCACTGAGCCCCAGCCCCAGCCTATATTAAAGTTTTTTAATATAACATTTATTGTGTTTTGTCTGACTTTAAAAGTATATTGTGGGGGGCTGGCAATGTGGCTTAGTAATAGAGCACTTGCTTAGTGTGCAGAAGGCCTGGGTTCAATCACCAACACTGGCAAAATGAGAAAATCAGAGGAAAATGAATTGCCTACAATCTTACTCTAACATGTAAGCATTATTAATACATTAGTATATTTTAGTATTTTGCTGAAAATATACATTTTTATACACACATTTTAAAACAAGTGGAGTTTACTAATTATATCCTCTTTTGGAACAAGCTTTTTAAAGTTCATAATCCTGAATATTTTTTCATTATTCTCTTAATTTTGTTTTCAGTACTGGGGATTGAACCCATAGTCCCACAAATGCTAGGCTCTACCATTAAGCTATACCCAAAACTTGTTTTTTAAACCTTATGTTGAAACAGGGTCTCACTAAATTGCTCAGGCTGGCCTCCAACTTGCAATTCTTTTGCCTCCGGCTCCCAAGTGGCTGGGATTAGAGGTGTGTGCCACCAAGCCCAGTCTATTCTCCTACTTTTAAATAGTAACTGTGGTTTTATTATTTAAATTCACCAAATGAAATTAATCACAAATGAAACTCAGAATTCAGATCCTTCTCAAAATAAAGGGGAAAAATTAATATATGAACTGCTAGCCACAAAAACTAAAGCTAATCTTGATTCAACTCTGATAAATTTAGTACTCAAATTGCCAGGTATTTTATTTTATATTTTAAAATGTTTAGTTGTAAATGAACACACAGTATTTTTATTTATTTTTATGTGGTGCTAAGGATTGAACCCAGTGCCTCACATATGCCAGGCAAGCACTTTACCACTGAGCTAGGTATTTTAGACACATAGTAATGTAATGTGACTTGCTGATTATAGATTACAAATAAGAAACACCGAGGATGAAATTGCTATGCAAAGGGAGGGAGTTTGGAGGTACAAAATGACACAAAAACTCCATTGCTGAGCTAGGGTTGTAGCTCTGTGGTAGAGCGCTTGCCTAGCATACGTGAGGCACTTGGTACAATTCTCAACACCGCATATAAATAAATGAATAAAATAAAGTTTCATCAACATCTAAAAAAAAAAACTCCATTCCTCCCTTGATATTCCCCAACTAGGGACTTTGCACATTTCCAAAAGAAACTTTACCAAATCATATCCATCTGTCACAGTGATATGCACCAGTCTACCTCCTGTTGGCACCTGTTCCATATCAGTAATTGGGCAAAGTTCTTCTGTTCTCCTTTGGTCTCTGTAAAGAAAATAAATGAAACTGTCCCCTCATTACATCATGACCTGTACAGGGGGAGAACCTAAGAATATGCCATAGTCTAGCCTTCTGTTTTCCCCTTCCTAACTTTCAAGGCTGGATAAGAAGTGCTTCAGGGAAGCTGGTCACAATCATAATTCCACTGGTTAGTGTTTAAAATATTCTTTATACATACAACTAATGTATAATGTACAAATTATCATGAAACAGAGAGTAGGTACACTATCTCCCCATCTCCCATTCCCCATATTCTTCACAATGTTCTTTGGTAATTTTTTTTCAATCTGTAAAGCCATCTCAAAGATTTATTTCTGTTTTACAAAAATATACTTTGAGAGCAAGAAATATACCCTATCATAAAATGATAATCCTTTGGAAAAGATCCTGACATGTCTCTAGCCAGATATATATTTTTAATTATTTTACAATACTAAGGACATAATTTCAAAAGCAGATTGTATATCAGTTTTTTTTAAGGTCATGTTTTCTATTCAAGGAGGAGCTTATTTATGCAATTCAAACATTTGCTAAGGACATACGATGCCAAGTTTATCCAGGGCTGGTGATAAAAACAATATAGGACTCCTTGCACCCTTCAGATGTTACAATTATTCTGTCTCTTCCTAGCTATTCCCTCATTTTTCCAGTTGCCTAAAGTTTCAGATCATTTGTTCAAAATCACATCTCTGGGCTCTTTCAGGGCCTAAGTGGCATCGGCAATTTCCTTATTAAGTATACATTTAAAATGCCATTTTGTATTAGTCCCTTTCTTTCTTTTATAATAGTACCATATAAATTAAAACTTATTTTCCCTTCTGCTAGACTATAACAAAAGCCTCTTAACTGGTATCTCTGACTCCATTTTTTAAAAATTCTATTCCATTCCATTTCTGTCAAAATCATTAATTGAGCAAATATTTGTTATGGCAGGCACAGTAATAGATGCTGAAAATACAAGAGATGAGATGTACACTCCCTAACCTCAAGGAATTTAAGATCTAGTGAGAAGGAGAGACATAAATAGGCTAAGAGTTTTATAGTCTGTGTAATGGATACTGTGACAAAAGAATAGTAAAGTGGGGGAAGGGGACATAGGTGAGGAAAGGGGGAAGGAAATTAACTGTTTTTTTTTTTTTTTGGGGGGGGGGTTCTGGGGGTTGACTTAGGGGCACATAGCCACTAAGTCACATCCCCAGCTTTTAATTTCTTACTTTCAGACAGGGTCTCACTAAACTGCTTAGGGTCTCATTTAGTTGCTGAGGCTGACTTTGAACTTGTGATCCTCCTGCCTCAGCCTCCCAAGCTGCTAGGATTACAGGTGGAAACTAACTGTTGATTATGGCCTACTATATGCCAAATGTGCCAAGGGCATTACATATGTTATCTGATATGTATCCATTCTTCCAAGTGACTCTTAAATTGCCATTTTAGAGAACAAGAAACTGAGCTTCAGACAAGTTTGTTATTTAGCAGCCCATCATACAGAAAGAAAGTGCTGAAGCTGGAACCTAGCTGGATTTGAAAGTATATGCATGAGTATGCATGCCAGGAAAATCTCCTTGTAGGAGGTGACCTGGAACTAAAAGAACACTCAAAAATGAAGGCTGTTCCAAGCAGAAAGAAGACTGTAAAAGATTCAGAGGGAAAGGAAGGAAGAAAGAAAGTAAGTTAGTCAAGTAGCTCAGTAGCTTGTACCACTGAATAATACAGAGAAAATGAGATCAAAGAGACAAACAGAGATGGGCATAGTGGCACACACCTGTAATCTCAGCAGCTGGGGAGGCTGAAGGAGGAGGATCATGAGTTCAAAGCCAGCCTCAGCAACAGTGAGGCACTAAGCAACTCAGTGAGATCCTGTCTATAAATAAAATACAAAATTGTGTCTCCAGATGTAGTCAAGTGCCCTGAATTCAATTTCTGGTACCACATGGCCACAAAAAAAAAAAAAAAAAGACAAGCAGATAAATACCATATTAAAGTACAGATCTAATATCTAATGATTATCACTTGTATCCTCTCATCTACCAAATAAAACTGTGACATTATATTCAAAGCCCTCTAGGCTCCAGCAGTACCAAAGTCCCCTCACCTAGCCTATGCTCTGGCCTAGTCCTTTTTTTTTTTTTTTTTTTTTTTTTTTTAAAACATTTATTTTTTAGTATTTGGCGGACACAACATCTTTGTTTGTACGTGGTGCTGAGGATCGAACCCGGGCCGCACGCATGCCAGGCGAGCGCACTACCGCTTGAGCCACACCCCCAGCCCAAAACCCATTTATTTGACTGAGAACATTTATTCGCCCATCTGATCCTATGTCCTCCCAGTCATGCAAGGACAATCTCAAATCAATAATTCAATCTCTCTGGCCTAGTCCTTTTCAAAGATTACCTGCACTTAGTCATTTGTACCTTTGCCTCTTTTCTTCCTCTGGAACTACCCCTCTTTTTTCCCTCATTCCATCTCTATATTGACAAAAATGGCTCAAATGCCTCCTACTTTAACGTTTCCCTGTCCCCACTATTTTAGCACTTTATACATTTCTTGTGACATGTATCACAAGCTGTCTTGTTTATGAGGACTGGGGCCTCACACAAGCTAAGCAAGCGCTACCACTGAGCTACAACCCCACCGCAGGACTGGAGATTTAAAAGATCTTTCTTACTTAATAACTACATGACCCTGGGCAAATGCGTAACTTTTTTGGTCTTAGTTTTCACTTTCTGTAAAATGAATAACTTTCTATTTGTTTCACCTTTGTTGTGAATATTCCGTAAAACAATAAAACTGTTTACCCTATGAGGCACAGCACGAATGGCATTATTAATATGCCCAGCTTTTTTTGAAAGCTCAATTACACTCTTGAAGACAAGCAACCTTAATTATATTCAGAACCCCTGAGTGCCTGGCTACATGCTTGGTACTCAAGGTATCTTTCGCGGCATATCCGAATAATGAAGGAAAGAAATCGGACTAATTACAAGTGGTCAGGTGAAGTGGGCCTAGGCTCTTGTTGCCCCCAACAAGTCACCCATTTTTTGTCATCTGATCAGAATCTGCAAGGCAAGGGTTGAATTGGAAACAGATGAGACGAAGGAAGCGCTGTGACAGGTTCTGGTCTGGGAACCCGCGCAGTAGCGTTAAGGGTCAATCTCCAGCAAAGCTGCAGCGGGACCTTCGCCCGCCCCCGGGAGGGGGTGCTGCGGTGACGCCAGAGTCCGTCCTTGGGGTGGGGGGGTGGGTAGAGTTTCGGTCTGTACCGAATTTTAAGCCTGGCCTTAGCGGAGAGAGAAGATTGGGGTGTCCGGGTGTAGTGTGGTGCACGGCCAGGACGTGGACGTCGTGAAGAGAGGGTTATCAGCAGAGGAATAATTCTTACCTGCCGCGGTTCAGATTAAGTTTTTCACAACTATAGCAACCAAGTAACTGTCGCGAGAACTCATTTTCTGCAACCGCCACAAGCTTATTCCAAGACTCGCGATAAGTTTTCAGACCAGAAAGCAGGGAGTGGGTTGTTAGGTGAGTTTCTGCGCCTGCGCCCCGCAGTCCGCGCCCCAGGCCAGCTCAGCGCTCTCGCTAATCTGGTCCTCTACGAATTTAACTTGGCAGAAGTTTTAGTTAAATACATGGTGTCTACTTTTCGATTTTGATTTCCTGACTCTTATTTCAGTATTCCTCCATAAATGGGGGAGAAAAACGAAAAGCTAAAGTCTTTATTAAATAAACATGTTTGGAGGCGGGCGTGGTGGCAGAAGCCTGGAATCCCAGAGGCTCGGGAGGGTGAGGCCGTTCAAAGCCAGCCTCAGCAATTTAGCAAGGCCCTAAACAACTCAGGGAGACCCTGTCTCTAATAAAATATTAAAAAGGCTAACTGAAAAATAAATATTTAAAAATAATTAAAAAAAAAAAAAAAAGGGCTGGGGATGTGGCTCAAGCGGTAGCGCGCTTGCCTTGTATGCGTGCGGCCCGGGTTCGATCCTCAGCACCACATACAAACAATGATGTTGTGTCCGCCAAAAACTGAAAAATAAATATTAAAAAATAAATAAATAAATAAAAATAAAAAGGCTGGATGTAGTTCAGTGGTTAAGTTCCCCTGAGTTCAATCTCTGGTACAAAAAAAAAAAAAAAAAAGTTTGGAGTGTTTTTAGCCAGGCGCAGTGGCCGGCACCAATAACCCCAGCTGCTGCAGAGACTGAGGAAGGAGAATCTCTTTGAGCGGCGACCAGCGCAACACAACACAGATAAGACACTATTTTAAAAGCCTGACTGCTGATGAATGTAAATGGTTCTGCTTCTAGGTGCTTGGTATTTGTACAATAAACAGACAAAAGTAAATAATGCTAATGCAAGTTTTTAATACATTTGAAATTCAACATTAAAGAGCTGAAATAGAAAAATATGATAGTAACAACAATTAAAGTGGGCTGGGGTTGTGGCTCAGTGGTAGAGTGCTCTCCTAGCGCGTGGAAGGCCCTGGGTTGGATCCTCAGCACCACATTTAAATAAATAAATAAATAAATAAATCAAAGGTATTGTGTCCAACTACAACTAAAAAATAAATACTAAAACAACAACAAAACCTAAAAGTGTCCACCAGTGGAGGATTGGATCTGAAGATGAAAGGAGACCCTCATCTTTATACAGATTACATGTATGATGATGTGAGGGGCGGGGAAGAAGTGTGTCACATTAGATTGGGTAGAGAGAAGTGATGGGAGGGAAGGGGAGGAGAAGGGGGGGATAGGAAGGATAGCAGAATAAAATAGACACTAGTATTGCTGTATGTATATATGTGACTATATGACCAATGTAATTCTGCAACCTGTACACTCAGAAAAATGAGAAATTATATCCCATTTGATTCAAACGTATGATGTCAAGATAATTGTACTGTCATATGTAACTAATTAAAACAAATTTAAAAAATTTTTAAAAAATAAATTGGTACCTTCACAAAATGGCATCTTAGAAGTAGTCAAAATGAATGAACTACAGTTACACATAACATGGATGAATCTTACCATATATACAACTTAAAAATGTTGGAGTGTTAAGAATCAGCTTGAAGGGACACCTGTTGACCAAATTATGGGCAATATAAGCATCAAAGCAAAAAAATTACAATAATGGACTCACTGAACAAAATAGGAATATGCAAATCCACAATTGCATAAATAATGGAAAGGAAAATTCTTTCAGTAGAATATCAACCCAGGAGTGTAGAGAGAATGACAAAGAATATTTGACAACCACTATAAAGAAGGATGATACAGCATGAATCTTCAATGAATACTAAGGCTGATGGGTGGAAATTTGATAAGGAAAAGGACATTGGCAGATCCTGGGATTCTTCCCCATGAAATATTAACTGGTTATAGAGGAGAAAACAATGAATCAAAATAGCCATATAATCAGCATATGGAGGTTTTATTACCAGTGTGGGGAGGACTCTACTTCATGTGCCTCCTGATGAGTGAGATGCACTGAAAAAAGCAATGCATCTTTTTAATGGTATTCCTTCTATTAGAGGGACCCAGGTGGTAAGTCATCCCATAGAATGTAAGACCTGTTTTCCCCAACCATGTCAGAACTGAGGATAGAGGTCATGTATGCTAGGTAAGGGTTCTGCCACTGATCTACATCCTCAGCTCAAGGCCTATACTCTAACACTGTCAGAAATGAAAGATGAAACTTCTCCAGATGAAGATTCCTATGAAACATACAGCCAAAAGCAACATGTATTGCTGTATAGCATTCTGGACCATAAAGGAAAAAAGACATTGTTAAGACATGAATCAGTCAGGTGTGGTGGCGCAAACCTGTAATCCCAGTGGCTGGGGAGGCTAAGGCAGGAGCATCACAAGTTCAAAGCCAGCCTTAGCAAAAGTGAAGTGCTAAGCAACATGGTGAAACCCCGTCTCTACGTAAAAATACAAAATAAGACTGGGAATGTGGCTCAGTGGTCGAGTGTCCCCGAGTTCAATCCCTAGCACAAAAACAAAAACAAAAAACCATGGACAAAATGTGGACAGACTCCATAGATTGGATGGTAGCCTTGTAGCACTATTGATTTCCTCCAGTGGAAGGTTGTTTGATGTTATGAAGGAGAATGTCCTTGTTTAGGGGAATATACAGCGAAATGTTTAGAAGTACTGAGACATGTTTTTGGACTGCTTTCTTGGCCTTCAGAAGATCCAGAAAAAGATCATTAACAAGAGATAGATGCACACACATGCATGCAAACACACCCATAGTGAGCAAAAGAGTAAATGTAATAAACTATTATTTGGAAATCTGGGTGAAAGGGACTAAGTTCCTTGCACAATTTTCAAATGCTATGCATTTGAAATTTCAAAATCATTAAAATGCTCATACAGGGCTGGGGTTGTAGCTCAGTGGTAGAGTGCTCACCTAGCATGGGTGAGGCCCTGGGTTCGATCCTCAGCACCACATAAAAATAAATAAATTAATTAAAGATATTGTGTTCAACTACAACTAAAAAATAAATGTCAAAAAAAAAAACAAAAACATGGGGCTGGGGCTGGGGCTGGGGCTCAGAGGAATAGTGCTCACCTACCATGTGTGAGGCATTGGGTTCGATCCTCAGCACCACATAAAAATATTTTGTCCACCTATAACTAAAAAATAAATATTAAAAAAAAACGCTCATACACACACCCCACCTGTCCATGGAAAATTTCTTACTTAGGATATTGATTTACCAGAATCATACTTTAAAATAAGTCTTATTTATACTAATAAAACACAAAAGCTATAAAGTTGTAGGGTTGTAGGTAATAAAAGTCCTTAAAAACCTTGGGCTGTAGCTCAATGTTACAGCACTGTGTTTAGTATTCCAAAGTCCCTGGGTGTAATTCCTAGGAACACACACACAAATAATAAACATAAAACCATGGTACTATTGAATAAGACATTTCATTTTTTCCCCAGAGGACTATGGGTGAATTTGCAGTAAGAGAGCCATCCCACTTGGGCATGACAATAAACTAGAGTTAGGGCCAAGAATATGGTGAAGAATTCTTCTGGAAATCACTATGAAGCAGTTGCAGTGGAGATGGGCTTACTGAGGTGAAGAGCTGATGGGGCTGTTGTGCAGAGACCAGTTTCTTAATGAGGTGGGCAAGTGGCTGGGGGCCTGGCCTGCTTGCTCTGCAGGCAGATGCTCAACTTCTTGCTCTGTACATGCCCACTGCCAGTTCAAGGCAATGCCTTCCACCACTGCCTCTTCTTTCATTGCCTTAAGAGGTGATGCTGTGCTGCCCTGCAAGTTTTTAGGCAGGGCACCTTCTAATAATCTTCTCCCAGAAACAGAAGAACTTGTCTCCAACTTCTGTCTGGAACTCATCTTCACAGAGTTTGAGGCTGTTTAGGCCCCAAATCATATTCCAGATATCACTAGGCATATTACTGCAGCAAGGAGCATCAGAATCTAGACCTGCATAGTGACAAGATTAATCGTCTTCAACTTTCAAATTTACAGTTATTTCCAATAGTACTTAGCAGTGACCACTTTGTATTCATTTTTCCCCCTTGTGTATTAATTTCTGATAAGAAGAGCAAATACTTTTGGTAGTGGTGGTACTAGGGATTTAACCCAGAGAGATCCACCACTGAGTTACATCCCCAGCCCTTTAAAAAATATATATTTTTTAGTTGTAGTTGGACACAATACCTTTATTTTATTTATTTATATGTGGTGCTGAGGATCAAATCCAGGGCCTTGCATGTGCTAAGTGAGCACTTTACCGCTGAGCCACAACTCAAGCCCTCCCAAGCCCTCTTTTGAAGCAGGGTCTCACTAAATTTGCCCAGGATGGCCTGGAACTTATGAACCTCCTGCCTCAACTTCCTGCATCACTAAGATTACAGGTGTGCACCACTGAACCAGGCCATATATTTATAGTCAACTTATTTTTTGCAAGATTGCCAAGACAATCCAATGAGGAAAAGAATAGTCTTTTCAATAAATGGTACTGGATATACAGTTATGTAAAGAATGAAGTTGGACCTATTACACCAGACACAAAAATAAATTCACAAATACACCAAAGACTTAAATATAAGTACTAAAACTACGTATCTTGCTTTTGCCTTGTTTTACAACTGTATATAGGTCTATCTTCTTATGAACAGCTTGTATCTTATTTCACCTTGAATTCATCATTCGTCTTAGTATTTATATATATACACACACACACACACACAAATGTTGTCAGGCCTGGCGGCATGGGCCTCTAATCCTAGCTACTTGGGAAGCTGAAACAGGAGGATTCCAAGTTGGAGGCTAGCTAGGCAACACAAGACCCCCATGACAAAAAAAAAGTTGTTGAAAAATAATTGATATTCACTATTCACTCCCTTGATTTTGAGTGTAATTGCTTGTCAAACCTATATTAAGTATCTGCTTCTGTACCAAGTACAGTGTTAGAATAAAACAAATAAAGTTCTTACCCTCAGCAGAATTTATAATCTAACATTTATAATTTTTTCGTACTAATTTGTTTAGAATTCCCACTAACTTACAAACTCTTTCCTTTGCCTTTTCTCTTGAGACCTAGTGTAATGCTCAATATAACAAATAACTGCTTAGTCTCAGGGTTAAATCATTGGGTTTTGAAGCCATTCTGCTGTCCCACTAACTCATCTCCTAGACTAGGGGCTAGCTCCTCCCAGGGGCTAGCATTCAGTTCTCCCACAGAGACACTTTAATATTCATTCACTCATACATTGAGCATCTAAGGTATGTTAAACCTCACTTTCTTGGAACATGCCTAAATTGCAACTAATTTTAATGTCTTTCATAACCAATTTTTTAAATCATCAAGGGCAAATAAAGATCTTCAGAATTATGGTAGACATAAAAGTGATGTATTATGCAAAGCATGAAATTAGACCATTATCTTACATCATACACAAAAGTAAACTCTGAAAATAGAGATTTAAAGGTGAGACCTATCAAACCCCAGCACCAAAAATAAATAAATAAATTAGTAGACTTTATTACCTAGAAAGGCAACAAATACATCCTCCACCCTATTGTACATATGTATAAAACATATAAAGAATATGCTTCTTGGGGCTGGGGTTTTGGCTTAGTGGTAGAGTGTTCACCTACCACGTGTGAGGCCCTGGATTTGATCCTTAGCTGTCTGCAGCTGTGGCATGTTTATGTACTGGAAAAAATAAATAAATAAAGCTATTATGTCCAACTACAACTTAAAAAAAAAAGAATATGCTTCTTGATACTAGTGTTGGCAATGATTGTTTAGATAGATACCAAAAGCACAGGCAACAAAAGCAAACAAGTGGAAGTACATATCAAACCAAAAAGCTTCTGCACAGCAAAAAATCAACAAAAAGCATAATGGGACAAAATATTTGCAAATCATATCTGACAAGGGGTTAATATCTATAATATACTAAGACCTCTTAAAACTCAACAGCAAAAATCCTATTAAAAATGGGCAAAGGACCTCAATAAATATTCTTCCAAAGATGCCATACAAATGGCTTACAGGCACATGAAAAGTTGCTCCACATCACTAATCATTAGGGAAATGTAAATCAGAACCATGAAGACACTACCTCATAATACTTAAGTTGGCTATTATCAGAAAGAAAGGACATAATAAATATTGGCATGGATGTGAGAAAAAGGGAATCCTTTTTTTTTTTTTTTTTTTTGAGGATTGAACCTCAACCACTGAGCCACATCCCCAGCCCTATTTGTATTTTATTTAGAAACAGGATCTCACTAAGTTGCTCAGCACTTTGCC
Organism: Marmota monax; assembly: GCF_021218885.2. Classification (NCBI taxonomy): domain Eukaryota; kingdom Metazoa; phylum Chordata; class Mammalia; order Rodentia; family Sciuridae; genus Marmota; species Marmota monax. The sequence goes on along the minus strand of NW_026695242.1, from coordinate 5,720,403 downwards.
ATTGCTGAGGCTGCCTTTGAACTCACGATCCTCCTGCCTCAGCCTCCCGAGCCACTGAGATCACAGGCATAAGGAAACCCTTTTATACTGTTGCTGAAAATGTAAATTGGTACAGCTGTTATGGAAAATACTATGGACGTTCCTCAAAATATTAACTACTTAAAATCCAGAAATACCATTTTTGCATATATAATTGAAGGGCACCAAATATAAAGTATCTTGAAGAAATATCCACAATCCCGTGTTCACTGCAGCATTATTCACAATAACCAAGATATAGAAACAGGGGCTAGGGCTGTGGCTCAGCAGTATAACACTTGCCTGGCATGTGTGAGGCACTGGGTTAGATTCTCAGCACCAGGTATAAATAAATAAAAAAATAAAGATCAACAACTAAAAAAATATAAAAGAAAAAGATATAGAAATAACCCATGTCCACCAATGGACAAATGGATAAAGAAATCCTGGTCTACATATACTATGGAACATTATTCAAAAAAAGGAAATCTGCCATTTGCAACAGGGATTAACTATAAACTTGTGTGACAGGTATACTAAGTAAAATAAGCCAAAGACAAATATTGCATATTTTTAAAATGTGGAATCTAAAATAATAGAACTCAGAGAAACAGTAGATGGTAGTTGTTAGGGGTGGGGGTAGAGAAATAGGGACATATTGGTCAAAGGGTACAAACTTTCAGTTATAAATTCTGGAGATCTAATGTTCAGCATGGTGACTATAGTTAATTATGTTTTGCACACTTGAAATTTGCTAAGGTAGATCTTAAGTGTCCTCACTACACATCAAAAAAACTGGTTAAATGTGGCAGGTGACAGATATTAGTTTGAACCTGATTGTTGGAATCACAAGGCATATCAAAACACCATAATGTGTACCTTAAATATGTACATTTTTTTTATTCAATAAAAAATATGAACTATGAACTCAGGCAACAAGTTACTAAGTGAAGCATGCCAATAAAAAATATCTCAATTTAAAAAACTCGGAAAAGTAAGATGTGTATTTTACTTTTTTTTTTTTTTTTTTTAGAGAGAGAGAGAATTTTTTTTTAAATTTTCGGCAGACATAACATCTTTGTTTGTATGTGGTGCTGAGGATCGAACCCGGGCCTCACGCACGCCAGGCGAGCGCGCCACCGCTTGAGCCACATCCCCAGCCCCAAGATGTGTATTTTAAACATATAAACATTTGACTCCATTTTAAAAAGTTGTCATAGGTAAAACTGGTCTGTACAGAGTTAAATATTTTGAATACAGAACACCAATCATGCAAAATAAGATACAAATTACCCTTCTAGGTCAAAAGAGCTGAATTTTTTAAAAAAGAAATTTACAATTTCCATTGTTTCTGAAAAATCATGGAACCAAATTGATTATTTAGTTAGTTATCTTAAAATTAAAGTTGTCTTTTGGGAATTTTTATTAATCACTTTTCATGGAAGTAGTTTTCTATCAATCAAATTTATAAATTAGTAAAATCAGAATTTCAAAGACTTTTACAAATGCTAACTTAAAATAAGATGGTATGGTTGTTTGGTAGTTAAGCAAAAATGACAAATGATACCTAAAATGGAATTTCGGAAAGATGACAGAAAAATGATTATGAGAGGAAAGGCCATAAAACAGTTGTTATTAGTAGACTTTATTACCTAGAAAGGCAACAAATACATCCTCCACCCTATTGTACATTGGATAGCTAGTAAAGTGCTAAGAAACAAAGCTTAGGGTAAAAAAGGTTAAAAGAAGATAGTGATTTATATAAATTAAAAATGATTTATTTTACTTTGAGTATTGAACATATAAAGTAATCCTTGCCTTTCTTCCACATCCTGTGGAATCCCATAGGAATACAGAAACAATCTGATGTCCTGCCCAATAAAAAGTTAGGGTTCATGATACTGGGGATCTGAAGAGGAGGAGGCAACCTTCTTTCGCTCCTACTCAGCTCCTAACAGCCTTGGAAGCATAACAATATTTACCATCTTGCACGTAGTCCCATCAGTTTACAATACCAGGTTTGAACAACTCACCACTTTCAGTGTTGTGTGGTCTGCTTTAGGGAACTCCCACTATCCCATAGCAGAGAAATAGTTTATAATAATCAGCCTTAGGATGGAAAGGAATCTCAAGAACACCAGCAAAATCTCTATAATCTCCAAATTTACCAATTTGAAGATTGTAGAAATCTCTTTGCTCAGATTTCAGGTAAATTGTTCTCATTTGGCGAACATCATACTGATATTAAGCTGGGGAAGGTGGTGCACGTCTGTTATCTCAACTACTAAGAAGACTGAGGAGGTGGGACCCAGTCTCAAAATAAAAATTTAAAAAGATGAGTATGTAGCTCAAGGCAGAATGCTCCTGGGTTCAATCCGGAGTACCCCCTACCAACATTTGAATCTATTTTTAATTAATTAATTAATTGTTTATTAGTTGCTCATGACAATACAATGATCTTGACATATCATACATTTGAAACAAATGGGGTATGAATTCTCATTTTTCCAAGTGTACAGGTTGCAGAATCACATCCCAGCACCACATAAAAAATAAATAAATAAACAAAATAAATCTATTTTAAAAAAAATTTTTTTAGTTGTAGATGGACACAATATATTTATTTATTTATTTTTATGTGGTACTGAGGATCAAACCCAGTGCCTCACCCGTGCACAGTAAGCGCTCTATCACTGAGCCTAGCCCCCATAAATCTATTTTTTTTTAAATGGAAATATAATACAAACCTAGCTAAAGCAAAGTCTCTCTCTCTCTTTTTTTTTTTCTATTTATGCTGAAAAGACTAAGATGTTAGAAAATAAAGAATAAGCAAGCACAGTGGTACATGCCCACATTCCCAAATACTTGAGAAGCTAAGGCAGAACAACAAGTTCAAAGCCAGACTTGGCAACTTGGCAAAACCATTTCAAAATAAATTTATTTTTAAAGGGACAGGGATGTAGAGCACTTGCTGAGCATGCACAAGGCAGAGGGAAGGAGGGAAATAACCAGTTATTAATAGCTGTGAGTTATTGTGGACACATCATTATTTATATTCCTTTATCACAATCATGTTCTGAAGTCAAGCCAAACCAGCATTACTTTTATAAAATAGTAATTTCTCATTTTTTTTTTTTTAACTAGATTGAGGTGATGAGTTTTTGTTGTTGCAGAACTGGGGATTGAACCCATGTCCTCACACACCCAGCAAACTGCTATAACACTGAGATATGTCCCTGGTCCAGTGAGAAATCTTTTAAAACATGTACTCATGATTACACATGTAAATATTGCTGTGATTTTTATTCAATTTGAAATCCTGATTAGAATAAAAGCAGTGAGAATGAAGCTTTACAAACATTGCAAAATTATTACATCATTGTGATATGGCTTTACTTTATACACAGAATGAAAAGATAACATTAGATTTAAGGCAACAACAACATGTGCAAACTGAGCACATTACCCTGACAGTCCTTGGTAAAAAGCTGTTTTGGTTAAGTGGTAGTTGATACTGCTGCATGCGGGTCAGTCATTGTTCTAAAGGATGAGCTATGAATAGCTTCATTCCTTTAAAAAAAAAAAAAATCCCTTCTACTGACCCACAATGGCCAGAAGCAGCTTTCGGTAATCTCCACTTGTGTCACTCGCAATCATTGTGCCCAGGGTCTTCTGATACATCTGAGTGAACATCTGTTTTATTTGTACAAGGTCGATCTGCATAAGAAATGATAGGTTAGGAAAAAAAAATTAGTCAAAAACCCCTAGTATTTACTGTAATTCTTAATGATCGTAAATTTTTTTTGTGTGTGTGGCACTGGGGATTGAATTTAGGGGCACTCAACAACTGAGCCATGTCCCCAGCCATTTTTTGTATTTTATTTAAAGACAGGGTCTCACTGAGTTGCTTAGTGCCTCACTGTTGCTGAGGCTGTCTCTGAATTCTCCTGTCTCAGCCTCCTGAGCTGCTGGGATTACAGGCATGTGCCACCACACCTGGCTAATCATAAGTTCTTAATAATCAAAATGTGGGGAAGGAGGAAACACCTAGTGACTGACATTTTATAGCTGACATTCATACCAGGGTTAGCATTACCCGATGGAAGTCTGATTAACTGTTCTGTAAAATACTGGGTAAGTGTGATACTCATGTTATCTATTATTCCAAATATATTAATCATTTAAAAAACAGAATGGCTATGATAGAATAAGCCATTTGATAATAGAATGATTCCTATCACAAACAAAGAATGTAATAAGTGTTGGAGAGGATGTTAACAAATGGGAACCATTATTCATCACTGGTGACAATGTAAAATGATGCAACTGCAATGGAAAACAGTATGGTGATTCCCCACTAATCAAAAGAGCCATAGAATTACATCATTCAGTAATTGTACTTCTTGGTAAATAAGAAAAAAGTGAAAAGTAGGAACCTGAACAGATTGTATACCCATCTTTGCAGCAGCATTATTCACAATTGTCAAAAGGTAGAAACAAGCCACATTTGCAAAGACAAATAGGAAAAAGTAGTAAATAGATGAGATAGAATATTGGGGCTGGAGTTGTGGCTCGGTGGTAGAGTGCTTGCCTAGCATGTGTGAGGCACTGAGTTCAATTCTCAGCACCCCATATAAATAAATGAATAAAATAAAGGTCCATCAACATCTGAAAAATTTTTTTTAAAAAAGATATGATAGAATATTATTTAGCCTTTAAAAGGGAGAAATTTCTGAATCATGAAGACACTAAGCTAAGTGAAAAAAGCCAGTCACAAAAGATCAAATACGTTTATGATTCCACTCATACGGGGTGGCTAGCACAGTGAAACATAGGAATAGAAAGTTGCATGGTCGGGCTGGGGATGTGGCTCAAGCAGTAGCGCGCTTGCCTGGCATGTGTGCGGCCCGGGTTCGAGCCTCAGCACCACATACAAACAAAGATGTGTCCGCCGAAAACTGAAAATAAATATTAAAAAAAAATTCTCTCTCTCTCTTAAAAAAAAAAAAAAAGAAAGTTGCATGGTGTTGGGCTGGGGTTGTGGCTCAGTGGTAGCATGCTTGCCTAGTATGCATAGGGCCCTGGGTTCAATCCTCAGCACCACATAAATAAATAAAATAAGTAAATTTAAAAAAAAGTTGCATGGTGGTTTCTGAGGGTTGAAAGAAAAGAGGTTGGGGAGTTACTGTTTAATGAGAAAGGTAGAATAAAGCACAGTATTAACTTTCCTCATGCTGTGAGAGGTACCTACAATACTGAAACATGAAATTTTGTTTGGCAAGAAGAAAAAAGTTCTAAGGTGGACAGTGGTAATGGTAACACAATAACATAAATATATTTAAGGCCAGTGAATTGTATACTTAAAGATGTTTAAAAATGGTAAATTTTGTGTTATGAATATTTCATTACAATTTTTAAAAATATTTTTAAGTTGTCAATGGACATTTGTTTGTTTGTTTGTTTATATGTGGTGCTGAGAACTGAACCCAATGCCTCATACATGCTAGGCAAATGCTCTACCACTGAGCTACAAGCTCAGCTCCTCATTATAATTTTTTAAAAGATCATGGTTAGAGAACTAAGAATAAACACACAAAATGTTTTTTAAAACATCATATACTGGTTGGTTTGGTAAAAATGATCTAGCTTCTCTAGTATTATTTAGTAGTGTATATTTCCCTACAACTAAAAAATTTCAGGGCTCAGGCTACAGCTTAGTCGCAGAGTGTTTGCCTAACATAAGGCCCTGGGTTCAATCCTCAACACTAAACACACACACACACACACACACACACACACACACACTCACTCACTCTTATAGATGCATATATATATAAAAATAAAAATGTTTGAGTCCATATTTAGGTAAAGAAAAATGGTGATCCCTTATAATGAATAAGGGACATTAAATTTCAATCAGCTTTCATATCTAATAGGATTAACGTATATTAGTTTTTCATGTAATTTTTTACATGAGCAAAATTAAAAAAATAAGCCCAAGACTGTAGATTAATTAGTGGTAGAGCACTTGCTTGGCATATATAAGGCCCTAGGTTTGACTCCAGCCCGGCAAAATAAAGTGAATAAATGAATAAATAAATAAACAAACAAACCAAAGCAAGCAAACAAGCAAGGCATGGTGGCACGTGCCTATAATTCCAGTTGCTCAGGAGACTCAGGCAGAAAGAGTGTTTGAGCCCAGGAGTTTGGGGGCCAGCCTAGGCAACACAGCTTGACTCCTATTTCTTACAAAAATTAAATTAAAAATAAATATCATTCAACTTGCCATAAAATAAGTAGTCTCCACAGATCTTCTCAATTAGGAACATTTCTTGGTGGTGTTTTTATTGAGGTAGAGGGTTTTGTTCACTACTATAGGCCTCTCTCACAAAATTAAGAAAGTGAATACTATGACAAATAAATACAGTGACAAGGAAAGCTCTTTCTTACAATATTCTTGAGGGGTTCACAACCAACTAAGACATTTTTAAGAAGCTAACATTCAAAATCCCAGACAAAAAGAGAAAGTGCTGCTTTGCCTCACCTCACTTCGAGAGACCACAATCCTGACCAGAGTGGAGTCATCTGTGCCTGCACCTTTCATAGAATAGTACAGCCGCTCAGCAAAGAAGGCAGGACGGTTCAGGGCACACTGCACTGCAAGTCAGAGATACTTCAGACTAAAATCATGACTTGGAAACCAGTTTACCCCTCCAGCTTCTTTTGTCACTTCTAGCTTGCCTTTATTTTCTACATAATCATCTTAGAAATCTCAGAGGAGTTGGAGGTGTCAACCTCCCTTAGTTTTTCTCAGCCATCTTTCTTTCTTGCTGTACCACACAAGCTACCTTCAAATCTAGAAGATTTCCTCTGTCCCATAAAACATTTTTTTCTCCATAAATGCATTGATTTAGATTCATTATATTTGCTCCCTTACAATGGAAAAATCTGTAAGAAGTGTGCCCCAGTAATATCTTAAGAGGAATAATGACAAACTTCTTTAAGTGGTTTGCAGACCATCTGTAAGGAAAAAAAAAGCCTAGGACTCATGTAAAATAGACCATCTGTAAGATGGTCTTCAAACCACTTTCAACATATCCAGAAAACTCGGCCCACACTGCTTAACAAATTTCAATTAGACATCTGTCAACAAAAATTATAGGGTTAAATATTTTCACATCCTAAAACAGACACCAAATTTTCAGTCAAGAATATCATTTGGCTGAAAGTAAGATATAAGATTTGAGCAGAGTTCAAAATGATGCTCAGAAATCTGGTATTTCTCTAGAAAATTCACTCAGTTGAGTTTCCTCCTACAAATAGTAGGGTACTAAGTGTACATTTATCACTTTTGCTATAATTAGGATAGTAATATTTGTAAGATACTCCATTGCTAATACAATGTGTTACTCTCCTTAGTCCTAGTATCCCTGGGAACAAAATTTCAATTTCAAATAGACATCTGGGCATTTAGATCACCAGAAACGGGTTGTTTAATTTCAAAAGGGAAAAGGGTCTCATTGGGCTAAGTACTTAAAAACCATAATTGAGGGTTCAAAAATGTTTTGTCGTGGTACCAGTAGTTCCTTAATGCTTTCCTGTTCACCTTAAAGAAGTGTTATAATCTATTGAATCTTCTTGCACAGTTCTCAGGAAAAGATATTTTAGATAAAGTTGAATAATCTCAAAACAATCCTATTTTGACCACACCAGCAACCATTCACAGGAAATTACAAAGAAAAACATATAATTAACTCAGTTTCTGCCTAAGTGATGCCAGGAAGATTTTATTAATTATTATCACTTAATGGGAACAACTATTCAAACCCCTATTGATTGGAAAACAAAACCAAGAAAAGCACAAAAATATCTTACAGATGGTCTTCAAACCACTTTCAACATATCCGGAAAACTCGCGGCCCACACTGCTTAACAAATCTCGATTAGACATCTGTCAACAAAAATTATAGGGTTAAATATTTTCACATCCTAAAACAGACACCAAATTTTCAGAAGAAAAGCTCATACCCTGGAATAAGCCTCCATGGTAGCTTTCAGCTGAGGAAAGCTTCGTGTGGCAAGGATCATGTTAAAGCAAGATTCATCTGTCCCTAGTCTCCCCTCACCAGCCTGATAGAGACGCTGAGCATCTTCTTGAGCCATTTGGTGGTTTACACTCTGATTCTCATCACGATTTCCCTGCAAAAAAACAGAAGGCACGAATTGAAATGAAGAAAAGTGCTATTAAAAACATTGTTTTGCAATCTTGTAACATTTGGATTTAAAGAGACAACTTATTAAAGATTAATACATTAAGTCATCATATGTATCTTTCATTTCCAAAGAAACTGTAGCAGTGCAGGTAGTACTAATTGCACTGTATGGATTTTATAGCAAATGATCAGAGTTTAATAAGGTTATTTTAAAACAAAGAGTTTCAAGACAGGCAGTGGCACATGCGGGCAACCTGGGACCTGCAACCTGGAAGGCTGACACAGGAGGGTCACAAGTTCAAGGCCAGCCTCAGCAACTTATTTTGTCTCAAAATAAAAAACGTAGTTCAGTGCTAAAGTGCCTCTGCGTTCAATCCCTGATACAGAAGGGGGAAAAAAAAAAAAAGGAAGAAACTTAGCGCTTTGAGAGTCAAATTAAAACAGAAAAGATTTAAACAAAAATCTCTTTACTAGGAGAAACAAACTACCAAATGACACAATTAAAACTCTCCTAAGCTAGGATTTAAACATCAATATGCACTGTATGGAATTCCCCTTATATCCATTCATAAAACTAAAGGTTCTTGCCCTAAAGGAATTTAAAGTCTAAGGAGGGAAGATATAATATGGAAATTTTATGGACTTCTTTTCCTTCATCTAAGGTTTTTTTAGTTTTTTAACTTTTTTTCAAAAAACAAATTTTTTTTTTCAGTTGTCAAAGGAGCTTTATATTTTATTTATTTACCTGTGGTGCTGAGAATCAAACCCAGTGCCTCATACATGCTAGGCAAGCACTCTACTACTGAGCTACAACTCCAGCCCCCCCCAAGTATAATCTTAATACAAGGTTGCCCTTTCGAGTTGGTGCCTGAGGAACAAAATGAAAAGATGCTCTCTCAAGGTGAAAAGTGTTTTCTAAGAAGCACTTAACTCAAAGAATATGTACAGGGATATTCTAAATGGGTATCTGAACATAGCACAGAAAAAGATGCTCAAGGAAAAACTTCCCTTAACACTGCCTTTGAACCCACATTCAAAATGCAGTCCCCTATTCTAGGAAGCTAATCTTCTATTCACACTGCGGAAAAGTATGGCGGGGTCTTAAACCCTTCCTGAATAAAGAGAAACTCAGCAATTCATGTAAAATCTTAAAACATTTCTTTAGCATCAACTATTCCTGTTTTCCTCCTTGTTCTTTCTAAATGCTAACCTACTTCCCTGCTCTGTTACTGTTATAACAACTTATCTGCTTCATTTTCTTGTTTCCATATCCCTTAACTTCTGCACTTTTTCCAATTACCTCATTGGCTTTCAAGAGTCCGTCTTCCTCAAGACATATGCACTAGTAGGACAGCCATAACTCCTTACACTGAATCTGTGTGCTAGTCTTTTTTATCATCTCTTTCAAATACATCCTCATCCTTCCTGTCCAAATACCAGTTTGGGTATTGTCTGTTACTTCTCCAGCATATTTGGGGAATCAGAATAAGAATGATACTAATCATATTATTAATATGAACCCTTAAATATTTTTCTGCATTTCTGGCTCTCTTTACATAGTTTAGCAGGTCTATGGCTGTCCTACATATCTTCATTTGGTCCAATATAACTGGCAGGACACTGCTAAATTTAAATGTACAGTTTTATCCCCATTCTAGCCTAAAGCTGGGTTCTGTTTCCACTAAACCTTGAAGAGAGAGAGAGAGAGAGAGATTTAATTTTTTTTTTCAGTTTTCAGTGGACACAACATCTTTTATTTTATTTAGTGCTGAGGATCGAACCCAGCGCCCCGCGCATGCTAAGCGAGCGCGTTACCACTTGAGCCACATCCCCAGCCCCAATTTCTAATTTCTTACAAAATCCAAATTTGCAGAAATAAATCCCAGTATTAACTACAAAAAACCCTGAATACCAAATCTGTGCTATTCCTCTTAAAGCTGGCAATATTCCAAGGTGGCTAAATATTAAAATGAATAAGAATGTTCACTAGAAATTGGCAATAAAGTATGTTCCCTCTACTATACACAAACATTCACGCTACACTCACCTGGCACATGGATACAAGTAAACGTTCAAAATGTCCTGATGTATCTGACCTAATGTCCTTTTCAAGGTCTCGTCCAAATTCTGATTGATAACATCTGACAATGTCTCGGATTTCTTGATTTGTTCTTGTGCACAAAATCTCTATCAATACTCGTTCCTGAGTTCCTGCTCCCTATGTGAAATGAAGAAAAGGGTAAAGTATATAAAAGAAAAGCAAAATCTTTATTTTCAATTACTGAAAGTAATTAAATTTTACTACTCCATCAAATACTTGTCTTCTAGAACTGAACAACTATTTCAGATATGAAAATTCAGAACCACTGTAATTTGTGGGGTTTTACATGTGAAATGGAATAAAATATAGTAAATGACAAAGTACCTGCATTGCATTCCGTAAACTCCAGGCATCATAATATGTAGGAGGCATGAACAGGGCAAGAATCAGTTCTTCCATATTTCCACTCAACTCTGACTTGAGATCTTTGATTAAATCCTGTTTAATTACAAATGCAACCTAAGCATACATATTCTCCAAATTTTATCACTTAAATCTTTTAAGAAAAATATGAAAAAATGAAATATAATTGCTTTAGAAAAACCTAAATTTCAAATCTGAAAGTGATATTCTAAAGAAATAACACATATACTGGAAGTGTGTTACATTCGAGCAGATACATATTCATTCTATCTATGAACACTTGATATATTCTTATTGCAGTTCTACTTTACCAGTTACAAAGATGAGAAATATGTGGAATAAATAATAACTCAGATTAATAATATAAATGGATATTTATTTAATACAAGAAACTGGTTCTATGAGGAAATAGAAGTCATCATCATCTTGTTCTCATTTGGAAAGATAAATATCTAAAAAGAGAATACATGCCAACCTGTACTCCAGCACCAGACAAGGAGTACAAAAACAAACCAAAAAAGTTGAAACATGGAAGTTTTAAAGGGATAGAGAGCTCAGAGAAAGCTTTTAGTCCAGCTTTTGAAGAATACCTAAAAAAATTAGCAGGCAAAGAAAAAAGGGTATTTCAGGCAGAAAGATGGAACATGAACAAGGAATAAAGAAGTAGTTCCCAGTATTAAAATCATCTACATAGCTTCTTTAAAAATTGGTGTCTAGCACTAAGACTTAGAAATTCTGTGTGTTTTTAAGTTCTAAAATTCTTGATGATATTTAGCTATTTTTGAGAATCACCAGATAAGAGGAAAGAATGAGTAAAACTTGCTCAATGGAATAATAAAGACAACTGATTTTGTTAGATAAGGAGGTTTTCATAGTTCATAGCAGATAACTAAATCTTGGATTACTTTCTGGGAGGAGCCACTGGAAACTTTTATGCAAGATAGTTTGATATAAATAGTAACAACATGCAGGATGGTCCCTGGTAATAAAAAGACTATAAATAAGAACATTTTGGCTATTGAAATATGTAGTTAAGAAGTAATAAAGACCTGGACTTGGGCTGGTAGTGTAGCTCAATGTAGAACACTTGTTTAACATGAGTATGACCCCCAGCACCACAAAAGAAAGAGGTGGGGGAGAGAGAAAGGAAAAGAGAGAGACAGGAAGAAAGGCAGGCAGGCAAGTAGGCTTGAACTTAGGCAGCAGCAATGGAAATGAACAAAGTATACAAAAGACATTTTTAAAAAGTCATTTTATAGAATAAAACTTAGTAAATAAAATTGTTAGGACAAGACACTACTTGCATATAGTAGGCCCTGAATAAATATTCACTAATTGATAAAGAATATGGAATCAGGAGCTAGAGTTGTGGCTCAGAGGAAGAGCACTCGCCTAGCATGCATGAGGCACTGGGTTTAATCCTCAGCACCACATAAAAACAAAATAAAGGTATTGTGTCCACCTACAACTAAAAAATAAATGTTTTTTTAAAAAAAGAATATGGACTCAAAGATGACTCCACAGTATGCAAGAAAACTCATTTTACCAATAAGAAGTCAAGTGATAAGGTAGCTGGGGTAAGAAAAATAGGTCGTAAGTTCAGTTTTAATTCTAAAGCAATATCTGAGAAAATTCAAGATAGCATAACAGACTAGATAGGAACTGAAGAAATTCATAACATGGAAAATATGAGAGAAGTGAATCTGATATTGCACTTTAAGGAAGTCTAGGGCTTGTGTTTGCATACTTAATCTTAGGAATAAAGAAGCCGGGAGGGGGCTGGGGTTGTGGCTCAAGGGTAGAATGCTCACCTAGCACATGAGAGGCCCTGAGTTCGATCCTCAGCACCATATTAAAATAAAGGTATTGTGTCCAACTACAACTAAAAGATTAAAAAAAAAAAAAAAGAATAAAGAAGCATATGTGGTTTAGTGGCAGAGTGCTTGCCTATGTGCTTGATGTCCTGGTTTGATCCCCAGAGCACACCTTCCTAAAAATTAAAAAAAAAAAAGTAGCCGCAGTAGTACTGAATCTGGGTTGGGCAGAGGAAAAGAAAGAATAGGCAAGGCCAGACTGAGGAATCACTACTCCATTTTGAGAAGAGAAAAGTAAACTAGATGCAGAAGATATTAGGAAATTTTGGGGATTCCTATATAAATAGCTAAATAATGCTGCCCAGTTTTTCTCATTAAATCTGAAGAAGGATGGAACTTGCTAGCCATAGTCTTGCTGGATTTAATCAATGATCATCCATTCAGCAAATATTAGGAAGTTACTTGTTACTATATGCTTGGTGCTACAGGCATAAAGATAAACACACATGGTTTATCCTAGGGAAGCTCACAGTTATAAGAGGTGTCCCATGAGATTAGTGATAGTATACAAAGTGCTATGGGACCAGAGTGGAAGGAATAGTTAAATTCTGCCCAGAGCAATGACAGAAATATTATAGTAACTGATATTCAAACCCAGTCTTTAAGAAGTTGTTGGTCATGCAGACAAAAAGGTGTAAAAGGCCAGGAACATAGCATGTACAAAACATGTATGTAGTTACATGTATTTGGCAAGTAGTTACATATATATATATATATATATATATATATATATATATATATATGTGGATTTCTCTAGAATGAAAAAGGCTTTTAAAAGAAATATATAGTGAATTCACCACTCCTGAGTCTATGTTTTCTAGCTGTCTCTCCATTGTACTAAAGATACTAATAAAAACATGGCATCCAATCTGACATGAATGCAGAGTCCACCTGCCCCTGCTTGTGCTCACTAAAGAAAAGCAAAAACACAGAAACAAAAACCCATACCTTGCCATACATGGTCTTAAAAGCTGCTTTAATTTTTTGCCTCTGATCATTGGAACGACTGGCCACAATATCCACAATTGCCTGCTCATCTGTCCCTGTAAGAACCATACACATTGAAGTAAGGATGAAATCTATGTTGGGTGCTACTGGAGATCATTCCATAGAATACTTACAAGGAAGTATGTACCAGAAAAAAATGAAGCATGGGCACACAGGCTGACACATGAACTTGGTTTATAACATAAGGTTTATTTTACTTCAGAGTTAATTACTTTAACTTCTTATAAAAGACAAAATCTGTTTTCCTTACCAAATCCTTTCATTGCTTTACGGAGAATTTCTGCATCTCTCATAGCATCGAAGTTGGCAGCTGGTCGAATGGTCCCTTGAGTACCCTGAGTCATTGCTGCAGGCTGAGAACAAAACATAAAATCCAAGTCAGGATTCTCTGCTGACAATAAGGCAAATTAAAGATTCTCCTGATATCAATCTTTAGGCAAGAAGGTCAATATTTGGATTTAATATCAAGAATATGAGCATATTATTACCAGGGCTCATTCTAGAACAGATAGAAAGACCTATCCCACTTTGGAACCAATTTTTCTCGTATTAACAGATTAGCCAGACATCAATCTTCAAGGACACAAAAGGGTCAAACTTGTGAAATTAAAGTTATGGTCTTCTTATGCATTGGCTTCCTTTTTGCTAGAACAGGAAGAAAAAAAGGACTGATCCCTAAACAGTATGAGATGAGTGAAAATGTTTGATGTAAAGGCAGAATATGGCGTTAGTTAAATAGATATGAGAGCCCAACAAGTTTTCAAACTAGCAATATAATTTTGGTAATATCTCTTCATTTCCTCCAAAGGCCCTGATTATTAAAAATAAAATGTTTTATAATAAAACCACAAAATGAAAAAAATAATGATTAAGATTCTGAAAGGTAGAATATTCCTATCTTATGAGGAAACAAACGAGAAAACAGAACACAGACCATATACATACATATATAATTTTCACATATATATGTAATTTATATATACATATTTTTAAGAATTTAACCTTTATTATTTATTTATTTATTATTATTTTTTGTTATGTGGTGCTGAGAACCGAACCCAGTGCCTCACACATGCTTGGCAAGCGCTCTACCCTTGACTATATTTTTAAAGTACAAATCTATGTGGAAATTTAAAAATCGCCATTTGACAAGTGCCACAGTAATAACAGTTTCAGGCAAGAATTATCAATGGATGCTAAAATTAGGAGACAAAAGTATGATCAGAACAAAGATAATTGCATAGTTTGGATTATTACATGAGAGAGAAACTGAGCAAGTAACGTTTTAAATAAGTGATCAAACTAATTTTTTTGCTAGTAATGGAACAAGTCACTAAGTGCCTCTGGATATGATATGCTAGGAAAACAACATTTCTGTGGTATTCCTGAAAAAAAGGCATAACCTGAATTTAATTATGAGGAAATATCAAACAAACCCAAAATTAAGAAATGTTTTAAAAATAAACGAGTGTTCTTCAAAAGCGTAAAGGTCATGAACAAGAGACTGAAGACTATTTTAGATTAAAGAGGACTTGAGGGATGTGACAATAAATTCAGTGTTTCATTCTGGATTTGATCCTGAATCACAGAAAGGACATTATTGGGGCAATTAGTAAAATTTAAATAAGGTCTGAGGTTGGGCAATAGTATTTCACTTTAAACACTATGCTAGGAAACAATTCAAGAGTTTTCTTAAAATATTCCAAGTCAGACTTAATAAGGGATGGAATGAAGCAAGATAATAACCCATGAATTTTTCAAAAATTTTAATTATAACAACATGTTTTATTTAACCAAATATGTCAAAGGTATTATCATTTAAACATGCAATCAATATTATTTCAAAAATGATCCAACTGCTTTTTAGGCAACTAAAAGTGAATTTAAAATTATACCTACCGAATACAATAATACAGTAAGGTCAAAGTAAATGGGAAGAAGGGAACATGACCTTCTTTCAAAAAAAAACTTTTATTTTGGCAGCACTGGAGATTGAACCCAGAGCCTGGGCATGTTAGGCATGCACTCTACCAGAGAGATACAGTCCCAAGATAATATTTTATGGTCAATAATCCCTCCCACTTACTAGTATCTAAGCCAAAATGTAAGCAGAATACTAGCAAGAAATATTCCTATGATGGTTTTAAGGAAAAACTATAATTATTCTACTTGTAGCAAATATTCAAGTATAAAAAATTTCAACATACTCTTCTTACTTAAGCCTTACTGTATCAAGAAACTAAGATACTGGCCATTGAGATAGCTACTATTGTCTAAATTCTTAGAAGGGCAGAAGACCTTGCTTTTAATAACCTGGTCTGAACAGTAAGAAAAATGAACTGTGGTCATACACTGTTTGATGATTCCCACTGTTTTCCTCTTTTGTCTAAAAGAAAAAAATCTTTTATTTTTCATCCGTAGAGAAAAATGTTGACGTATTCTATGTTGAAAGTCTTAAGTTAGAAATGAATCTTCAAGAATATTATCATCCTCTAGGAATTATATTGAATTCAAAGAAATCAGTCTATGTTCCTAACAGTCAAAGCTCTAGGAGAGATTTCTTAGCACTATGTGTCTGCTAATAGAAGTCCCTCCCTTTGTTGGATGCTAAGGCAGGAGAATCACGAGTTCAAAGCCAGCCTCAACAAAAAGCAAGGCTCCAAGCAACTCAGTGAGATCTTGTCTCCAAATTAAATACAAAATAGGGCTGGGGTTGTGGCTCAGTGCTCACCTAGCATGCGTGAGGCACTGGGTTTGATCCTCAGCACCACATAAAAATAAAATAAAGATATGGTGTCCACCTATAACTAAAAATAAATGTATATATTTTTAAATAGGGCTGGGGTTGTGGCTCAGTGGTCAAGTGCCCCTGAGTTCAGTATCTGGTTATCCACCCCCCGCCCGCCAAAAAAAGAAAGATATAAAGAAAAATTACTCTCTTGTATGGGTAATTGGGCTAGCTGATCTCTCTGGTCCAACTCTAATTCTGGTTAGTTTTTCAGTGGGAAGGTTGAAATCAGTTGGTACTAAAGGTGGGTAAGGGCTTTTTTTTTTTTTTTTTTTTTTTTGTACCAGGGATTGAACTTAACTACTTAACCACTGAGCTACTAAACTATTTCCATCTAAAAGCTCTTCCAGCTAGGTGGGCACAATGGTGCATGCCTGTAATCTCAACTATTCCAGTGGCTGAGGAAGAGGAGTAAAATTTTGAGGTCATTCTGGGACATTTTGCTAGACCCTGTCTTAAAAATTTTTTTAAATAAACAAAAAAGGGCTGAGGATATAGCATAGTGGTATAGCACCTCTGGGCTCAATCTCCAGTAATATTAAAAAATACATAAATAAATAAATAAAAGTTCTTCCAAAATCTACTGCTCTGTTAACTCCCCATTTTTTTTTAAATACCGGGGATTGAACCCAGGGCTGCTTATCCACTGAGCCACATCCCTAGCCCTATTTTATATTTTATTTAGAGATAGGGTCTCGCTAAGTTGCTTAGGGGCTTGCTAATTGCTGAGGCTGGCTTTGAACTTGCAATCCTCCTGCCTCAGCCTCCCAAGCTGCTGGGTCTCCCTATTAATTTCAGTTCTAGTTTAAGGTGGAAATTGTTACACAAAATAAGTGGTATACGTGTATATATTTTAATTTTACTGTTCTATATTTTTTAAAAAATCTCATTTAATTATAAAATGATGTCTTTAAAACTATATATCTGCATAAGCTAAAATCAAAATTCTCACAAGTGATTAACCACAGATTTATAACATGATGAATAATCAACTTCAATCATAAAAAAGGACTGAAAGCCATTTACTATGTGCTTTGGAGGAATATCATTTGCTGTACTGGCAAAGCAGCACAGAGTAACAGAAAGACTCTGGTCTGAAAGTCAGAAGAACTACAATCAGGTCTTCACCTTTGTCTTTCCCTAATTTTATGGCCCTAGAAGAGGTACCTCTTTGGATCTCAAATTCCTCAAATCAGAAAAGTGAGCCAAAATAATTCACTAAGTTATTTCTCTTCTAATACTATACTCCAGCCTAAAATAAGCTTGAAAATGCTAGACCTTTGTTAATATATAATAGAGAAAATCAATAATAAAATCAAGGTAAAAGTATACTGCTTCTGATCCTAGTAACTTCCACAGGATATAAAATAATTAATAAAGTGATTTAAGAATAAAATAGTATTATCCTAATTAAAATAAGTTATACTCCATGGGGCTGGGGATGTGGCTCAAGCGGTAGCACGCTCGCCTGGCATGCGTGCAGCCCGGGTTCGATCCTCAGCACCACATACAAACAAAGATGTTGTGTCCGCCGAAAACTAAAAAATAAATATTAAAAAATTCTCTCTCTCTCTCTCTCTTTAAAAAAAAAAAAGTTATACTCCATGCATGCATATCAAAATATACTCTACTGTCATATACTCTACTGCTCTATATCTAAAAAGAATAATAAAAAAAAAAACACTCAGCACACAAAAAATAATAAAGCAGTATTAAAATAAGGAGCTATCAGATTGAACATGTAGCTCAGTGGCAAAGTGCTTGCCTCACATGCTCAGATTCTAGGTTCAGTCCCCAGCACCACTGAAAAAGAAATATAATAAACCAGCAGATCTATAGAGATGGGATGAAGATTTCATATACATATGTATGGGAGACCGTCTGGGGCTACCAAGAAATTGATGCAACATGCTTAACCAACTCCCATGTTTAAAGCCCTGCCAAGTACTACTGGACAAAAAGATAAACCCCCACACAATTGAGCTTTCAAGGAAGTGATGAAAGAAAAATGCATGAGAAACCAGAAACAAATAGAGGAATATAGAGAGGATCTAGTGATTAATGAACATTAGAAAGCCTTACTCACTTCACTGCTATTATCCAAAGAAACAGGAGAAAAAACAGGATAGGAAGGAAAGGATTCTGTATTGATCTGAAAGAAGAGTGGAAAGTTATAAACGGAAAAGTGAAAAGCAAAACAACCCTTCATAAATCATTGTCAGAAATTCCAATCACCCAGTGACCAAGTTCATAGTTATAATTGCTGGTAAGGGCAGGAAAGAGGAAAAAGAACTAAAACCAATGCTGAGAATCCAAGTGAATCTTTAAAGTTATGAGCTTCGTTATCTGTAAGAAGGATCTGTACGTCTCTTACTGAAGTTATCAGGATACTAAAAGCTGATGGACAAAAGACAGCAAGGGATCTATCAGAAGCAAAGATTAAAGTCAAGTAACTGTAATAGGCCATTTCCTCTGCTTCATGGAAACCTCTAATATTAGCAAAGGAGTGGTATCCTTCTTTGGCATTTTCCAGTTTCCCAAACTAAATTTTAAAAGGTAGAAGCAAAAATACCTGACTAGGGTAAGGAGCTTGTCCTCCAGGATACTGAGAAGGTATCTGTCCTCCAGGAAAGCCACCTAAATATTAAAAAAACAACAATAACACCCCCCCCCCAAAAAAAACAGGTTATATGACAATATTTCAAAATAACACTGATCACTATGAATACAGAAACATGAGAACATTCATGCTATCAACACGATGACACACTAGGGCACTGATTTTAAACCCAACATGGGTTTTTTAATATTCCCTGTTCTACACAACAGTAACAAATTATTTATTTTTACATTTGACCCACATTTAATTCTGACTCCACCTGGAATGGCTATCAGGGGTGTTTTCATTTGTGGCACACACTGGACAGAAGTGTTTTCTTTTTGGCTTTGGAGATACTTTTAAATACAAAAAGTGATTCCACATCCCCATTACTGATTAAGCACTTCCATTAAATTGCTTCATGAAACCATATACATATTCACTGAAGACTATCACAAACATAAACCAAGTTCTCTCAATGGCAACTGAAAACTTCACAGTATTATGTTACTGTTTCTCTCTGTACTACCAGCTGATACCTACCAGGTAGTGGGACCTGGGCTGGACCACCACCATAAGTCTGTGAAGGTGGCTGTGGATAACCAGAAAAGCTCGCTGAACTGGGTGGGGCTCCATATCCTTGACCTGGAGGAACTAAAAAATAGTTCAATAAGCTATAGTGAAAATTCTCATGCAGAGAAAACTTCAGAGTAATCTTTTCTTTTTTTTTTTTTTTTTTGGCAGCGGGGATTGAACTCAGGTGCACTCAACCACTGAGCCACATCCTCAGCCCTATTTTTTATTTTATTTAGAGACAGAGACTTACCGAGTTGCTTAGCACCTTACTTTTGCTGATGCTGGTTTTGAACTCTCGATCTTCCTGCCTCAGCCTCCTGAGCCGCTGGGATTACAGGTGAGCGCCACCAAGCCCAGCAGAGTAATCTATTTTTAACAGTGGAAACGCTATAGTAGTAATGCTGTAAAAGCAGTCCCCTTGTGTATTATTCAGCTTCTCACCAACTCCTTAAAATTTTTTACTACAAACTGGCAGAGGCCCACACCTGTAATCCCAGCAGCTTGGGACACTGAGACAAGAGGATCACAGGTTCATATTCAGCTTCAGCAATTTAGTGAGGCGGTCTCAAAATAATAACAAAGGGCTAGGGATGTGGCTCGGTGGTTAAGCACCCTTGGGTACAATCCCTGATACCAAAAATACATAAAATTAAAATTTTTACTACACTCAGCTTCTTTATTAACTGACCATACAAACTGCTAAGGGTTTTTTTTTTTTTTTTCCTTCTTTTAAAAACCTTCAGATAAAGTTGAAGGTTAAAGTCATACTAACTGAAGTGCCTTAGTTCTTAGAATCATAAATAATCAACCAGAGTGTTACATATTGGCCCGTTATTACCATTAAATTTATTCCAATTCCCTCCACAGAATTTTTTAGACTGCTCCCAGCTTTCAGGTCCTCTGAGAACTTTTACACTTCCACCTTGCCAGCTAGGTATTTCCTCTTACCGTCCATGATTAACTAAGAACAACTCTGACCTCTTATAAAACAAGCAGGAATTAAAGAGAGAAAAGGAAAAAGTACTTCAGCAATCCCAAATTAGTAATCCCACAATCCACAACTCACCTCCAGGATAGGATGGAGCTCCCCCTGGCTGTGGGGCACCAGGATAGCCTCCAGGGGCTGGATAACCTCCAGATGCAGGGTAGCCTCCAGCTCCTGGGTAGCCACCACTTGGCACTGGTGGGTAGGCACCTCCTCCCATTGGAGGAAAGCCACTAGGATAAGGATATTGACCTGGAGCGGGGACAGATGACTCCTGACCTGCAGGCTAGAAAACCAGAAAATTTTTCAAATGAATATGATCAGAGAAATATGACCCATATTTTAAAAGAGAGGACCAAAAATTATCATCAAGGTCTCTTAGATTATTATTTTACTTTTTAAAAATCTCATTAGAAGTCCTAGCATCTTACACTAGTTTATAAGTACTAAACAAGTTTCTCAGACACTTGTCAGAATTTAGTTAAATTTAATTCTACTTGGGTCGTGTAAGAGGGGTCCATTTCTCTATTTGAATGTCAGAACTAGGTTCTTGCCAACCCCAAGGCTTCAAAAACAACTAACAAAGCTCATGATTTCCTTTACTTTCCTAGCATTTGCAAATATGATAGAGATATTCCTCTCTACCATAAAGAGAGGAATTCATTGTTTTCTTGCAATACAACTGGACCTATTGCATAAGATTAAAGAAAAAGGCGTGATTCAACCATACACAAGGTGTAACATTTTGGATTTTAGTTCAAACAGACATCTACGAGTGGTAGACTTTCTTTAATGTGTTCAATAAACTCTTTCTAGCTAGTTGTGGTGGCACACCCCTGTACTCCCAGCTACTTGGGAGGATGAGGCAGGAGGATCATTTGAGCCCATGAGGTCAAGGCCATCCTGGGCAACATTGACGATCTTTAAAAACAAAAACAGACTCTTTCTCCCCAGCCACAAAGCCGAACTATATTTTCTGAACTCCTTGCAGTTAGGGAGGACCACATGACTGAACACTGGTGAATGAAAGCAGACAAAAGTTATACATGCCACTTCTAGCCTGGCCACTAAAAACCTCTATCCAATCTTCCATGTTTTCTTTCTTCCTTCATCTCCCACCCAAATAGGATCCAGTGGAAGACCTGAGGTGTGAAAGGATGGTAGAATCAATACAAGGAAGGAACCTGGGAACCTGAAGCAGTACATGAAAGAAGGCCTCCTCCCAGCCACTCCTGCCCTATTGTCACTTCCAAGAAACCGAAGCAAGCAAGATGTGTGTGATAAACTACGGAGATTTTAGGGTTGTTTATTTTAGCAATTAGCCTAACTGACAGAAATGGTTGTCAGAGTTACAGTTTAGTACAAACCTGGGAACATATTAGTAATTCTCATTTCTCCTCTGACAAATTCAGGAGAGCCATATATTTACTTCACATAAAGATCCACATATTAACATTCACCTGTATAGGCCCCACTTTACAGTCCCCCAGGGCTATATAACAGTCCTAATACACTTATGAATATTAAATTGAAATGTGCAATTCTTATGAATGCCTCAGCTATGAATTTCATCCTCAGAGTGATACAGCTATCAACAAGTCCAGGGCCCTCTGATCCACTGCAAATTATCTGAGTCAAGATCTTCTTCATTATTTTAAATCTAACAAAATGGTTAAAAGCCAGGGATTCATGGGATGGACTTAGCTTACATACCCGTTTTATAAGCTCATGTATCAGTTAACATTTTTAAAACTTCAAAATTTTTAAAATTTAGGTCATTGACACTAAATGTAAGTTTCTGGCTTTACTTGAGGTGTTGAAATATCTTGCAACACTGGATCTACCTCCATGCTTAGCCTTATGGGGCTAGAGCTGAGTAGCCACCAGCTTCCCATAAATGAAAACTGTTCTTGATAGTTTCCCTACAGCATCTGCTTTCTTTTTTTTTTTTTTTTTTTTTTTTTTTTTTTTTTTTTTTTTGAATTTTAATATTTATTTATTTTTTTAGTTTTCGTCAGACACAACATCTTTGTTTGTATGTGGTGCTGAGGATCGAACCCGGGCCGCACGCATGCCAGGCGAGCGTGCTACCGCTTGAGCCACATCCCCAGCCCCCCAGCATCTGCTTTCAATCACCAATTATACTTGGTACCTCTGGAGGTTTAAGTTTATGACCCTGCTCTAGCACATCTGTTAAGATCTGCAATCAGTTACTCCTATATAATACCTGTTTCAACGATATGAGTTATTTTAGTTTTTTAAAGTGTCAATACTTACAGGATATCCAGGGAAAGGTGGGTAGCCTGTGGGGGGATAGCCTGGGTATGACATTCTGTAATGATAAGAAAAAAATTGTCCTCTGTAATTTCTGGTAAGTTTTAAAGCCTTTCAAGATACTCAGGCAGACATGCAAGCACACAGAAGATTTATGGTAGGTGTCAAAATGTGGATATTAGGGCTATATACAACATTTATAATAGATGCTTCTTCATTTGGCTATTTGCACAGATCAGTATAGTAAAGGTTCCAACTTCATTCTCACACCATACAGTTTATCTCATCTCTGAATTCTACAACTATTATTTGGGAAATACTTTAGGCCGATTAATTTTTACTTACATTCATTTTAAAATTATACTTTTGTATTGCTTTCATAAATGAACTTGCAGTAGTTTTCTGACACAAAGTGAAGGTACTAAAAATGAATACATGCCGAGCATACTGGCCACGACTGTAATCCTAATAGCTAGGGAGACTGAGGCAGGAGGATAATAAGTTCAGCAACTTAGTGAGACCCTGTCTCAAACAAAACACAAAAAAGGCTAGGGATATGGCTCAGTTTTTAGTGCTCCTGGGTTCAATTCCTGGTACAAAAACAAAAATAAATAATTAAATAAAATAAAAAATGCTTTCCAGGTATCACAGAAATTCCCTTATATGGAAATATAACCCTATTATGGAAAATGATGGCATAAATGTTGAGAGTTAACATAGAACTGGTTCAGCAGTGAGGGCTTATAGTGCCAGCTAGGGTAGAGGAGCAGTGAGCCCCTGGCTCAAAAAAAAGTAAAAAAGAGTTAACATACCTGATTAAATCCTTGCTTTTTTAAACTTTTAATTATGAAAAATTTCAAACTTATTCAAAAGTAAAGATAAACCCATCACTCAGCTGCAATAATTATCAATGCAAGGCTAAATTCTATTTCTTTACTACTCACTCTCACTCTCAATCATTCCACTGTATTATTTTGAAGCAAATCTCATAAATTACACATCATTTTAACTTATACATACTATAACAAAGCTCCAAAAACATGAGGACTTGTTAAAATAATTAACAGCTGTTTAAAAGTGTCATTACACATGAAAAAAAATGAATAATCCCTTAACATCAATGTGTCAGAGTTAAAATTTCCACTTGTCTCTTAAAGATTTTATTTTGTTTTGTACTTATTTAACTTATTACAGAAAATTTCAAACATATTTAGAAGTAAAAAGAACAGTGTTAGTTTTAACTCCATGTCTTACTTAAAGTGTTTTATTTATTTATTAGTTGTAGATGGACAGCATGCCTTTATCTTATTAATTTTTTGTATGTGGTGCTAATGATCAAACCCAGTGCCTCACACATGCTAGGCAAGCACTCTGCCACTGAGTCCCAGGCCCTGAAATTGTTTTAATCTATGAAATATTATAGTTTAATCTAATAGAATGACCATTCATATTATTCATGTTCAGGTTCAACAATTACCAAGTCATGGTCAATTCTACCCCCAACCACTATGTTCCCTAGGTTATCTTTCCCCACACACCCACATTTTTTATTTGTTATACATACTCATGGGATTTGTTGTTACATACTCGTACATACACACAGTATAATTGGCCAATATTATTCCCCAGCTCTCCCCCACTTGGTTCCTTTCCTCTACTGGTCTCCCTTTAGGTTATCTTAAAGCAAATTCATAGACTTCACTCTTTAACTTACAAAGATGTCAATACATTATCAGTTAAAAAAGAAAGTAGGGCACTCTTTTAATCCACAATCATATATCAACACTGTATCTTAAAATTTTAATAATTCCCCAATATCGAATATATAGTAATTGTTTGAATTTCCAATTGTCTCAAAATATTTATAGTTTGATGATTGTTCAAATCAGTATATAAGGTCCATCTATTATAACCAGTTCATATGTCTCTTTATCTATAAGCCTCCCCTTCCTTATGCTGCCTGTGTTTCTTCTTGTAGTTTATTTGAAGACACCAACCAGTTTATTGTAAAATCTCCCAATGTCTGGATTTTGCCAACTGAAACTCCTCAGTGTTAATGGTTACCACCACCCACCCAAAAAAATCAGTAGTAAGATCTAGAAACTTGTTTAGATCCAGGTTTTTTGGACAAGAATATCAATAGATGTTTTCTGTACTTCTATCAGGAAACACATAAGGATGTGTTTTTCTTTTTATACCTTTTCTTTTTTGTGACTGATAACACTAAATCTAATTATAGCATTATTCTCAAGAATACTTCTTTTTTATATTTATTTTTCAGTTTTTGGTGGACACATCTTTATTTTATTTTATGTGGTGCTGAGGATCGAACCCAGGGCCCTGCGCATGCCAGGCAAGCGCGCTGCCGCTTGAGCCACATCCCCAGCCCTTCAAGAATACTTTTTTTCTTTTTAGTGAGAGAGGGAGAGAGAACTTTTAATATTTATTTTTTAGTTTTCGGTGGACACAACATCTTTGTTCGTATGTAGTGCTGAGGATTGAACCCGGGCCGCACGCATGCCAGGCGAGCGCGCTACCGCTTGAGCCACATCCCCAGCCCAAGAATACTTCTTGAGAAATATATTATCATCAACACTAGTTTTCCTGAAGTATAGTTTATATAGAAGTTATTTTATTTTTTTCCTTTTTTAAACCATTTTTCAAAATAATGAGCTAGCCTACAAAATGAGCACTAATTTTTTTTAAGTATCTGAATGAATTCAAGAATTTAAACATGCTTGAGACCACTGTAGTTATTTTTATTAATTCTCAATTTATCCCACCTTTGGTGAAAAGGAGCCCCTTCATAGTAGGCTATGAAATCTTTGCTATTTTCCTTGACCATCCCTTCCCCGCAGTCCTGGGGACTAACTCTAGGGCTTTGAGGATTCTAGACAAGTGCTCTACTACTGAGCAACACCCCCAGGTCTCCTTGCCATTTTACATGACAAGATATTCCAGGCTCATCTTGTACTTTTTTTGCCCAGATCTGGACAGTCTACTCTTCAAGAAGCCCTAATCATTTTCAGTAGAAAAAGTTTAGAGATGACAACCTGGGTACTAGGGATATTCATTGCTACTAGATTGATCATTGTCTCTAGATTTTCAGCGAGACAAGGCTAATGATTTTTTTTTCCTAAAGAAAACTTATTCATATTGATACTTCCACTGCAAATTTGGGATTATAGGGTTTTTAATTTTAGATTTATGTATGTTTTCCCTTACACCCTAAGTCTTAGTTCCTAATGACATTAACATAATTATTTGTTTCATCATACTGTATTTGAGTTTCAGAAAGATAATGACACTGTAGTTAACTCAGACAGAGGTCCTCAAAAAATAACCACACCCTAATCCTTAGAGTTGGCCAACACTACATTACCTTATTTTGAAAAAGAAAAAAAAAAAAAAAGAATAAGTGATGTAATTAAAGAATCTGAACTGGGGAAATTATTCTAGATATCCAGGTGGACTTAAATGTAATCACATGTATCGTTGTAAGAGGGAGGCAGAAGGAAATTTGAATCACACACAGAAGAAAAGTCAATGTGGTCACAGACACAGAAATTGGAGTGATATAATCACAAGCCAAGGAAACTAAAAGAGGCAAGGAAGGAAGAGATTTTTCCCTACGCCCTCCAGGGAAGTATAGCCCTGCCAACACCTTGATTTCAGTCCAATGATACTGATTTTGGACTTCTGGACTCCAGAATTATAACAGAATATGTTTGCTTTTTTTTTTTTTTAAGCCACCATGTTTGTGATAATTTTTTACAAAAGCCATAGGAAGTTAATATAAATGTCTATAATGTTACCAACATAACAAAAAAATAACCAAAATAATATATATATATATTTTACAATATTCTATGTCTCCAGGATATATCCCACTATGAATGCATGGTCAAATTTGTGGCTCAGTGGTAGTGTGCTCACCTAGCATGCATGAAGCACTGGGTTTGATCCTCAGCACCACATAAAAATAAAATAAAGGTATTGTGTCCACCTACAACTAAAAAATAAAAAGTGTTTTAAAAAATTACTACATTGTAAAGACATTTAAAATAAAATCTGTGTAGTTATGCTGTCAATTTAATATATTTGACCCATTTGTTTTATTTTGATTTTTATATTACTTTAAATTTTTTTATTTGAGCCAGAGCAATTAGTCAAGAGAAGGTATAAAAATCAGAAAGTGGGGCTGGAGTTGTGGCTCAGTGATAGAGTGCTTGCTAACACCACATTAAAAAAAAAAAAAAAGGTGTTTAAAAAATCAGAAAGGAAGAAGTCAAATTATTACTCTTTGTATATAATATGATCCTATATCTAGAAGATCAAAAATATTCCACTGAAAGACTGCTAGAAATAATAAACAAATCTGGCAAAGAAGCAGGTTACAAAATCAACATACAAAAATCAGTAGCTTTCTGGGGGGCGGCTGGGGTTGTGGCTCAGGTGGTAGAGCACTTACGTGAGGCACTGGGTTCGATCCCTGAGGTACCACATTAAAAAAAAAATAAAATAATAAAATAAAGGTAAAATAAATTTTTAAAAAGTAAAATAAAATAAAATAAATCAATAGCTTGCCTATATACCAACAATAAATCTGCTAAAAAATCAGGAAAACAATTCCATTCATGATAGCCCCCCCACCAAAAAACTAGGAATAAATCTAATCAAGGAGGTAAAAGATTTCTACAATGAAAATTATAAAACACTGAAGAAAGAAATTGAAGAGAATCTTAGAAGATGGGAAGACCTCTCATGTTCATGAACAGGCAGAATTAACACTGTTAAAATGCCCATATAACCAAAAGCAATATACAGATTCAATGCAATTCCCATCAAAATACCAATGACATTCATCACTGTACTACACAAAACAGTCCTAAAACTCATTTGGAAGAACAAAAGACTCAGAATAGCCAAAGCAATTCTAAGCCAAAAAAGCAATGCTAGAGGCATCACAATACCTGACTCTAAATTATACTGCCGAACTGTAGTAACAAACACTGCATGGTACTGGCATAAAAACAGACATAGACGAATGACGCAGAATAGAAAACAAGAATCAAACCCACACATCTACAGTCATCTGATCCTTGATAAAGGTGCTAAAAACATACATTGGAGAAAAGCCACCCTTTTTAACAAATGATGCTAAGAAAACTGACTACCTGCAGGTAAAAGAATGAAACTACTACACACAATAAATAAATCAACAGCTTTCCTATATACCAACAATGAAAAAAAATCAACTCAAAATGGATCAAAGACCTAGGAATTAGAACAGAAACTATGCAACTCTCAGAATAAAATGTAGGGTCAACACTCTAGCATATAGGCACAGGCAATGACTTTTTCAGTAGGACCCCTACAGCTCAGGAAATAATGCCAAGAGTTAAATGGGACAGCATCAAACTAATAAGCTTCTGCCCAGCAAAAGTAATTATTAGGAATGTGAAGACAGAACCTACAGAATGGGGGAAACCTTTGCTAGCTACTTTTCTGACACAGCCATTAATATCTAGAATATATAAAGAACTTAAAACACTTTATACCAAAGAAAGTCAAATAAACCAAATTAATAAATGGGCAAATGAATTAAACAGACACTTCTCAAAAGAAATACAAATGACCAACAAATAAGAAAAAATATTCAACATTATTAGCAATTAGGGAAATGCAAATCAAAACTACATTGAGATTTCATTTTACACCAATCAGAATGGCAGTCATCAAATATACGAATAATAATAAATACTGGAGAGGATGTGGAAAAAAAGGAACACTTATAGGTACATATAGACAAAACAAGACAAGCTGATAATTGTCGGTGCTAGGTAGGTGAAGGTGACAAGTACATAGCGATACATTATATTCTTCTGTCTACTTCTTTTTTTTTAATATTTATTTTTTAGTTATTGGCGGATACAACATCTTTGTTTTGTATGTGGTGCTGAGGATCGAACCCGGGCCGCACGCATGCCAGGCGAGCACGCTACCGCTTGAGCCACATCCCCAGCCCCTTCTGTCTACTTCTGTGACTACATTTTTTCATTTTTTAAAATAAAAGACAGCTCACATAAAATAAATGGAGCCCATGTGAACAAAAATGTTACAATATGTATATGAAATACATATTGTTATATTTTGCATTTGAAGAAAACATTAACCTAAAATTGCAAATAAAAAATTTCAAAAGAGGGCTGGGGTTGTAGCTCAGTGGTAGAGCAGTTACCTAGCATGTATGAGGCACTGGGTTTGATCCCCAGCACCACATAAAAATAAATAATGGTATTGTGTCCATCTACAAATAAAAAAATATTTTAAAAATTTTTCAAAAGAGTACCTTTTTTCAGCTTGTTCAAATCTAAAATACTATTGGTGGTCAGATATAATGTATCTAGGAAATAGCTCTATATGTCAGCAATCATTTAACATTTACCAATAAACTCTAACGTAGCTGGAGAATAAATGATGAAAGATTTAAACAAGGTTTTAAAACGTGTGGGCACAGACTGGCAAGAAAGTAGAACAGTGCCAGATACAAAGCAAAAGGTAAAATGTAATTACGACGAATAACCACCAAAATAGAATAAGGGGCAGATTAAAATGAAAGTCAAGAACTCAGGAATGTAGCTCAGTGGTAGAGCACATACTTAGCATGCAAAAGACCCTGGGTTTAATCCTGAGCACCACAAGGGGAATAAAAGCAATAGCCAATCAGGAGGTCTTTGATACTGGTGTGAAATTAAATACTCATCATTCCCTACTAGACTGCTCTTAACATCCCTTATATGTCAACAGTGGTGTCACTACTTAAATTACCTAATACTCCAGGGTAGAAAGTAAACCAATATTTTTCTAGTCTTCCTTTGAAATGCTTCTCCTTTTCTTCCTGTCATTTCTATTCTCATGGCCACACCTTGGACCAGATTTTATCACTTGATGCCTATATAACTAAAATTATTTCTTCATTTATATTCTTGCTTATACTCTTTCACCTTTCCAACTGTCCTGGGCACTGCATTAGTTGATCCTTCCTAACATGCTGCTCTTTAAACAAATTACTCTTCAGACCAGAAATCCTTCAGACCACAAATCCAGCTGGCTACTGCTGGAGTATCAAAATTCTTGGCCTGACATTCAGATCTCCTTAGTACTAACTCTAATTTAGTTCAATCTTTTATCAACACCTAACCTCTAAAATAAAATCTCCACCACTGAAACCTCTCTTAGTATGGCTTTGTTTAACTGTTATCATTAATTGACTTGGCCCTTAAGTCTGAGATCACCCATCCCACCTGATTTATCTAGTCTCTCTCTTCTTTGTACAATGTAGTGGACAAAAACAATGCTTGTCAAATTTTAATATGTATGTTAATCACCCCTTGCTAAAATGCAGACTCAGATTCTGCACTGCTAACAAAGCTCCCAGGTGATGCTGATGCTGCTGGTCTGTGAATTATACTTTGGTACCAAAACATGTTGGCATTTCTGGACCTACCATCAAATTTCTTAAATTTTAAAATATATGTTTTGATGCTTTTCCCCAATATAGCCAAAAATGATTTATATTTCTTGTACATCAAGGTGACCAACAAGGGTTGGGATGTAGTTCAATGGGAAAGCACATACGCATGCAGGAGGTCCCGGGTTCAATCTCCAACATTTAAAACAATAGATGCCAACTGAGTCTGACTTGATTGCAAGTCAGATAATTTAAGAAAACCCATTTTGTCCTAGGTGCAGATAAAATATGGAGAGAAAAGTATCTAACCTTTTGAACAAACATAGGAAAGTGAGATGTTATTACAGTATCCCTTATAATACCAGAATACAAACTAAAAATCTGCTAAACTGAAAATGAATGTGCACATATTGAGTCAAAGTTATAAGCCAACAAAAAAACGTAATAAAAAATAAATTGCATATAGTCATTTGGAACCAAAAAACCTGGGTTTGAAAATAGGAACTTTGTTCTCTGTGTCAGGTTTGATGTCTGCATCAAAACTAAATGGACGGTTGATATATCAAGAACTATGTAACGTTTTGAACAACCAACAATAAAAATTAAAAAAAACAACAAAAAAAAAAACTAAATGGACGGGGCTGGGGATGTGGCTCAAGCGGTAGCACGCTTGCCTGCCATGCGTGCGGCCCGGGTTCGATCCTCAGCACCACATACAAACAAAGATGTTGTGTCCGCCGAAAACTAAAAAATAAATATTAAAAAAATTCTTAAAAAAAAAAAAAACTAAATGGACCAAAAAGGGTTAGGGTCAAAAAAAAAAAGTTTAAAAATCTGAAAATAATTTATGTGATAAATATACAACAAATAGTTTGCAGTACTAAAGACTACATTAGCAATTTAAATTTCTAAGTCTCAAGAAGTTATTACAGAGGCTGGGGCTGTAGCTCAATGGTACAGTGATTGCCTAACGTGTGAGGCACTGGGTTCAATACTTAGCACCACATAAAATAAAGGCAACCCAATCAATAAATGGGCTAAGGAACTAAACAGACACTTCACAGAATTAGAAATACAATCAATCAATAAACATGAAAAAACATTAATCATCGCTAGCAATTAGAAAAATGCAAATCAAAACTCTAAGATTTCATCTCACACCAGTCAGAATAGCAATTAAAGAATACAAGCAGTAATAAGTGTTGACAAGGATGTGGGGAAAAGGTATACCCATACATTGCTGGTGAGACTGAAAATTGATGCAACCACCATAGAAAGCAATATGGAGATACCTCAGAAAACTTAGAATGGAACCACCATTTGACCCAGCTATCCCATTCTTTGGTTTGTACCCAAAGGACTTAAAATCACATACTACAGTGACGCAGCCACATCAATGTTTATAGCAGCTAAATTCACAACAGCTAAACTATAGAACCAAAGTAGATGCCCTTCAACAGATGAATTGATAAAGAAAATATGGTACATATACACAATGGAATATCACTCAGCCTTAAAGAAGAATGAAATTATGGCATTTGCAGGTAAACAGATGGAACTAGAGAATATCATGCCAAGTGAAATAAGCCATTCCCCCAAAACCAAAGGCCGAATGTTTTCTCTGATAAGTGGGTGCTAATCAGTAGTGGTATGGGGGATAGGAAATAATGAAAGAACTTTGGTTTTTGTAGAGGGGAGTGAAGGGAGGCGTGGGGCTGTGGGGAGGAAAGGGTGGTAGAATGAGACAGACATTATTACCCTATATACATGTATGATTACACTACTGGAGTGACTCTGCACCATATACAGCCACAGGAATGAGAAGCTGTGCTCCACTGTGTACAATATGTCAAAATATATTCTACTGTTAAAAAAATTAATTTTAAAAAGCTAATGTATTATGGTCTTAATCATAATTCAGATTCAGATACTTGCATTTTCCTTGACTTCACATTGAGGCTGAAAAATCTAATTTAAAACAAAAGTAATTGTAACTTGAAAAAAATAAATCTTGTTTTCTCTCACTTGACATTATAAGCAAAAAATGGTCAACATTCTATTGAATTATGTTTAGAAAGGAAGCCAGACACTGACTTTTAAATTTAGTGGTGGAAGAGCTTCAGCAACTAAAAGGCTTCCCAAAGAAAGTTTCTTCTTTCCTTATGTTTCCATTCATATAGATCTGTCATATTCCAATTGTAAAACAATGTGAAAGTGACTTATCTCTTGTTTGCTTCTTTATCTATATAATGGAAATAAAAATGTTATCTATTTCATAAAATAAAGGCATTCTGTCCATCTATACCTATAAAAAAAATTTTTTTTTTGGTCGGTGGGTAACTGGTGATTGAACTCAGGGGCACTCGACCACTGAGCCATATCACTGAGTTGCTTAGAACCTTGCCATTGCTCAGACTGGCTTTGAACCTCGCAAACCTCCTGCCTCAGCCTCCCATACAAAAAAATTTTTTTAATTATTCCAAGACAAACTTCTATTCCTACATTTAACTACTATATTAAATCCTACTTTCATGTGCTTAGATGAATTATGTCAAGATTTTCAAAACAATGAAAATAAAGCAAAGCCTAACTACATATAATAAAAATTAAATTTTAAATAGTGAATTTCAGTACATTTTAAAGAATGGAATTATATGAAAAGGTAGAAAGTGCAATTTTATTTCCAGGAATGTTATAGAAATACTTGCACAAGTGCAAATTTATGTATATACAAGATGATTACAGTATTATCTGCAATTAAAAAAAACATTAAGTGTCCACCGAAAACGAAAATAAATAAATATTAAATTCTCTCTCTCCCCCCGCTCTAAAAAAAAAAAAAAAAAACCAACCTATATAAGCCAAATGTACCCCTGTAATCCCAGCTTTCAAGAGGCTGAGGCAAAAGGATCTCATACTCAGGGCCAGCCTCAGCAACTTAATGAGAGCCTATGTCAAATGAAAAAAAAAAGGCTGGGGATGTAGCTCAGTGGTAGAGCACCCCTATGTTCAATCCCCAGTACCACCCCCCAATAAATAAATAAATAAATAAATAACAAATTTAAAAAATCTGTAAACAGCCATCAGTAAGGGACAAGTGAAATAGATTATGGGCATTTATTAAATGAAGTGTTATGCAGTTCTCAAAAATGAGGAAGGCCAGGTGCAATGGTGCATGCCTGTAAACCCAGTACTAGGGAGATTGAGGCAGACACATCCTAAGTTTAAAGACAGTCCCAGAAACTTAGCAAGGTCCTAAGCAAATCAGTAAGACCCTGTCTCAAAATTCGGGAAAAAAAAAAGGTGGGGGTCTGGGGGTGTAGGTCAGTGGTAAAGTGCTTCTAGTGTGTAGCCGGGGATGGGAGGGGAGGCAGCTTTTCAACCCACATACGAAACTCTCCAAAACTCTCTCCAAAGTGAAAAAAAGCAAGGTGAAAAACTGTATAGATAATCTGAAACCATATGTATAAGAAATACATTTATTTTCTTGTGTACGTATAGAATATCCCTGAAACAATACACAAGGAAGTAAAAAACAGTGACTGCCACTTGAGAGGAGTGCTCAAGGAGAAGGAAACTTACGTTTCAATGTCCTTTCAGTCTCTTTTAACATTGTGCAGTATCATCTATTCAAAAGGTAAACTTAAAAAGTTTTTGTAAAAAATCTAAACAAATCCCAGGATGACTCAATAAATTACACAACTTTACCAAAGTGAATAATAAGACTCTACTGGTGAACCAGAGCTTTTATTTTCCTTTTAACATTCCCTATCCTCAAACACTTTTAGTGAACTAGAAAATCATTCTAGGTTCTCCAAACTATCTCCACCCAGTGAGTCAGCTGGTAAATGGGTGGGTCTTACAATGGAAGTCCCAAAGCTGGCCTGCAGCCCAGAACACAGGAGGCAGCTGTTGCAAATTTATGAAGAAGAAGAAAAAAAAAAAAAAAAAAACAGGAAGGGTGACTGAAGTTGGGCAACATCAGATACAATTTTCCAAAACTTGCCTCTAGGTCTGGAAGGACCATTTAAATCAGTCAGTAATTTGGATAAAGAATGTGGAAAGATGGCTGGTCTTCTGCATAGACAGGAGGGAATTAAAAGTCGGCTTAAGTTTACAGTAACCAAAATTATCTCTTCTGCCTATCTAGTGCTTGAAATGCCTTTCTGACAAGTAGCTCTTTACACACATAATGTAATTAAGACAAATTAATCAAGTTAGCTCGTTATCAGCCGACAAATTACAGAGTTTAAAGACGGTGGGTTCTTTTCCTTTATAGTGGACAGCACCCATCTCCCTCTGCACCTTGGTTTTCTTGGGTGTTCTCAGAGGGCGGGCTGCAATCCGTGCACTTTGGCTGTTGGTCTCAATGAAGAGGAATCAAATCTGGAATGCTGTTTCGTAGAATAGTTCCCAAGAATCGTAAACCTAACCCAGACTACAAATCTCAGGTTTCTGAATTCTGTCTCAAGAGTTCACTATGCAAAGTACAAAATTTCCCGTTTCCCTCAATTTGCTGTGTCACCAGAAAGTCTAGTCAGTCCCCAGCCAGATCTGGCTTTCAGTGCCGCTGGCGGGTTTTCCTACCTGGCCTCCCAGAAGGTGGCTTCTGCAGGGACACCCTGACCTCAGCCTCTCCACTGGTGGTCTACCTGCCAGAAGGCTGGGCGTCACTGCTCTAGGATCCCGGCAGAGCCCAGTGACACAAAGGACCAACCAACAAGATCCCCCGGTCTTCCGGCACGCCTGGCCTGTCGGCCTCCCTAGTCCATGCCACCCCGACGCGACCCCGCCCTGCAGCCCGGGTTTGGAGTCGCCACCACTGCGCCGGGGCGCGGGGAACCCACGGGACCCCACCGCTTCCCGGAAGGCGGCCACCACAGCGGGCTGGGGGCGAGGTGACCCAGGCGGGAGAGAGGGCGAAAGGCGAGAGCCCAGTTCCTCACCTGACCCGGAGCAGCGTCGGAGCCCAACCCGCTCGCGCGCAAGATGGAGCCGGGGAGGGCCGGGGGAGGGCGGGGGAGGGCGGGGCGCCGGCGGCCTAGCGAGCCCGTTAGGATCGCCGCCGCGGCCGGGAACGCCCCCCGGGCCGAGAGGGCGGCACTCGGCGCGGCCTCTGCCTCCCGCCTGCTTCGCGGCTCCACCTGCGGGAAAGAACGCTGCCCTAGGTGGCTCAGCCGGTTTTATCACCAGCCTCGGTCCTAAAGGGCCTGCTCCAATCCCTTTTCTGTTCCTTTAAGTCACTAAGGAAGTTGCGGGGTTCTGATTCTTGGGGTATCCCCGGATCCCCTGTAGTAGTGAGTGGCGGAGCGGGGCTGAGAAGGAGAGGCCGGTGCGACCTCTCCGTCGCCTCTTCGGGGGATGGAGACGGCGTTTATTAGCCTCCTGCGAAGTCAATCAGTGTTTACTTGGAATTCTCTAGATAGTCGGAACTGGAGATTTGCTGCTAGTCAAAACCACCTCTGAAGGTAGTTGTTGGTGATTCCAGGCTCTTCTCACACCCAAGAGTATTAAACACACACTAAAACATCGGAGACGGTTCCAAGACGATCAATATATTAAACTCATAAAGGAATTGGTAGTCCAGAGCAAAAACCAGTCAGTGGTTCTCAGAGTGTGGCCTCCAGATCAGGAACATCACCTAGAAACTTTTTAGTTAAAAATGCAAATTCTTGGGCTCCACCTTAGGGCCACTGAATCTGAAAGAGGCCCCAGTCACTGACCTAACTCCCATTTTGTCTCTGACCTATTATTTTCTGTTATCTTTTCCTTCAGTTTATCTTTAATTTCAAGATGACAAGTCTGATAGATAAATATAATGTGACTGGAATAGAAACTGCCCCCCTCACCAGTATTGACCATTTCCTTGGCCCCCACAAAACTGCAGGATAAGTTGGGGGATAAAGATCAAACAGATCAGGGACTGACCAACATTACTAGCTATGCAAACCCCCTAGACTATGCCTTTGATCCTTCCCTACTTAACCCTGAAGCTGTTGTTGACATCCCAAAGAAAGTACTTAAATATATTTTCTTGTACGGCCACATGACCACAACAGGCTGCACCTCTATTTTTTTCTACTTGGTTTTTTGGGGCTAGTAGCCAGGCTTGGTCTGTTAGTACCCTTCAGAACCAGGCCTTCCCAGAGACTCAGTAATAAACCAAACTCCCAGGGAGGGACCAAAATCTGTTTTAACAAGCCATCAGTTCTCAGCATCAGTGCGCTGGGGAAGGCCAACTCAGAGGGTGTCACAGAGCAGCTCTCTCCTCTGTATGAGGGTTATGCAGGACTTGCCCTCTGGCACTTAAGTGCCTGCTCAGTACAGGGAAGCATGGGGAGAGGAGCTTGTGCCTGAAGTGAAGAACAGAAGTGAACAGGTTCTCAAGATCTCAAGCAGTTCTGGAACAGCTGCCAGTAAATGTGGGATCTAGGACACAGAGGATGTTTTTCCCAAAACCATAATACACCAGAATTTTCTCAACAAAATAACAGTCAGGGGAAGATAAACAAGTGGACAGAAGCCGGAGACAGGGGGCTAGGCTGGTTGCAGACTTCCTGCCCACCTGTGTCAGGTCCCAGAGGAACAGCAAGAGCCCTGCTGTAGGCCAAGCCTGACAGAGGTACCAACAGTTTCTGCCAAGGGACAGAATCTCACTCCAGGAATGGGAGAGAGTGTTAGGAACTGTGAATTAGCATTCTCAGAGATCAAAAGTGGCACCTAGTTGAAAAACAAGAGCAGAGTACCAGAGTACAGAATCCTCCAAGAGCTGAAAAGAGCTGGGAATTTAAATGGGTATGAAAAAGTTTGTAATAGTTAAATTGACACCATTGAGGAGGTCTCAAGAAAGAGATGGAAGTCAGGAAGGAAAGGGGTGCCAGGAGCTCCAACAAATTGCAGGTGCTGGTCCCCACCTATCCAAGTCTTCCTTTCCTGGTCAGCACTGAAGGAAGAATTCACTTCCCAAGTATACTTGCTGCTGGTGTGGCCAAGTGACAATTCACAAGGGAGAGGTCAGTGGAAGTTCCGTGTGCAGATACCCTTCCTTTCTGCTGACTGGAAACCAGATGTGATGAATAGAGCCTGGGTAGCACCTTGGACCACAGGAGGGAAGCCATGTGCTGGGAGGACAGAACAATGAGATAGGAGCTTGGGGCCCAAATGGCTATGGAGATGCCACTGGGCCCATAGGCCACCTGCCCTAGGCTTTGGCCCTGGAAATGTG
The DNA here is from genome assembly GCF_021218885.2 of Marmota monax. Classification (NCBI taxonomy): domain Eukaryota; kingdom Metazoa; phylum Chordata; class Mammalia; order Rodentia; family Sciuridae; genus Marmota; species Marmota monax. The sequence continues at coordinate 5,682,905 of NW_026695242.1, read as the reverse complement.
TCCTATCTTGTCACTATTTTGGAATAGCACTGTACTCACAGCTAGTTGGAGTCATTGTCTAAATGTCTCAGAGCAGAGAACATGTTATCACAGTCAGAACACAATAACAAAATGCTTCCAGGGCTCAGGGGGAGACAGGCTGTCCTTCTCAGGAGGAAAATTGAGGGCCCACAAGATGCCCCAGTGGGTGCTGCACAGCTTTTGAGGGCAGAGAACTTTCAGCCAGGATCACACATCAGACCTAATTACTAAGCAGCCAAGCAGAGGGAGGCCTGGAAACCAGGAGTCTGTTGCACTCTGGGGCAGTGGGAGTTCAGAGGGCCTAGCCAGATTGAGGTTCTGGGGACACGAGAAATATGATGATGCCAGATGCAGCAGAAGCCACCAGAAGCATTGCAGGGGTGGTGGGTAGAGATCCTAGACCTCAGGACCCAGCTGCAGTCATATCTGGGAACAGACCAGAAGACAAAGACCTTGCAGGGTGCAGAACCTGTCACCATCTAATTTTGGGTGTCCTCTCAGGTTGTGTTCAGATCACAAGATCCAGTGTCAGTACCACTGACTGGACAGTGCTGTGTGATATGTGAGCAATGTGCTGGTGAGCTGTGAGTCCAGGGCCACTATGGGCAGGCAAGGAAAGACCCATCGCAGCACCTCACAAGGCCTGCATGCAGGGCCTGGGGCAGTCCTGGGAGTGCTACAGGTAGCAGGAAGGAGGGGGCACCTCTGCATAGCCAGGGTGGTGGACTGCCTCTCGCAAGGGATGGGCAGTGGCAGAGCCCAATAGGCCTCATAGAGATGACTGTTGCCAGCCTGTGGTAGCCTGAGGCTGCTTCACTGTCTCCTCCATCAACTGGGGCAGTGCTGCAGTTCTGCCACTGAATGGGCCTCCTGGTGTCCTCAGGTGCATTCACCGCCAGCTGGGCAGTGTCCTGCGTGGAGCAGGCTGCCACTATTGCTCTGATGATTCTGGCACTTGGCCTGCACATGGCTGTGTCAGAGAAACATCTAGAACACAGGTGAAGTGCTGAGAGCAGAGGTGTAACAGTGCTATGTGTGAGGACCCATGGAGGAGCATGACATGTTGGAGCCTGGAGAGGAGAACCGCGCATGGGTCTGTGGCCCTGCATGCTCTCGGCTCTCATCCTGGCCTTGGTTTGAGGTGGTGCCCAGTGAGTCCCCTCAGAACCTGCTGTCACAGGAGTGTCCAGGGTTGTTTCCAGCTAGGTGACAGGTGATCCTCGGAAAGTCAGCATGTGCCAGGCCTGCCATGGCCTTCTGCAAGCCTGGGCCTTAAGTTATCCCCATCCTGGCCATGTGGACTCTGAGTAGATGGGGGTAAGTCACAGGCCTGATAACACAGCTGGTAGAGGGACAGACCTAGTGCACCCACCACTTGCAGACCCCCCCCACCCAGAGGTTGATGCAACACCCAGGAGCAGAGCAGCCACTTTGCAACCACTAAAGGGAACATGGGAATTGGAATGGAGGTGGACCTAGGCTGATGGAGCAGCCTCAGTGCCCTGGGCTACAACCTCTGGATGGTGCACCACTCACAGCAAAGCCTATTCCCTAGGAGGCTCTTGTCCTGAATTGAGCTCAAGCCTGCCTGGTGTGTGTAGTACTGAGTCCACCCAGGGAGTCAGTTGGTCCTGCTATTGGTGCAGTGGGCAGTGCTTAGAACCTTAGGGCCTCCAGCACTGGTTTCTGTTTCTAATAACATGACTCAGAGCAAATAAACATGCTGGTATCAAAAACAAAAAACAAAAACCCATCAGGTATGATGTTTCTGATGCAGATTTGAGAATTTTTGTTATACTGGGTACACAAGAGGTTAGGCTTTATCCATCAACATACTCCACAAATACTGAAAGGGACTGAAATTAGAGGGCTCCTCTAAAATTAAGAACCTCCTCACGGAGCCTGTAATCCCAGTGGTTTGGGAGACTGAGGCAGGAGGATCACAAGTTCAAACCCAGCCTCAGACACTTAATAAGGCCCTAAGCAACTTGGTGAGACCCTGTCTCAAAATGAAAATATAAAAAGGGCTGGGGAATGTGGCTTAGAGGTTAATTGCCCCTGGGTTCAATCCCTGGTACCAAAAACAAACAAAACACAACCTCCTCAGGCTGAGAATAGAAGCATAGCAAAGCCAAGAAAGCTGAAAACAAAAATTGCCCCTGCCCTGGCCTAACACAGGCTAAATCTGCATATTGGCATTTTCTGCCTTTTGTCCCATTTCACTCCCCTCTTCAGGTTGACTAACAACAACAACAACAACAACAAAAATATATACACACACACACACACACACACACGTATATGTATCACATGGCTTTTACTTTTGTTCACATAAATTGTAACTGCTTCTGTGGGACCTGTGGGGAGAAGCAATCTAGCTGTTCTTCCACTACAAAACTTTCATTTTAACTTCTTCTTTTTTTTTTGTCTACTTCTTACCAAGGTGTGCAGCCAAATTCAGCCAGCGGGGATCTAGGCAAGGTCCCTGGGCAGGGCTGCTAAGAAAATAATCAGGACTCAGATTGGCAAGAAAATAGGTTTAATCAAAGCCAACTTTTAAGGAAACTTTCTGACTCAAATTACCATCTTCAGGAGGCTGTTGGGTGAGGAAAGCTTTTATGAGAAGAGGAGGCAAAGCGGGACAAAAGGCAGGAAATATACATAGACAAGTTTAGTTAGCCTGAGAACCTGTCAGTCTCAGCTTCCTTGGTATCTGTCCTCAGCAGTTTTTTTTTTTAAGATTTTTTTTAATATTTATTTTTCAGTTTTCGGTGGACATCTTTATTTTATTTTATGTGGTGCTGAGGATTGAACCCAGCGCCCCGCACATGCCAGGCAAGCACGTTACCGCTTGAGCCACATCCCCAGCCTCCTCAGCAGTTTTTATTCTCAGTATGAGGAAGTTTAGAAGTTAAAATATTTTGGAGCTTTAATTTCAAAAGGTGCTGTTTCAAATCCACAGAAAAACAAAATTTCAGAAGGCATCTGTTTCACCATCAACCTATTAACTCTACATACTTTTCTACTTAAAAGCCTCCTCATGGGGGTGAAACACTAGAAATATGTAGATGCTATAACCTCCTCTACAACTCCCAAGCTGTAATAACCAAAAATGTTTCTAGATATTGCTAAGGGACTCCTATGGGACAAAATTTACTATTCTAAGTTTTTGTACAAAAAGTATGTCCACTTAAGGGGCTGGAGATATAGTGCAGTTGGTATAGTGCTTGCCTTACATGCACAAAGCCCTGGGTTCAATCCCCCAGCACCACACACACACACACACACACACAAAAAAAAAAAAGTATGTCCATTTAAAACTAGACTGTAACAGAGAGGGGTTTGTTAACAGAATCCCTGCCAAAGGCATGGCTCTGGAGGGTCCTCACAGACCAGGCTGGGTTACTAGCTGCCCTCCACACCCCCCCCCAAAAAAAAAAAAGGGGGGAAAATTGATGGTGAAGCAGGAAATTAGTTTATTATTTGTGTGACTGCACAAGAAGACAGACTCTAAGTACTTTCTTTGGGATGTCAACAATAGCTTTGGGGTTATATAGGGAAAGATCCAATCTTCAAGATTAAATCTTTAAATTGAGATTTCATGTGGAAAGAACAAGATATATTTGTCTTCCAAAGGGGTAAAGTTTAAAATACTTAAGGCTGGTTACTGCCAGATTTAACAATGGTACACAAAACTGCATATCCTGGGTTCCCAATAATGATTTCCCCAATTTCCATCATCTGTCTATCTGCCCAAGAGACCTCCAGAATTAAAGCATTCTCTGAAAAGCCTGTCCTTATGCCTCTGTTTACTCCTTTGGTGAGGTTATCCCCACCCCACCCTCCACCTTAATTATCACCATAAGAGGGTATTTTTCCAAAGCTGTTATTTCCAACCCACTTTTCTGAGCTGTAGGGCCGAATATCCCAATAATTTGTCCAAATACTCCCCTCTCATTTCCCATTTCATCCTTCCAATTGGTCCTTCATTCATGATGTGCCCAGAGACTCTTTCCTCATGATTCCTCTGAAAAACACTGCCTACCTTTTAACAATTATTCATCTATTTAGTTCAAAGGTTGCCCATTTCCTCCTTTACTCTGACTTCCCTTGGGTAAACTTAATTGTTCCCTTTTTTTGGGGGGTGGGTAAGGATATTGGGGATTGCAGTCAGGGGCACTCAGCTACAGAGCCACATCCACAGCCCTATTTTGTATTTTATGTAGAGACAGGGTCTCTGTTGCTTAGTGCCTCACTTTTGCTGAAGCTGGCTTTGAATTTGTGATCCTCTTGCCTCAACCTCCTGAACCACTGGGATTATAGACGCGACATCACGCCCAGCAATTATTCCCTTTTTAAAAAATATTTCTTTTTAGTTGTAGATGGACACAATAATACCTTTATTTTTTTAATATTTTATTTTTTAGTTATGGTTGGACACAATACCTTTTACTTATTTTTTTATGTGGTGCTGAGGATGGAACCCAAGGCCCTGCACGTACTAGGCAAGCGCTCTACCACTGAGCCACGACCCTGGCACCAATTGTTGCCTTTTTGCACCTAACTAGACCTTGTATAGTTGTCCATCATGGCACATTTAACACTGGAATCAGAGAACATGGGCATTTAACTTACCTTTATTAACTTCATAAACTTGGGAGAGAAAAAAACACACACTTCTGAAGGCCATGATATGTTAGAGTTCATGGGATACAGAGTCATTTTGTGTTACAGCTCTGTTAGAGTCTTGTTAAGTGCACATATTTTTTGTATAAAAATTTAGAATAGTAACTTTTATTCCCCAGGATACTGTTAGCAATGTCTGGAGACATTTTTTTGTTGTCACAGCTCGGGAGAGATGGGAGGAAGTTCTAGCATCTAATAGGCAGAGGTCAGGGAAGACACTAAGTATCCTACAATGCCTACAATGTTGTAGAATGCTCCTAAACAGCCTGTAATTCCTACAGAAAGAATTATTTGGCCTCAAATTTCAATGGTGCTGAGGTTAAGAACCCCTTAGTCAAAGTGATCTAAAAATAAACTGGATCTTGATTAAACTCCTTTGTTAGCTTTCCACTGAAACTAGAAAAAAATCCAAGCCTCTGACCATTGTCTATTACATTCTAAATAATCTGGTTCCTAACTTCCTCTTCTTACCTTTCAACCATCCTTCTCAATGACTATACTCAGGTTATAGTGGACTTCTGTTCATACATATCAAACTTATGTCTTTAACACACCACAGATCCTTAAGACCTTTGTACTTCTTATTGCTTCTACTCAGAATGTTCTCCAGTGTGCATTATCTCAAATGTAATATTCTCAGAGATACTCTCAACATCACAGCATTAGTAGCTACCAACACCACCACCACTACCAGTGGTGTATGTCTATAGTCATTATGCTACTTACTTTATAGCATTGAAAAGCATCTGAAATTGGGTTTACCTTTACCATTTATCACTCCCACCAGAGTGTAACCTCCCTGAAAACAGGGATATCTTGATTTAGTAGCAATTGTTCAATAATTGACCACTAAAATCCAAGATGTTTAATTTGTTGATTAAAAATAAACAGATTTCTTTCTAACACTGGAAGAAAAACTGCTCTGATAAATCTTTTGTGTGTGTGTGTGTGTGTGTGTGTTGCTGGGGATCAAACTCAGGGCCTTGTGCATACAAGGCAAGAACTCTACCAACTGAGCTATATCCCTAGCCCTGAGCTATATCCCTAGATAAATTATTAGATAAATCTGATAAATCTAATGAGAGGACCTATAGTGGTGTTATCCTAGGGGACTTTCTTTTTCTTCTTTTAGTTATAGATTGACACAATACCTTTATTTTTTATGTGGTGCAGAGGATCAAACCAGTGCTTCATGTGTCAGGCAAGTGCTCTACCACTGAGCCACCCTGCCACTCACCCTGGGGATTTTCAATGGTAGTTTTTATTTGTCTGTTTTTTGGCACCAGGATTGAACTCAAGGGTGCTCAACCACTGAACCACCTCCCCAGCCCTTTAATATATTTTATTTAGAGACAGGGTCTCACTGAATTGCTTAGGGCCTCGCTATGTTGCTGAGGCTGGCTTTGAACTCACGGTCCTCCAGCCTCAGCCTCCCGAGCGGCTGGGATTACAGGCATGCATCACTGTGCCTGGCTCAAAGGTAGTTTTGAATGTTTTTTCACTCCATATGCTGACATTAGAAAACATAACTCTCATATTATCCTTTCTTCTGTCAGTCTCCTATTAAGTCATAACAAGGTAAACATACTGAAAAGTGTGTTTGGAATAATCAAAATGTAGCTAGGCAAAAGTTTAAGTGCAGAAGACAACTTAAAATCCTCAGCATTTAGCATGAAGCTAGGCATTTGAACTTTTTTGTATTATCACTATTCTACCAAGTTGGAAAATTTTCTATGACCTGTTACTGTGTAACTTGTCTCCTGATTAGAATTTGACAGATACATCATTTCTTATCCATCACAAGCAGTAGCAAAATCCTATAGATTTTATTTTCATGTTCTATCTACAAAGTATCTCTATCTACTTTTTTTTAGTTTATTTGTTATAGCTGGAAATTATTTCTTCCTTTCCATGCCCACTGCTGCTCACTTTAGCTAACACTGATATTCTCTCTTGTCTGAATCATAACAATGTGTCCCAACTGGTTTTTCATTACCAAACTTACACAGTATTGCCAATCTAATTGTGCTTCTAAGAAAATTTCAAAGTGGTATGTGTTTAATAATAACTACTAATAAGTATATAGTATTTGCTAGGCACAGTGTTAAGCACTTGAATTATTTTCTCATCTTTTACATTCTCTTAAGATTTACCAAAAAATTAGGAGGAGGGGTTTAACAGCTTTATTGAGATATAATTTTTATGTATAAGTGTACAATGCAAGGATTTTTAGTATATTCAAAGAATTGTGCAATCAGTTTTAGAATGGTTACATCACTCCTCTACCATAATAAAATCCCCATCTTACTTATTGATATGTAGCCATTAATTAATTTTCTGTCTTCATAGACTTGTCTATTCTGGACATTTCATATAAATACACTTATACAATGTGTTCTTTTGATTGCCTTCTTTCTCTTAACACAATATTTTCAAGGTTCATTCATGTTGTAGCATGAATCAGTACTTTATTCCTTTTTATGACCAAGTAGTATTTCTTTGTATGCATCACATCTTATTTATACATTTTAAAATCGATTATTATGAATTATTATTATTATGAGTAATACTGCTATGAATATTCATGTATATACAGATTTTTTCATTTCTCATGGTTATAGACCATTGATTAGAATTCAAGGACTAAATGGTAACTCAGTGTTTAATTTTTTTTTTAAAGAGAGAGAGAGAGAGAGGGAATTTTAATATTTATTTTTTAGTTTTCAGTGGACACAACATCTTTATTTGTATGTGGTGCTGAGGATTGAACCCAGGCCACATGCATGCCAGGCGAGCACCCTACCGCTTGAGCCACATCCCCAGCCCTCAGTGTTTAACTTTTTGAGGAATCACCAAACCATTTTACAAAATACCTAAACCATTTTGCACTCTCCTCAGCAATGTATGAAGGTCCCAATTTCTCCACATCCTCATTAAACCTGTAACTGTTTTATTACAGCCATTGTACGAGTGTGAATTGTATCTCATTATGTGTGTGTGTGTGTGTGTGTGTGTTGTTTTGGTGCTAATGATTAAATTCAGGGACAATACACTGTACCAATGAGCTACACCTCCAGCCCTTCACTGGCATTTTGACTTGTATTTCATTTTGACATTGGGCATCTTTCATATGCTTTTTGGCTGTTTTATCTTTTTTGGAAAAATGTCTGTTCAAGATCATTTGTCCATTTTTTAATTGGGTTATTTGTCCTTTTAAGTCATAAGAGTTCTCTATTTATATTCTAGATACAAGTTCTTTATTAGATACATGATTTATGAATCAGCCGCTCGGATGAATATCTATGGGAGGTTGATTACAGGACCAATTACAGATATTAAAATTTGAAGATACTCAAGTCTCTTATACAAAATGGCATAGTACTTATATATAACTCAGCACATCCTCCTGTATTATTCTCCTTTTCTTTCCTTCCCTCTTTTTTTTTTTTTTTTGATATGGTATTAGGCACTCTACCACTGAGCTACATTCACAGCCCTTTTTATTTATTTATTTTGGTTTTGGTACCAGGGATTGAACACAGGGGCTCTTAACCACTGAGCCACATCCCCAATCCTTTTTTATTTTTTGAGTCATGGTTTTGCTAAGTAGCTTAGGATTTCATTAAGTTGCTGAGGCTGGCTTTGAACCTGTTATCTTCTTGCTTCAACCTTCCAAGCCACTTGGATTACAGGCATACACTACAGTACCCAGCACAGTCCTTTTCATTTTTTGTTTTGAGTGAGGCTCTTGAGTTTTTGAGGCTGGTCTCAAAACTTGCAATCCTTCTGCCTCAGTTTCCCAAATTGCTGGGATTATAGGCAGGTGCCACCATATCTGGAAGACTTACACTCTCTCTTTCTTTTTGGACCAATGGAGACTGAACTAGGGTCTAGAGTATTTTAGATAAGTGTTCTTAATTCCCCAGTCCATCCTGAATACTTTAAATCATCTCTAGATTACTTATAATGGTTACACACTCCAAAAATTAAAAGGGATTGGGGACATAGCAATCCCCAGTACCAAAGGAAAAAGTGGGGCACATAAATCTAAAGTTCATGAGTAGGTTATACCTGTTCTATAACACAATCCCAATCTATTTTCCACATCGAATTTACACAAATCCTGCAATGTACTCTAAAATGTCCCCTCCCTGTACTTTTTGCATTCCAAACTTCTGTTCATGTTGCTCATTCCACCTGGAATGCCCTGTTATGGTTTGGACATGAGATGTCCCCCAAAAGCTCATGTGTGAGACACTGCGAAGTTTAGAGGAGAAATGATTGGGTTATGAAAGCCTTAACCCAATCAGTGAATTAATCCTCTGATGGAATTAACCGAGTGGTAACTGAAGACAGGTAGGGCGTGACTGAAGGTCACAGGGAGCAAGCATGCCATTGGGGTGTATATTTTGTATCTGGAGAGTGGAGTCTCTCTGCTTTCAGCTCATCATGTGAGCCACTTCCCTCTACCACACTTTTCCACTATGATGTTCAGCCTTACTTCAAGCCCTGAGGAATGGAACTGGCTGTCTGTGAACTGAGACCTTTGAAACTGTGAGCCCCCAAATAAACTATTCCTCCTCTACAATTGTTCTTGTGGGGTCTTTTAGTCACAGAAGTAAAAAAGCTGACTAAAACACCCTGCCATAAATTTTATAACTTTTAATTAACAATATCTTGAGTACCATTTAGCAAAGTGATCTCTCTTTTCAGTCTATTTCCTCAGTGTATTCTCTCATGTTTCTTATTCCATGTTACCCTTTGCAATAAAGATATCTCTGTATACATATTATTCTTCTTCCTAGGTCAAGAATAAGGACATGGGCTGGGGATGTGGCTCAAGCGGTAACGCGCTCGCCTGGCATGTGCGGGGCGCTGGGTTCAATCCTCAGCACCACATAAAAATAAAGATGTTGTGTCCACCGTAAACTAAAAATAAATATTAAAAAAAAAAGAATAAGGACAATGTTTCATTCACCTTACTATTTTCCCCAAACAATAACACTGTATCATTCACAAAGTAGGTACTAAATGTTTTGAATGAATAAATGAATTCTAAAATTACCCCATATGAGTGGGCAGTAAGAGTATATATGTGTGTGTGTTGAAGTGACAGGTTTTGTGTGTGTGCATGTGTGTGAAGGTCAAGGCAAAATTTTAGAAATGAATACCTAGGGAATTTCCTAATCCTGAGAGTATGGTAAAAAAGAAGGAAAACAACAGACAAGTGTATGGTAAAGTGGTAGGACCAAACAGATTGATGCTAATCACTCTTTGGCAAGAGAAAAACTTCTAATATTGAAGTGTTGTGTGCAGATGAGTAATACCTGCCAGTAAACAGGAAATCAGAAAACACCCAGGCACAGTAGCACATGCCTGCAGTCCCAGTGGCGAGGGAGGATGAAGCAGGAGGATTGTGAGTTCAAAGCCAGTCGCCTCAGCAATGGCAAGGTGCTAAGCAAAGCAGTGAGACCCTGTCTCTAAAGAAAATACAAAATAGGGCTGGGGATATGACTCAGTGGTTGACTGTCCTTTAGTTCAATCCCTGGCCTATGCCCCATCGCCAAAAAAAAAAAGAAAACAAGTGATTTGCGAAGCCCCAAGGTAGCCAGGTATGATGGTAAGTACCCATAAACCCAGATACTTGGGAGGCTGAGGTAAGAGGATCACTTAAGCCTGGGAGTTCAGAGTCAGCCTGGACAACATAGAGAGACCCCATGTCACTTAAAAAAAAAAAAAAAAAAAAAAAGCCCCCAAATGAATTAACTGTGGTATAAAAGGAAATAACAACTCCAATATATTCAGGTAAAGACTGATATGCCCAAGATATCTAGACTACAATATGAGGGCCACTCTAGTGTCAGAGTTCCTGAAAAGACAATAGGAAAATGAAACATTTCTCTAGATGAAAACAAACAAAAATAATGGGACAGTATACCAATCCTTAAGCTTTCCCCATGTTCCCAATAACTTCCCTGACTTTCCCATTCTTTTTTTTTATATATTTTTTTTTATTTTTTAAAGAGAGAGAGAAAGAGAGAGAATTTTTTTTTTTAAATATTTATTGTTTAGTTTTCGGCAGACACAACATCTTTGTTTGTATGTGGTGCTGAGGATGGAACCCGGGCCCCAAGCATGCCAGGCGAGCACGCTACCACTTGAGCCACATCCCCAGCCCAATTTTCCCATTCTTACATGACTTTCAAGTTATTGACATCTCCATTTTCTAGCCCAAACTGTTAGATAAGTAGTAGAGCTCTTATTCAGTCTACAATCTGTACCTAGGCAGTGAATAGAGCTTAGAATACAGTATGTTTTAAAGTTGGCAATAATTTGGCATCATCAAGGTAATTTCATTATAACTTCCCTACTTTCCAGATGTCCAGTTAAGATTTGGCTCAGTTATTTAAGCCACACCATCCACTTTCTCTTCTAATTGTCTCTATCTAGCGGGCAGGAGCTTCCAAGAAACATGATGTAGTAGGCACTGCAGTATACTGGCTGCTTGTTGGGGTTGGAATAGACCTGTTCAGGTTTGAGGGATGTGAAAGGGTTAGCTCCATATGCAGTGACGTGTATATCAAGGTTCACCAAAATCTGCAAAGAGGCTGCCAATTCCTGATGGCTGTGGGAAAGAGATAAGAAAAATTACTCTTACTGATTATGAGAAAGAATAGAAACTGCTTAAGAATATAATATTTCTCTACTCATCAATCACAAGAATTATCTAAGACTAGACTAGACCATGACTATCTTTTCCTCCCAAACATCTCACTAAATCACTGATTAGCAAAGGACTTTGTTCCAAGGGGATGAATAAGCCACAAGGTAGAAGGAAGAATATCTTCATGAGAAGACATGCATCTTCATAAGAAGAGAGATGAGCAAGTGGGATCAAAATGAGTTCATATGTACAGAGAGGCAGGAGTGTGTCAGGAAAATATCATAAATAAGTCAAAACCTGTAAACAGTAATCAATGTAGGGATCTTATAGTCACGAAGTAGCAGCAGGGTAGGCAGCCAAGCTTCCATCAAGTTCAGGGATGCATGGAAACCTATGGAACAAAAGTAGAAAAGGGAATACTGAGGAGAAAAGCTGAAGTAGACCTTACGAGCAAGATACTTCTTCGACTGCATTTACCCCAATCCTCACATTGCTCACCCCAATATTAATCATCATTCATCCCCACTAGGTTCTTCAATGAAACATTCTGAACCCAGATGTAGTTAGCACATATGGCAAATTAATTAAGGTCATCATCATAGTGTGTTTAATAAGACCAAATGAATAGGGTTCTAAAGATAGAACATATAAGAATCAGGATGGAAAATCTCAGGGGAGTCACTCAGTATTTCTCTGAACTAATGGTGCTTACCTGGATGGAATGCCACCACCATATCTGGATAGGCTATCTTCCCAGTCTCTATCTGCTCTTCCCAGAAGTCATGATAGAGGCTCCTGTGGCCACTAAGCTGAATTGTGCCAGGTTCCAGAGGTGAAGCTGAGGTGCTGTGTAAAAAGTCAGCAGACACATCTACACCCACCATGATCACATGGAGGCCAAGGTGTCCAGAAAACATATAGCCAAGCTCATCATAGTCCCCAGAACGAGTGAGAAATGTCTCCACGTGGGACGCACCAACCACATGCACTGCACTTCCTCCAGTCTTCCGAACATCTATCCCTAGGACCCTAAACCCTAGGCCCAGAGTCAAAGGCCGTGACAGAACATCTGTCAGGAGTCGCCTCAAAGAGCCCTTCAAGTCATCTGGGTCTGGCCTCGGCCTTCCTACACTGGCCCATAAGGAGGTCATAGCATGACTGCCTAGTATAGCATTCAGTGTAGCATCTATCTGCAACCCCCTCATAGAAAACCAGGTATTCCAGTCCTGTACATCTTCAGCCGGCCATGACCAAGGTCCTGAGGGTAGGACAAAATCACCTGTAGAGAAGAAGGAATAAGAAGTAACCCAATCCTTCCCTGGCTTCAAAATTCTCTCCTCACTTATAACCAATCATCATTCCATGTTCATTTTGCAAACCTGTGACCACAGGTGTCCCATCCCTTGCCCCAGTTCCTCATTTCCTCCTCATAACAACATGCTTTCATATTTTTCTCTGAATGTAAACAACTAATATAATTTTGGCAGACTTTCCCAATACTACCACTCCACCTGTGGCCAGAAGCCATTCCATGAGACGATCCACAGCCACAAGACGAAGCTCTTGACAAACCTTCCTGTGTACTGGCCAATCTGACCTCTGGCACTCTGGGCCACAGTAATAGACATTTCTGCACCTAAAGGAATAAGCCACAGAAATAAATGTTCCTGTACCATAAAGTTAATTGGATATGTCCAGGGATGGGAACTGATATTCTTGCACCTAGGTTGAAAGATTAATGAATGGGTAAGGAGGATGCAGAAAAGAATAACAGCTGCGCCCCAAATGTGGGGAATAAAGAGGAGGCAGAAGGAACAGGGAATGCAATTGTTCTCTCAGACCAGGGTGATACCTCTGTTTTTATCTGGAACAACTTACTTTTTACATCACTTTAAGGAAAAATAAAAGCATAAAACCAAACCAACAATGTGCAGCTGCTCTCTAATCATGTGTATGGCACAGCCCCAAGCACCACATAACAGATGTGGTCTTACTCCTTGAGTACTCAAGAAGAGGGAGTAGAGAAGAAGGTATTTGTCTCTTATCTCATCTCCCCACAACATCAAAAATAATAAGCAGGATTATAACCGTGTTCTAATCTGTCTATATTGTGGTTCACACAAAATGATGAATGAGCCTTAAATGAATCTGAACATTCTTAGACCTTTCCTTTTATAATGAGGATTTAGTATAGGATGATTTCTGAATGTCTCCCCAGTTAGTACCCCACAAATCACCTCTTACAGTGCTGAAGAACTTTGGAGTCTGAAAGGTTACTAGGGAGTGCTCTACAGTGAGCACAGAATCGGAATGTGTCCTCCATCCTCTGGAACATTTCTTGAGGACATTGAAATCCAAAGCCTGATACAGGGATACCCCCATCTATCACCAACCTGTAGAGACAGCATGGAAGAAGAACGGCAATAGGGAAAAGAGTGTCTCCAAAATCTCTTATGTCCCCCATCGTGCCTTCTGTACATTTTCACATACTCCTACGTCTCCTAGTCCCATCATTCTTATTTAAACAAATTATATTTTTTCTGTAGTAATAAAACTGGAAAAAGTCAGGATGAGAAAATCCCTCATTACAAATATCCCATACTGACCAAATTATACTCTACCTTTTGAAATCACTTCTCCTAAAGACAATATATCCCTCTTTCACATTTTGTCACTCACTTGTATTCTTCATAACTTTTCATGTTCAGCTTTTGAAGGATCAGCTGGGACAGACCAGGAACATTACTGTCCAAGGAGAAGAAGCCATGTGCATCAATGCTAGGGCCAGGTTTTGAGAGAGTCAGAGGCAGAGGAGTCACAACTGTGGGAGGGATCACAACCACGGGAGCCACTGTTGGGGATTTCTTGTGCCTCCGTCGCCGTAAGCGTGGAGCCATGACCTGTCCAATGATACCTGGGAACTGTATGCAAAACAGATATGGAATGGAATTCTGCAAGCTGGACACATGTTTTCAAATGTTTGACCTTTTACTTCCTGTTCTAGTCAGGTTAGTAGTAAGATTTATTTAGTAATTATGGATTGTTGATCATCACAGACAGTTGTGAAAAATAAAACTAAATGTATATGAATATAAATTTATACATGTGCTATATATGAAGTTCCATATATAAATATACATATGTATTTTCACATATATATGTAAGTGCACAGAAAAAGTTATGTCAGGGCTTTTAGAAAACTGATGACAGTAATTAAGTCTGAATAGGGGAAGAAGGCAGTGGAATATGAAAAGTACTGATCAATGAGACTTTAGTCTTATCTGTTATATTTAACTTTTCTATAAGGAGAATATATTTATATATTAATATACTTTTTTTTTCATACTAGAGATTGAACCTAAGGGGCTCTTAACCACTGAGCCACACCTCCAGGCCTTTTTCTTTTTAATTTTGAGTCAGGGTCTTGCTATGTTGCTTAGGGCCTTGTTAAGTTGCTGAGGCTGGCCTTGAACTTGTGATCTTCTTGTCTCAGACTCGCATATAGTCTGTGGGATTACAGATGTGTGCCACAACATCCAGCAGCATATTGTATTTTTAAATCAACTTAAAAGAGAAGTGGAAAGATGAAACATTCATTCCAAAAGACCTATCATCACATTGATAAGCAATAAACCAATAGAAATAGAAATTAAATGCAATACAAAACGAGCAGCATAATGCAAAGAGTTACATATTCTAAGCAAGTCAGGCAAATTATGAAGAAAATTACCTAAAGAGATAAGTTTTGAAGTAAAAATAAGGCCATTCCCACTTATTACTGAGCTGAGACTCTAAAGTCCAATTCTCCTGCCTTGTTTTCTCCCACGCTTTCCACAAGGGTTGAGTAGACACAAGGGACCACATTGGTAAAAATTAAAACATCCACTCATTCAATATATATTTATTGATGGACAGATAAAATCACTTTCAATACTATATGGAAACAAGTATGAAAAAATATATCATCAAAATGTCTTGCAGGGGGATTAAATATAGACTATAATATAAAGTACTATAAAAATCCTCTAAGCAAAGTGCAACTAAAGCACTAATGGGCAATGAGACAGAGAGTCTCTCTAGTAGGTGAGCTATAGAAAGACTTCATGAAGCAAATGTTGATGAAATTAGAGAGTCATAATAGTAATTATATGTTTATTTTTAGAGGAACTGCTATAATCTTTCCCATGAATGCCCTCACCATGGAAAATTTCACATTTCTACCAACAGTGCACAAGGGTTCCAGTTACTCTATATCCTCATCAACATTTGCTATTTTCTGTTTTGTTCTTAATTGTTTTGGTGGTACTGGGGATTGAACCCAGGGCCTTGTGATGTGTTAGGCAAGTACTCTTACCAATAAGCTACATCCATATCTCCTTTTGAATTTTATTTTGAGATAGGATCTTGCTAAATTCCCCTGGTTGGCCTTGAACTTTCAGTCCTCTTGCCTCATCCTCCCGAGTAGCTGGTATTACACGCATGGGTGCACCTAGCTAGCTAGGGCACTGTGGAAAAGGGTATGACAGTTCCTCTAAAAGTAGACATATAGTTACTATTATGACTCACAAATTTCGTTTTTAGGTATATACACCAAATAATTAAAAATGAGTGCCCAAAGGCTTATACGACTTATAGTTTATAGCAGCACCATTCATAATAGCTAGAAGATAGAAACAAGTAACAAATCTACCAATAGATAAATGGGTAAACATATTGAGATCACACACAAACAGAGAGAGAAACAGACAAAAGAGAGATATGAGTAAATATCATTCAGTCATAAAAAAGAAATATTGACACATGCTACAATGTAGATGAACCTCAAAAACATTATGCTAAGTGAAAGAAGCCAGACACGGTTACATGTTATATGATGCCATTTATATGAAATACCAAGAATAGAGGCAGAAAGAAGATTGAGGGTTGCCAAGGAAGTGAGAAGTAACTGCTTAACACTTATGGGGCTTTCTTTTGGAGCAATGAAAATATTTTGGAACTACACAGAGGTAGTAGTTGCACAACACTGAAAAGTACTAAACGGCATGCAGTTGCTAACTTAAAATTATTTTTATGTTATATGAATTTCACCTTAAAACTAAAAAGTAAGGGAGGGCAGGAGGGAGGAAGAAAGAAAGGAGAGAATCTATAGACACCAGAGAGGCTAAAAAGTTATTAATATCCAGATTAACTGCCTACAGGGAGGGGAAATGATACAGGATAAAAACACTGGCAGCAGTTGGTTTCACTATGAACAAGGTAACAAAGTTCAAATCATGGATCATGTTTTGTTACAAAATGGCCTGACATTTGATCCTTCTAAACAGATGTGTTAGGATAAAAACCCAAGAATCATAATTTACCTGAGGTAGATGTAGATGGTAAAAACAAATAAAATTTCTCATAATTATTCAGTTCATACTTGTGTTTTATACAGCTCTTACAAACTCCTGGTCTAAAGAATAAATTTATACTTCCTTTGATACTTTCTTTCCTCTCACCCTTATGTTTCCATCTACCCTTTCAATGTCTCCCTTCAATCCATGGTGAATGGATTGAGTCAACAGAACAGAGATAGCTAAGCTCATGTGCATACCATATTCTGTACATTACTGCCAATGAAGAAAATACTGCATCTAATAATAGTTGATTATATTAAGGTTTAAGGGTCATGCCCCTTTACCTAAAGAGAAGATAGAATTGCCTGTCATACCTTAGAACCCTGTTCCCAATAACTGACCTGTCTTCCATTTTAAACTTTTTATTATTTTTTTGTGCCTATGGTAATATAGATTGAACCCAGGGTCTCACACGAGCTAGGCAAGCATTCTACCACAAGCCTTCTACCTTCTACCACTCTGCCCATCTACCCTCCACTTTTAATCACCACACATTCTCAGTGTATTTCCAGAATAACTGCCACTCTAAAAAAACCAAAACAAAACAAAAAACATTTATCTGCTCTATTTACCATATTTCAAGTCAATATAACACCTTAAAAGTTGAAAGAATGGTCAGGTGTGGTGGTACACACCTATAATCCCAGCTACTTGGGAGGCTGATGCAGAAGGATCAAAAGCCTCAGGAACTTAGCCAGACACAGCCTCAAAATAAAAAGTGCTGGGGATGTGGCTCAGTGGTACAGTGCCCCTGAGCTCAATTTGCACCATCACTAAAAAAATTTTTAAAAGGTTTAAAAAATACACTTTTCCCCCATTACTGTTATAAAAGGAAAGTATCTTTAATTTGAGACAATTTAAAGGTCTTGAATTCCAGGATTTATCTCCATCTTCCCCATGCTAAACTATAAGCCTTTTTGCTGCAAGCCAATTAAGGTCCAAAAGGTATTGCTTCAACTCCATTTCCAAGGATGTCTTTCTCCAATGGAAGACTAACTCTTCGAAGATTAACTTTTGGTAAAACGGGGTTAATAGAACCAGCTAGAAGTTAAAAGGAGCATACAGCTTGGTGAAAAGAATTGGCAATGATGAAATCCTTAATGTCACAGGCTTGCTATGCCTAGTGTATATTGATGATCTATGGGACAAACGTGCTAACATTCTGACAGGAAGGTAATATGGCAGGAATAAGAAGCAAGGCTTTGCATTTGCATCTCTGTAAGTTTCATTAGGGTCATGTCTGAGCTGGTGTATCCCAGGTCCAAATACAGCTTCCCTGGCTCTAACTTTCCTGCCAAGAGCCCCAGATTCCTCCAAGTTCAAGGAGTAGAAACAGAAGCAAAGGGAAAAAAAAACAGAAGTGTGACGAGAGTGAAACTGCAAAGAATTGTGGTAAGCTCTCAGAACTTTCCAGAGTTCAATCTATCTTACCTAGAAAGGGAATCACCTTAGATTTTTTTCCTAGTCATCCCTAGTGACTTAGGCTCCAACTTATTCCCAGTATTTTAAAGAGAAAACACCCAACACCAAGTTCTATGAAGGAGATATGAAATTGACTGCCTAGAAAAAGTTATACCCTTCATCTCCAAATTACAAACTAAAATATTAACCTATTCCTAGACAAGAGGACTACCATTTTTCTCCCGTACCAATAAAAGCCCCAATTTTCACCTAAATCACCATCATCTAAATGCAGACCACTAGGACCCATCTAAATTTCTCTGATTTATTAGCAAACACAAAGTATCTCTGGTGAGGTGAGGAGGAGTAAAGCTGGTCACTGGGGATCCTCAAAGGGGTAGGGAAAGACAAAAGGAAAAAAAGAAAGAAATTAAGAACATTGCTCTTATGATTCAGCTGCTTAATCAGTGATTAACACTTCCTGGGGTGATAAATACTTTACTCAATTATAAACTAAGGAAGAAGACAGGTTGATGGGAAAGTAACTTACCCTGCTAAGCCCTAGGTTTCCTTCCTTCTCTCTTTCCTTCAAGTGAAGTGAGTGCTTGATCTTCTCAGATCCAGGTTGTGGCTTACTTGCAGCTGTTCCTTCATATCACTTTCCTCTACAAACTGCTGAAATACTGGGTCTCAGTGATTAAGTGTGTCCTGCCAGTCAGCCAGCCAACCAAAACTGAATTCTCCCTAACCAGGCAAGTAAGAATCTGGACCCCTGCCCAAGGGATTCTCTTTCTGACCCTGACTTTGCCAAGAAGGCTCAAGACTGTCAACACTCCCAAACTCACCAAAAGCCGGGCAGACTGAGGGAAGATGAAACCTACTGCTTCTTGGACTTCTCTCAAGGTAATATTTTTGCTCAGTTTATAGCACCAGAGGAATAAAAAGAAAAAAAAAAATCCTTGGGATTAGTTTAGAAGTCAATAGTTGGTTAGAAAGGGCAGGCACTATGACGGAGGGTACAGGAGTCTCTGGAGTTTGTGGATATCAATCTAGACCCAGCATGAGTTCCCCCAAGTCCAATGTTCTTTTCTGGCATAACAAGCACTGCTTAAATAGAACTCATCTATGTCCAATCCAGGTTTAAATACAAGTATAATTATCCAAGAAAAGAAAAAAGAAATGGTCATTCAATGGCACAAAAGACAACCAACTGTAGGGGAAATATCCAGAATTAATAATTTACTTTTCTTAAAAGGAGAGTAAGCTATTCTCTAAGTGAGAGTATCATCAAGGACATTCCATTCCAATGCACATTTATTCCATCAAAAAAGGAATAAGTCTTTTTGTAATATTAATATAATTAAGAATAACATTTTAGTTAATGAATGAAAATGCCTATTATTCCTAGAAACAGAAAACAGAAAAGAATCAATGTAACCCATTATCTTCTCATTCCTTCTTGTAATGGATGCTGATTCAGGATTTCAATTCCACATTCCTAGCTCCTTTGTATTTAGAGTTACTGAGCTGTAGAACAGGAAACTTTGGGGGTAGTCATCCTATATGACTCCAAAATCTGACCTTCTGACTTACCTGCCTCCATGAACATCATCAAACTGGGGGACAGGACCTCTTGCAACGAGGTCTTAGAATGTTGCCAATCAATCCACATAGTTTTGATGCAGAAAATGGATTCTAAAGGAATCCTAAACTGTAGAAAGCACAAATGATAAGCAGGGAAGGTGGAAGAAAAGTGTTAAGGAGTTAATGAAACATTATGTAGCATATCTGTGAACAAAGGAGAATCAGTTATAGTAGGCAAAAATCCTCAATAAATTAGGAGTGATTCATGTTCAACAAAGGTTTCAAGCCAACTTCAAACTTAACTGGCCTCAAAATTTAACTGTGAAACTTAAAGGGGTTTGAGTTATATTATTAATGGCTGAAATGTAGAAGAAAAGAGAAGTCAGAGACTGACTTTGCTAATTCAAAATGTCATTTCTTGTTTTTTTTGGGTGGGGGGTACCAGGGTTTAAACTCAGGGGCACTCAACCACTGAAACACATCCCCAGGCCTACTTTGTATCTTATTTAGAGACAGGGTCTCACTGAATTGCTCAGCGTCTCGCTTTTGCTGAGGCTGGCTTTCAACTCGTGATCCTCCTGTTTCGGCCTCCTAGCTGCTAGGATTACAGGCGTGGGCCACCAAGCCCAGCTCAAAGTATCATCTTTGACTATGAAGGAGAATAACATGTGAAATTTTTGATGTTGAATATTTATATTTTATCATCACTACTACTTGCACTGGTAGACATTCAAAATAATTTTTTTGGGGGGGTACTGGGGATTGAAACTAGGAGGGCTTTACCACTAAACCCACCTCCATAACTTTTTTTTTTTTTTTGAGACAGGAGTCTCACTAAGTTGTTGAGGCTGTCTTTGAACTTGTAATCCTCTTGCCTCAGTCTCCCAAGTCACAACAACTTAGTGAGACTCCTGTCTCAAAAAAAAAAAAAAAACGGTATGGAGATGTGTGCCATCTGACCAAAGTTATAATTTAGGAAGATGTAAAATTTTATAATTTTCTTTTATCATGAGTTAAAAAATATATTAATAAATACTTCACAAATAGTTTTCTGTGAAACCTATTATGAAGAAAGATTACGAAGAGGTTCCCATTCAGTAGTAGGAAGTGGTCTGTGAGGCTGGTTAATGTTCTCCCACTCTTCATGTATACTGTGAATTGGTCCTTTCTTCTACTTTCCTCTCCCTATTTTTTACTATCAAAATCCATAATTTCTCCAATTTGTTAATGATGTTTATGTTTACCCATGTTTCCCACAAACACTAATTTAACTTTAGTGATAAACCTAAGGACTAAGGAAGTTTCTGGTACCTGGTATACTAATTAAATTCCAACTTCAGGGATGCATAACTTTCATAAAACAGTAATATTAAGAAAGCTCAGTAAGGTATGCTGTCCATAATAAATTTAGAAGCAGTTCACAGACTGGTTTGTAAGCTAATGTTACAGCAAATAAAAATAACAAATCATTTGAGAAGTTCTGTTTGTTATCTTAGGGAAATTAATCTTTATGTGAATGCTCTATAATGTATATCACTGTAATGACTATTCAGAACTATAATTAAATTATGATTAATTATAAAATACAAGCAATATATTTACTTCCCTCAATTTGCAAAATCCTGTACTTGATTATGGAAAAGGAGGAGTATGATGACAAGAAAATCCAATATCATTAATATTTCTTTTACTTATTGCTAAAACATCCAATAATTTCTCAATATCACTATAACAGAATTCTACACAAGAACATTTTCTTTCAATTAAAAATTAATGAATCAAAATAGTGATTTTATATATTATATTTATGAGGCCTATAGAAAGCACCCGAAGTCCTGTAGTACTCAATCACTAATGTTCACAAAAAACAAGTATACTAAAACTTTAAGGAAAACGAGGTGAAATTTATGAAGATAAGAATTTAATTCACCAAATCACCATAAAATATCTGGGATATAATCTTCTCTGAAGGATATACCGGCTTCATTAACAGAATTTTTTTGATTTGCAGAAAAAGGTCAAATCAGACTGCATCTTCCAAATAAAACCCAACACAGAGATAGGAACAGCGGCCCATGCATGGAATTTATTGTGTGCTACTGTTTATAAAATACTCGGATAGTCCTGCACATGCATAATATTTCCAACTTAGACAAGAGACCATACAGGGTGCACTTTCTGGCAAACAAAACAATAGATGGTTCCGCTGCTTGGAGCTCTGAGTTGTATTCCAGGGCATGAGGGAAGCAGGCCACAAAGTAAAGGGAAATACCAAACTACAGTGGCAATCAATACATGTCAATAATTGTGTAAAATTAGCACATGGTTCCATTTAGTTTAACCAAGCAGTTCTGTAACTATCAAAAGAAAAAATTCAACATGCAGTCTTGACTTATGCTTCCACTAACATCTGAAGGACTGAACAGAACCACTGCTTCTAGGCTGCATTGCTTAATCAAAAACATTTCCAGAACATTTTAAAATTTCCTTTGCATTAAAACATAAAAATGATAGAAAGCCAGCAGCAAATCACCCTGGTGGCTATTTAAGCAACTGGAATACTCACAATAAACTAAAATTTCTCATAACATCTAAATAACCTATACTACATGTTGTACCTGTACATCATAGGTCTATATATTAAATATTTGCAAAAGGAAAACATGCATACACAAAATACGTCAAGTTTTACAGACATGGTTTGAATTAAAATATACTTTTGACAATGTACAAACTTCTTTTAAAGTACCTTAAATGAGTAATTCTGTAATTCTTCATAATTTTGAAATTTAGGTTTTCTTCTTAAATCTCTGGGGTGTAAAGCTCAAAAGATCTGGGCAAAAAAGATTCTAAATTAGTTTTAGATTTTAGTTCAAGTAAGTCTTTCTAGAAATAGTTTATGCATTCATAATTGAAAAATATTGACTATGTTACAGAATTAGCCACATTTAAGAACAACACACCTGAGGTCAGCATTTTTGTATAAACGCCAACTGGGTTTCTTAGCAATTTGCCTACAATTCAAAATACAGCTAGTAACCTCAGAAATATATTTTAAGACCATGCTAATTCATTCTTCAAAGACATTTCATTGGAAGAAAAAAAAAGGCTACATTAACTCTTAGGATTGCATTTGAAGTCATGGTTGAAAAAAATCTAATTCTACGGAGGGGAAAAAAAAATCTCATTGTAAACTTAAATGTGTGAACCACAAGCATAAATGGAGGTGTAGATGCCCTCCACTGGAAATTGCCCCAAGCCCCATGTTCACTGCTCTCCACCTTGGCAGCGATGACCCAATCTTATCGGACAGCAAGCACAACATGTCCCAGGGCCCTCAAGACTCCATCCAGGAAGGGGGCTGAGGTCTCAAAAAGCACAATGGTTTCTTCAGAGGGACTGTGAGTTTTATAGTCCACTTGGCCACCCTTCCAGCTCCTCGGGTGATCTGTCCATTTGGGGCCCGAGATGTGAGAGTCCCTGGGAAGCTGCTGGTCACTGGGCACTATGGTTGCCAGTCCCGTGGTTCTCAGTGGCATGTGCGGTGTTCAGAGAATTAAAACCATCTTGCTGTACAGCATCTTTCCGGGGTGGCATTCTCTCATTGATCCTATCCAAACCCTTTGCCTCTTCAAAACTGCAGATTCTATGTGGTGGAGAGAATCCTCGTATTGCTTAACAAAATGCAAATTTGATAAGTCAGTAATTGTAAAACAATTCTGAGATTTCAAAACATTGTTAATGATTTTTAAGAAGAAAGAAATTAGCTGTAAGTAGCAGTACTTAAATCTTACTTTAACTGAATCCTATCCCCATTCCAGTCTTCCCCTTAAAATATGAATGTTTGTTTAAACCTAAATATAAACATGATAGTTTTACAGATGACAAATGTTAGCATAGCCTTGAAGAAAAAAAAAAAAAAACACAAAAATGATCTTCCCTGTCCACAAAAATTAGTCTCCAGGCAATGGTCTCAGGGTATCAGTCTGACTTTTACTAAACCTATCTCAGACTATAAGATCACAAGTGACTATCACAGTTAAATACCAACAAGAGCAGGGGCAAGTGAGGAAGCTAAACAAGGTTAATCCTCAACACACAAATCTGTACCAAGAGTTTGGGAGGAAAAAGAGGTAAAGTTAAGTTAAAATTTAGTAGATTAGCACGAGTTTGGAGGTCATCACTCTATTACCACTGATATGAAATGAAAAAGGTGAGAAATGCCTCCAGAAGTTAGATCTGTGTTTGGCTGATAGCAAAAAGTACTTAGATTTTCGTATTTTAGCATATGTCTTCCTTAATTCACTAACTATTTACTACAAATTCTTTGGAAATCCAAAATAAATAACAATTCTTCACCAATTTTTCTGGTTTCTTACTCAATTTATACGGAATGGTGCATCCTCCATTATTAAAAATGTTCACAGAAATGTTCATATTACTACAAATGCAAATTTGATAAGTCAATTATAATTTGGCTGCTCTATACGTGTGACCAACCTCTATGACTCAGTCTATGCCCGTGAACCAAACAAATAGCTGGGGTAAGAAAACATTTAATAATGTATAATAGTAAGCCAATATATGATATACATAATATAATTTCATCAGTAAACTATAGCCCAAACTATAGCTAAAAAAAAATCAGATTATACAGTAATAGTTCCTATAAACTCATTTCTTTATCCAGATGGGGTTTCACTTAGGGAAAAAAATCTGAGCAGTACAGAATCATACAAAATATGAAGCAAATCTCTACTTGCAGGGTCAGTTTAGTAATTTCCATTAAAATAGGCAATTTTAAATGCTGTAATACATAGTATAACATGCTGTAATCTAAAGAAATCAGGAAGATTAAATTCTGGATGCACATTATACTAGAAAGGGGAAAAAAACAAATTGTGACTATGGATATCAGCCCTTGTGTTCTTGTTTTTGTTTTTTTAAAAGAAGAAGAATGTGACTATTACACTTGATGAGTCAGTGAGTATGATTCATCTTGGGCTGTGTAAGCTAGGAGTAAGACACACCCACAGGACATTCTCTGATGCCCACCCACACACCACAGATCTCTGCCCAGCGTAAGGACTCTGATCGTACCTTTTTCAGCCTCAATAGCCTCAACTGTGGCTGTACAGAAGTGAGCAGAGGCATGCAAAATGAATGAGAGAGATGAGAAGGGTCATATTGTACAGCAGAAAAGGCAATGATCACTTAAAATATCACAGTACCCCATACTACATCGTCATTTACAATTTAACATAAATAGTACCCATTTTAGAGAGCCCCATCCAATCCCCCAATTCCTGACACAGCACAGTTTACACACAGTACTGACATCACTCAGAGCACAGAACATGTAGACCTATTGTAAACACAGACACCTCAGCACTCATGCAGATGCACTTTAGTTTTAATTATCCATGGCAAATTTAGTATTTTGATAGCATTAGAATTTTCCATTATGTTTGTTATATCAAATTCAATACAATAACAGGAAAATTCTGTAGGGTAAAATTATGATGACAGAATTGTAGCAGAAAGCAAACAAGAAAGTCTTTTCTTTCATTCCTAATGGAAACAATACTCAACACCAGTTGGTTCCCTAAGATACAAACTAGAAGGGGTCAGCAATGATGTTCCTATTATTTCTAAATAAAGCATAAGCAGAAAAAGCTGGTATGGTTACAATGAAATTTAAGGGCCATAACCTTGATGAATTAGCGTAAATAAAATCATTCTATAGCTTTGTTCTATACAGAGACATAAAAATTATCCTACTTATCTCCTGAGAACTTCCCTTTCTATCAAATTTTTTCTTTTTGAGTCAGTCTGTCTTGCCAAGGCTAGCCTCAAATCCTGAGACTCAAGCAATCTTCCTACCTGAGCTTTCATGCCACCATGTCCAGTTATTATTCTAATACTGATAATCCAATTAGTTAAATATCTATAACCTTAAAAACCCATTTATATTCAGTTTATCATGAACTTGAATTTGTCTTAAGAACTACATTCTTAATTGAAGAAAGAAAGACTAATGAACATCTTTTCAAATCCATCTGCCTGCCAATTATAGAGGCATCAAGGGATGGAACAGAGGTTTTTTCAGGCAATAAATTCTAATTATTTCATTATAGGGACATAGGTCATATTATAAATGAAAAATATATTCTTAGTATTAATCAGTATAACTCATTTAAAAAACTTCAACATATTTAGTTGTACATTTTGTAGTCAAAATTCTCTATTAGCTCATTCATTGCTGGTTTTAAACTGTAAAATGAGCTCACAAAGAGGTGGGACCAGGATCTAAGATTGCAGAGAATAATACTGCCTTACAATATTGTTCATTATTTAGAATATTTGGGACAATAATGTCCCATCCTTTCTACTTTGCTTCTTGAAAATGAGGCCAATTAGAATATTTATTCTTGAAATGTCATTTTAGGAGTAGATGTGATTTAGAAATGATACATTTTATCCAAAGAAGTTTTTAATATGGAGAAGACAGAGATGAACTAAGGAAATTAACATAGACTAAGTTAGAAAATATTGGTGATCTTAACCAGATGATAAGTAAATTAGGGATCCAAAAGAAGTATGATGAATACTGAATAAAGGAAGAGTTAATTTTCCTTAACTGTTAAATTATAGTGTAAATCAGTCACTCTTAGTTTATGCCCACTATTCAAATCCCTGTTGAAAAATAAAACTAGCCTTGTACCACTGGAAATTACTCTTATAATTCTAAAACTTCTACTCTTCAAATATGAACAATTAACTTTATAATTTAAAAACTGGGGAGAAATAAAATGACTATCAGAATGTTTTTAAAGAATCAGTAGTAACAAAAGTGAGCACCGTGCTGGTGTATACCCCAGTGACTCAGGAGGCTGAGGCAGGAGAGTCAAAAGTTCAAGGCTAGCCTCTGAAACTTGATAAGAAACTGTCTCAAGTTAAAAAATAAAAAAAGGATTGGAGATATAGCTCAGTTGTGGTGCACCCCTGAGTTCAGTCCTCAGTATTGCAAAAAATAAAAACAGAAAGTTACTTTATGTGAAAAACTGTAAAACTTATATATATGGTAATAAATTAAGAATAAAAATGATCTCAGTATGAGAACTGATGTCTACTTAATTATAAAGTTATTTAAAAGTCTGTTCATAATTTTTTTCAAATTATGAAATGTCATAATATACTTCTAAAATCAATTCCATAGATATCAAAACTACACTTTATGTCAAGCTTGAACGCTTAGAATTAAAAGACGAGCATTTGAAGCCACAATATTAAGTTGGAAAGAAAGAGATGTGATAAGGGCAAAATTCTACTGAAAGGAATATTCTTATTTCTCCCCTATATGTTTTCACTTACTTAGGGCACCTTGACATAGCCCTAGTAAGTATAGTGCTATCTTAAACTGTATTCCTGAATACAACACAGGATAAGGCTATGAGGAATTTGACATTATAAAATAAAGATGATGGTATATTTTCCCAAACAGGTCCTGGTGAAGGCAGCATTATGGGGCTAGCTTCAAATAAAATTTCCATTAGAAAAATGTATGTAAAATATGAACATCCAGCCCAAATAGAAATATGTTGTTTGTAAAAACACTCAAGAAATAACATGTAAATTAACTTTAAAGTTATTGAAAAGACAATTTTTATTTCCTGACAATAGAACTAAGGTCTCAGAATTAAGTTTTCTTTTTTCAATAACTCTCAGTTGTACACATTAACATCAGGGAACATATCTACTGAAATTAAAAATGTTAGATAATTTTTTGAAAAATCTCACAGCTACTGTATGAGTTTTATTATCTGCTTTAAAAAAATGGGTTTATCTTATGCTAGGGAAATGCTCAAACCATACTACCAAAAGCCATCACTAGCAGAACTAGGGAGCTATCCACTTTCCCAAATTAGACCCCTGAAACTCAGCTCCTTCCAGTAACTCACTCTATGCTGGGAATAGACAGTCCCTTCAGTAAAGCTGCTGTTTTTCAAACCTTCCCTGCAGTTGAGGGTGGTTTCCAAGTTGGATGAATGAGCTTCAGGCTGCATACAATTAAAACTAAATAGAAGAACTGAGTTATCAACAAACCATATAATTACCAGATACTACTGACTGTGAAATCTGAAAGCAAGTTTGCTATGGACACAATGTAAAAGCAGTAATCTATCTATCTATCTATCTATATATAGATAGTTAGATAGATATAGATATATAGATATAGATACTTGAGAGATGTTTATAGTGTAGATTTATTAAGCATGATACCCTTTCAGGTTTCTTCCTAAACAAAGAGGAAGAAAAGTATAACATTTCTTAAGTTACTAAGAGTCCTCCTTTTCTAATTAACATTTTTGCTAGGTTTATTGAATGTTTAAAGTCTTCTTAATTTGTTTTATGTACATTCATGAAATTCTTTTTAGCTTAGTTTTCTAATGTTCATAATATTTTAAAGGAGGGCAAGTAATGTCAAGAGAAAGTATAGTTTTTTAATTAATTAAAAAAAGAGAAAGAAACAGGGCAAGAGGTACAGCTCAGTTGTGGAGTATGTGCTTAGCATGCTGGATTTAATGCCCAACATCATTAAGGGGAAGTAAGAAATTTCATTCCAAATGAAAATTTGAAACTATAATTTCAAAACAGTTGTACTTCTCAAATATGCCAGTAGTGGAAGCAGACAATACAGTAACATATAAAATAGAACATGTATAGACTACAAGTAAAAATTATTTGTCTAAAGGGAAAAAAACCACGTTTATTAAAAAGGGTTTATTATGGGACTGAATGAAACTGTGAAAGGTCAATCTAATTAGAAGTTAATAAAAATTTTTTAATTTCCATTTTTTTTAACTTTAAAAAAAAACACTAATTAGAACACCAAAAAGAAACTGTTATTCATACCAAGTAAAACATCAAGTCTGTTGCTGCCTGTTTTCAATAGAACACTGACCCTTGGAGGGCTGTCAGAAGTGGCTACAATAAAATATAAATTCAGGCTTTTTCACTTCACAATTATTGTTTCCAACCACCAGGGAAAGAAATTTACAATCCGAGTTACTGTGTATAGACTACAACACTCACATCACTTTCTTCTATTTAATCTGTAATGGGCTTTAAAAAGTTAACCCAGTGATTACACAAATACTTATGCCAAAAAGTTCATTTAAAAAATATATAAAATATTCAAAGAGCCAGATTACAGAAATGCTTTACGCATAATTCTTTTTATTTTCATGCAAAATAAAGGCACACTTAATAACACCCTTTCAATTTTGACTTACAGGATTTAAATTCAACCCCTTATAACAATGACTTAATATCTAATGTTACATTCATGTTCAGAATGCACAAAGTGCAGCAACAAATGCAGCAAACCTCAAAACAAGGTGCTACAAAGCTGCTTCTACATCAAAAGACAGACAAAATGTCTGATAGAGTAATTTAACTGAACATACTTTTACAAACATATAGCTAACCTATAGAAAGACAGACAGATTTAGGAAAGCAGCTACATCTGCAGAGGAAGGAAACAGCATGTTACAGACAGTCAATTATACATAGAACATTTGACAAACACCACAGAAAACAAACTTTGGCATCATTTTACCATGGTACAAAACCTTGCATAAAATCTT
This sequence comes from Marmota monax, assembly GCF_021218885.2. Classification (NCBI taxonomy): domain Eukaryota; kingdom Metazoa; phylum Chordata; class Mammalia; order Rodentia; family Sciuridae; genus Marmota; species Marmota monax. The sequence goes on along the minus strand of NW_026695242.1, from coordinate 5,653,503 downwards.
TTGGCAAGTGAAGAACATAAATACTGTTCTAGGGTCTAAGCAGATTGTTAATTCTAAAATAAAGAATTTGAAAATATAGCATTATCTAATACAATTACATGAATTAAAAAAAATAAGAAACTTGGAATTACATTTCTATTTTAGTGATATGGATGCCCCTGATTCACATTCTAACGTGGGGCTTTTAAAAGAAAAGGATGAATTAGACAAATGAATAAATAAATATATATTTCAAACTTTATAAGCTGCTCCCATATCTTTTCATGAAAAGCTGAGGACCCAACCATTATTTTTAACTGAAAGAACTATCCAGTCTATCCATATTCTGCCATAGTCAGGTATTAATTAGACACTACCTATCATATAGTAACCTGCCTGTGTCAGGTGCTGAGACAGGAACTAAAAAGCAGAAGGAATTCCCTGCATGCATTATGTGAATTGTTAGCAAAAGAGTGAGGTGTGCCCCAGTCCATCTGAGGCACAGCAAGTTGCATAACATCATTACCACTTTGCAGGGTCTGCCGTCCTCCAGCCAACACTCCACTAGGCAACATCCCTGTGGGAGTCAGGCCCTTGAGTGTCAGCACGCTTTCACTCTCCTCCCTACAGCAGAGAAATAAAATAAACATTAAAGATTTCTAATAAGTACTTGGTTTAAAAGAAGGGATACAGGCCATATATACTTTACAATACTCATTGTTATTACCATATTTCCCTCAATTCTAAGACATATTTTTCCATATTCTAAATGTTTCAGATATAAGAGTATACCTTACAACTAAGAGTTTTTCCTCAAAAGCTTTATTAAATATGTGGTAAGATTATCAGTGGACATCATACAATTCAGAAAATATTTCATATGCCCGGAAGTTCAAGTGTCTGATATAATCAATTTTGCAAATTAATTAATTAATTTGTGATGCAGTGGATTGAAGCCTCCCACATACTAGGCAAGCACTGAGCGATATTCCCAGTCCTTTTGTTTTGAGACAGGGTCAGGCTAAATTGCCCAGGCTGGCCTCAACTTGGGATCCTCCTTCCTTAGCCTCTCAAGTGGCTGGATTACAGAAATGCACCACCACGCTCAGTTTGCAAACAAAATTTTAAGGATTGGCTTATTCATTTGCATGATTAAACTTGGTCTTCTTAAATTAACTCCAGAAAATTTAATATGAGGCCCCAGCGAAAGAGACATTCTATATGAATAAGTAAAATCATTAGAAATACTCTAAAGAAAGAGTATTTCCCCTCCTTCTTATTCTGATTTAATTTTCTTTTTTTGGGGGGGCGGGGGAGGGAGTACTGAGGATTGAACTCAGGTGTACTTAACCACTGAGCCACATCCCTAGCCCATTTTTGTATTTTATTTAGAGACAGGGTCTCATTGAGTTGCTTAGCGCCTTGCTAAGTGGCTGAAGCTGAATTTGAACTCATGACTCTCCTGCCTCAGCCTCCCAAGCTGCTGGGATTACAAAGGTGTACCACTGCACCTGGCTGTGATCTAATTTTCAAGGTGTAAATTTAGTGCTTTCATCACAGAACAAGAGATACCCAAATTGGCAATGAAGAATCGAATCACAAAAGTCAAAAATCCTAGTATGGGGGCCAGGGTGTGGCTCAGTGACAAAATGCATGTTTAGCATGCAAATATCCTGGGTTCAATCTCTAGCACCATAAAACAAAACACAAACAACAACAACAACAAAAATCCAAAAGCAAACAAACAAAATACCCCTAGATTTAAAAGAACTTGAGCCGGAAGCGGTGATGCACGCCTGTAATCCCAGTGGCTTGGGAGGCTGAGACAGGAAGATCACGAATTTCAAAGCTAGCCTCAGCAACAGCGAGGCATTAAGCAACTCATGAAACCCTGTCTCTAAACAAAATACAAAATAGGATTGGGGATGTGGCTCAGTGGTTGAGTGTCCCTGAGTTCAATCCCCAGTACCACCCCATGCAAAAAAAAGAACTAAAAGAACTTGTGTTCCCTTCTTCAGCACATAAATGTACAACCTAACTTCTTTACCATGTTTCTTTTAGATGTCAACCACCATGATGCTCATAAATAAAGAACAATGAAATCAATTTCTACAAAACAAATAATCAGGAAAATATATCATTACCTGAGAACAGAGAAGACTCTTGCCATCTTTCCAATAGCTCGAATTTTGTTTCTTATGATTTCTTTCCGGGCTGCAGCTGAACCTACTTTCAATGGAATAAATAGAAAGAGAGACTCAAGTTTAGGGCATCCACACTTGCATTATTCTGTTAGCCTGTTCCACATTCATCTGAACCAATAATACCAAGTCCCCTGCCACCAGCTCACATGGAAGAGACTCATGCCAAAAAGTTTCCTGCTCCCTCAGTATTAGCTTTGGTAAACATGGGTCAAATGCTGAAGTCTGACACAGAACAGATGAAAAGTAACCCACAAACTTTAATTATCTCATACTACTCACTAATCAGTAAAACAGCAATGGGGGAAAAAAAACTTAAGCCCAACTTGCAGCATCTCAAACTAGAGGAGAAAACTACTAATAATCTTATATTGTCTTTAACTTTCATGAGAGCCTACAGGCATGCAGCCTAACAGACAAGATATCAGTCTTAAGTCTAACCCTAACTATCATAAAAGCTTTTAACATGCAGGCTGAAAATAAACCATCATACTAGGAAAGAATAAGCTTCCTTGTTCCAACTTGATCTAAAAATAATGATATAAAGGGACTACAATGCAGGCAATCTCAAACTAAAGACCATACCAGCATTTTAACAACAATGCATATCTCAACCTCATTGACCAGTTGTCCTCTAAGGTCATGCAAGTATATATGAGCTCTTAAAACTGTAGGTGAGTATGAACAATGAGAAAAGACTTTCTGAAAAACTGGCTTAAGGACCACTACTACCTCATATCTAAAGGGTTAGTTGTACTATCACTGATACAGAATATACCAAAACAACTGGATCTTTGACTGAATGAAGACTCAAAGATTATATCTTCCTTCCCTTGGCCTCCAGAAAGAAAAACAATCTGTCCTGTTATCTCATATATAGCAATCAGAATCACTGTGGACCCAAGAGTGTGGTTCCTTAAAGTTGTGCTTCAACATGATGAAAACACACATATGGAAGCACCATGGTTGAGGAGAATGTTAAGGAAAGGCTAAAGATGCTACAGCAAAAGGGGCCTTAGATATACAGAGATCTGAACAATTATTAAGTCTTCTAAGCTAAAACATTTAATTTAAAATTCAAGCAACGTACAAATACATGTAATTAAAAACTAAGATGACCACTGGAACTGATCACAGGAAACAGAAAAAGAAATCCAATTTCAAAGATGAAAACAACAGATATATTTTAGAGAAAAAGGCTCCACGACTGTGTTCATGATGTTCTAAAGGATAATACTATGAGCACTGAAGCTACAGCTTTTTATAAGTGCAAAACTGTGTGCATACCACAGCATTAGATACATATTTTTTCAAATACCAAAAAAATTACTAAAAATCTAAGAATCATAGAATATTAGAATCTGAAGAGACATTAGGGACACTGTAAAATTCATTCTCACTTTATAAACAAAGTCATTAAGTTTATTAAGTGACTTGTCCAAGCATACAAGGTATGTCTAATTTTATTCTAATGAATTAATATAAACATTATGTTTTAAAATTGACATAAGTTTTCAAATAGCTAGACTGGGGGTGATCAGTAGGGGACTGGGAAGGATGGCTATAACAAAGTACATTAGGTTTAATTTGTATGTCTACAAAACCAAATTATATATAAACTATACTGATTCCAAATGAAAAAAAAATTCACAAGAATATAAAACACTGTAAAAATCAGGATTTTAAATCAGTCTACAAACACATCATGCATCATATTACATATTAAAGTAAATGTCCACAGTAAAATTACTTTGGGGAATAAGACAGACAATCAAACACCCCTAATCATGCAGGGAAAAGTATAAAACATTACAAATAAGCAAAAGAATGAAATTTTAAAACAAGAGGAATGAAAAGAGGGAAAATATTTCCATGCACAGAAAGACAGATATCTTGGAATATGACTTCTAAAAACATCAATACTAATTCTGATAAAACTTAAACTAAATTTGCACAAGGTCCAAAAGGACTCTGCATAAACATTCCTGAATGAATGTGCTAACTTACATGGACATGAGGATAACCTATGAAGTCATATTTCAAAACAACATTACTCTGTCTGGTCTGTACCTTTTTTATTGCCATATATGAGCCGTTCTTCAGATGGAGAGTCCAGAAAAAAGGAAGTGAATGATGGAGAAAAGGTGGTTGAGACAAATAAAAAGATAGAGATTTAACTTGGCAGTGGTACTGAAGAATGAATGTAGAAAGAAAGGGAGAATAATGAAGGCCCTCATATTTGAAAATTTGAAAAATGTAGTATTGTAGAATCTGAAGAATAAAAGAGGGATGCCACTGAGTAAAGCTCTAAAGTAGAGATTTCTTAAAAGATATGTGTTCAGAAGAAATTATGGACAGAATGGTTATAATATTTGATGAAAGTAGACATAATTAAGGACAGAAAAAAACACGTGAAAACACATAAGACTGATAAAAAAACTGTGCTAACAACAATCGCACATTTATACTCATACCCCTAAAGAAATGTGTCATCCATGGAAGTATGTTAAGTGAAAGGTAATGACACAAATCAGATACAAACTTGTGTGGTTCTTCAATGACAACATCATCTGCAAAACCTGTAGTATATACAGGTAACTTTATAAACTACCTCAGTAAAAAACCTTACCTATTCTCAATAAATAAAGCAAAAGCTCAGCCTCCTACACTATATAAGAATACATGTTTTCTTGAATCTGAATTGCAGAACTTTTGCATATAATCAGAAGCAACATGCACTTAATGTTCTCACTCCAGTCTGGGAGTTTGGGGGGCATCTTTTTGCAAAAATAGCAACAGACTGTTTCAAAGCAAGTAATAGCTCTAAGAGTAGGCAGTACTGGTTGTTTCATTTGAATTTAAGGTATCTTTCATTCTAATGCTAAGACACATGATTGCATTACAGGAAATGCAAAGTTTAGTAATACTATAACACATATGGATTATGTATTTTCTTTACCAAACTGAAGACAAAAAGTTAAATATCTGAAAGAAATAGTAGGCATTCTAATTATCAGTCTTCAAAAAATTTTATGACTAAATAATACCTCTAAAAGGGAAGCTATATGCATTTCTACATGCAATGTTCGTACAAATTTGTCTTAAAAACAACCCCACACATACATTAAACAATTCAGAGTACCAAAGATACATCTTTTAAGAATAAAGATTCTTATTCCTTTACTTAATCTCAGACTTGAACATACAAAAAATGCTCTTTCCTTCCTGCCACTATGTAATCACTAATTCTGCTACCTCCTTTTCCCCAAAGAAAAGCTAAATCCTCATTCTGCCTCCACAGCAAACCCCATTCCATCAAATTTTATTTCTTAAGTCAGATTTCTTCCCAGACCATCCAAGGATGGTTCCATTGCTACAAAGGAAAAGAGGAAGGTGAAGAGAAGCCCTGCCATCATGGTAAAAGAAAAGGAGAAAAGAGGAATGGGATAAAGGGGATGAAATAAGGAAATATGAATGAGGAGAAATATACCTAGTTCTGGTAGCTCTGTTCTTTATCCCTTTCAAAACCTTGGTATCCACCCTAATATCCTCTCCCATATTCCTTCCATGTTCTTCATCTCCCAAATCACTTCCATTCCTCCATGCAAACACCTACATGTATATTTTTAAAACTTTTTCTTAAGAGTTCCTGCTCCTAATACTTTATAGGGCAAAGGTGAAAAAATGAGGAATAAATGCACCTGTCATGTTGGCTGTGAAGGAACATCTATTTCTAGTATTCAAAGCTGGAACTCAATGTATTTTCCCATAGAAACATTGTCATAAATGGTGCTGAAAAGATTTTAAATTACTTAAGAGTGGGAAATAATTTTCATCTTCTCTATTCTCATTTATGGATGAGAAGATCCCAAAAAATTAAGTGACTTTTCCAAGATTATGCTGCTAGTAAATAGTAGTGACAAGATACCTAAATCATTATCTTTTTCATTAAGTCATAATGTTTCTCTAATAATCAAATTCAATTTCTTTGGAATCTAATGATGTAAAAAGTGAAAAATTAGCATAATATATCACACTGATAGAAAAACATTAATATGCATAAAATCTAACTAGAGGGTAATACATTTTGTATGTTCATTTATGTGATTTTTACAAATATTTTTTTAGTTGTAGATGGACATAATATCTTTATTTTATTTGTTTATTTTTATGTGGTGCTGGGGATCAAATCCAGTGCCTCGTACATGCTAGACAAGCACTCTACCACTGAGCCACAACCCCAACCCATTTACCTTTTTTTTTTTTTAAAGAATATGATATATTTATTTCTTGGTTGAATCTCAAAAAAATGATTTAGTGTCTATTTTCATATAAATCATAGGTACCTAAAATCAAGTAACATAGTTTAAACAAAAAAACTTTTTGCTTTTTCAGGGAGGGGAGTATAGGGGATTGAAACCAGGGACACTTTACCACTTTCCCCAACCCTTTCTATTTTTTGTTTTGAGATAGGATCTAAGTTGCCAAGGCTAGTCTGAAACTTGCAATTCTCCTGCCTCAGTTTCCCAAGTAGCTGGGAAGGTGTGCCACTACATCCAGCTTTTGCTTTTTTTTTTTTTTTTTTGTGGTACTCGTGCATGCGAGGCAGGTACTCTAACAACTGAGCTATATCCCCAGCCGAGCCTCTGCTTTTTATTATAGAAAAAAGAATAAAGCATTACCTACTACTATTTCTATTCAACATACTATTGACATTGCTAAGAATTTTTAAAGATAAAAGGAAAGGAGGGCTGTGTTGTAGCTCAGTGGTAGAGCGCTTACCTAGCACATATGAGGCCCTGGATTCAATCCTCAGCACCACATAAAAAATAAATGAATAAATAAAGCTATGAAAAATAAATAAATAAAGGTATTGTGTACATCTACATCTAATTTTTTTAAAAAGGAAAGGTTAAAAATAAGAAAGTAATAATATCAGCTTTATGTAAATGATATATTTTAAAAGTTATGGAAAATAATTAAAAATTGCTGTATAAAATAATTCTATTGACCTAAATTGTTGAATGTAAGTCTACAAATATATAATGTATTACTTTATATAGCTAGAAAATATGCTGAGAAATGCCAGTTATAATAATAATAGGAATTTATAAAATACTAAAGTATTAATTTAACTTGATGATAATCATTTTTCTAAACAAAACTACATACTATCTTAAATGAAATAATTATATATTTGATAGTGTAATTATAGTAAATAAAGTTATTTTATAGATATCTTTAGTTTGGAAGATACAGGTATAGAGTTACATAATACCAACTGAAATACTCACTTGGTATTTCACAGCATTTGACAAATTACTAAAAAACTTTACCTAACAAATTCAGTAGGCAATGTGCCGAGAACTATTTCAATGACTCTCGATAATTCATTATCTCAATGCCTATATTTTGAAGTAGGTATTATCCTCACTTTGAAGAGAAGGGAAACAGAGGTTTAAGTGACTTGCCTGAAGGCACACACGCATTGTAAGGACCTACTACAGTATGAGCCTGGAACTTACAACAGTGATATCAGAACAGGAAAAAGAAATATCTACTTAAAATCATTTAAAATTTTTAATAAAAAGCATTTGACAAAATACGTTAAGCTAAAAAACTTCTACACAAACATCAAAAGAAAATAAAAAGCATAAAATATTACTACTAAGCTTATTATCCAAACCAAAAAATAACTGATATAAATGTATAAGAGTAAAAGCATATCTTTCTGCCTGCCACCAAGAGATAGCAGTAACATTTCTATATAGTCACTCTGCAATTTCAACAAATGGGTTTACAAGTGTGTAAGAATCACTCTTGTGGATGGGAATATAGCATGTGGTAGAGTATCTGCTTAGCATGCCAGAGGCCCTGAGTTCAATCCCTAGCACAACAAAAACAAAAGCAAACAAATAAAACACTTGTTGTGGTTAGAAAAAAATTTGCATAGTTTTTACTCAGATTTTGTTCAATAAGTGATCAATTAAGGTGAATAGTTTACACAGCTAGAAAAATAGCACCATTAAAAATCAAAGAAATGTAAATTTATCCAACTCTAATTTCCTACTAGACAGCCATCAAGCAAAATAAGAAAAAATGACCAAAATTCAAAGAGGTGGGACCTATGGAGACATAGGTGCAGGGATTTACTGCTAGAAGTAATTCATATTGTTCACAATTCTTCTGCACAGCAATGTGGTTGTTAACACATAAAATAGTGAGGCTAATATTCATATTCTTTAAGTCTATAATTTCCATCATGAAATTTTTCCAAGTAGATAAATAAAAGCTATTGTACAAATACGTTATTGCACTACAATTCATAATAAAGATAATTTAGGACAGCACAATTGCCAAATATGAGATTAATGAAGAAAATTATGCCATATTAATAAACACAGAAATATATAGGCATTGCTAGGTGTGATGGCATGCACCTGTAGTCCCAGCTATTAGGGAGGCTAAGGCAGGATAGCTTGAGCCCAGGAGTTTGAAGCCAGCTTAGGCAATATATCAAGTCCCAAAAAAGGTAAAGGCAAAAGCAAAGGGGAAGGGAAAGAGAAGAAAAGAAAGAAGGAAGGAAAGAAGGGAAGGAGGTAAGAAGAAAGGGAGATGCAGCTCTTAAATCTTACCAATATGTAGACCATATTTAACACATGAAAATATTTAAATACTGACAAATATAAAAAACAGTAAAAACAAACACATTATAATTTGTTTACCTTTTTATTTACTCAGTTAAAGTCTTAAATAAAAATTTCAAAATGTCAAAACTAAAGCAACTATAATGCACCAATAAAACAATACAGGAAAAAAGGAAATTTTTTCCCTATGGTATTCACTTATATTATAAATATGCATTGGGTACATAGACTTATTGGCTTATATAGAATTAGCAACCATATATAACCTTGTTTCTATGGAAAAAAATCATTTCATAATTTCTAGTAAACTAACAAATGGTCCTTTAGAACATAACCACACTAAATTGAGAATAGCTTAATTTGGTGTCTGCAAAGAAGAAATGAAAGCAATACTGGGAGTTCATGCATGTTTCTAATTTACTAAGAATACTACACTAAGTCCTGACTTCAAAAAGCAGTGTTCATATTCATGAAGAACCACATCCCACTAATATTTTTCAATTTTCCTTTTCTTCTGTTCTATCTTTCAAATTTTCCCTTTTCTAAAATTCACCTTTTTCTCCATATCACCATTTAAAAATACTTATAATCATTTAAAAATATTAAACGTTATCTGAAAGTGACTTGTCACTTATCAAACAGGATAGCCATCTGAAAACAATCACTTTCCTTTTGCAATAAAGTATATATTGAGGCTGAACAGTTAAGAGATACCATTTCAAATAAAAAATAGTAAGATAAGTAATCATACCATCAAACTGGTCTTCACCTTCAGTCATTAATTCATCATCAGAGCAAATACTCAGAACATTTACCAACATTTCTGTCACTATTCAAAAAAGAAGAAAAGTTACATGTTAGTTGCCGATAACAACCGTCTACGAATGCACAGCAAGGATTCATACAAAAGGCCAAATAATGTTTAACTCAAGAAGACACATTCTGATAGCAGAAATAATGAAATTAAGTTTGTAAAGGCTTTCAAAATGAAAGCAGGAATAAGAAGTCTGAGAGAAAGCAATTCTTTTATGGAATAAATTTTCAGGTCCCTCAGGAAAAAAAAAATATCAAACCCCAAAGAGATGAGAACAGAGAAATAACAGATGAATGTACACATTTCAAGTCTTCATTCGTAGATATGGCATTAAAGAGTAAGAAAATAATCACGGCACAGATCTCCTGTTTCAAAAATGTCCCAGGATTCAATCTTTCAAAAACCAGCCACAGGGGATGGGGTTGTGGCTCAGCGGTAGAGCACTAGCCTAGCACATGCAGGGTCCTGGATTCAATTCTCAGCACCATATAAAAATAAATAAAGTAAAGGTATTGTGAAAAAAAATGAATGAATGAAATAAAGGTATTATGTCCAACTACAGCTAAAATATAAATATTTTTAAAATAAAATAAAATAAAGGTATTGTGTCCATCTGTAACTAAACATAAAGTAAACCACTTTATATTTACTATGATAGCAACAATAAAAAGGACAAACAATAAGAAGTGTTGGCAATGACATGGACAAACTAGAATCATTACACACTGCAGGTAAGGCTGTAAAATGATACAGATGCTTTGGAAAACAGTTTGGCAGACCTTCAAAAGGTTAATTATATCAAAGAGTTACCATATGACACAGCAATTTCACTCCCAGGACGACACCCAGAAAAATGAAAAATAAAGTCTACACAAAAATTTGGACATGAATGTTCTTCTCAGCATTATTCATAATAGTCAAAGTAGAAAGTAAGTCCAAAACTGATGATTTGATAAACAAAATGGGGTATATCCATATAATAGAATATTATTTAGTCATAAAAAGGAATGAAGAACTGGTTCATACTACAACATGGATAACCTAAAAATTTTATGGAAAGAAACCACACAAAAACCACATGTTGTATTTCCATTTATATGAGGTGTCTGGAACAGGTAAATCTATGAAGACAGTACATTAGTCGCTGCCTAATGGCAAGGAGGACTTGTGGGGAAATAAATGCTAACAGGCATGGATAGAATTTCTTTAAGGGGATGATGAAAAAAATGTTCCAAACTTGACTGTGGTAATGATTGCAAAAAAGTCTACAGAATATACTAAAAACCATTTAATTATACAATTTAAATAGATCCATCATATGGTATATGATATATATTTCAATAAGACTGTTATGAAAAATAAAGAAAAAGGATGAAAGCATAAAACTTAAAAGACATAGCTGATTTTTAAAGAAACTATCCATTCTGTGTTACAGCTGGAACATAAGAATATCCAACAGAAAGGCAGGAAATAAGGCTGAAGAAACTTCAAGTCAAAGAATCTGTGTAACAAGTTAATGTACACTTTGAAAATTATATAGAAACATTTATGAATACTAAAATAGTATATTTTAAGTAAATAATATTTATCATCTAGAATCCTGATTGGGAAAGAATGGTCAGAAAGTCATAGCCAAGTAGTAGCTTGAGAAAAATGTCAAATGAGAGAAATATTATTTATTTTTTATTTTAAAATCAGATAGATCTGAATAATTCATAAAAGAGCTAGTCAAGAGATCTGAAGAAGTCAGGTGTGGTGGCACACATCTGTGATCCCAGCAACTCAGGAGGTTAAGGAAGGAGGATCTCAAGTTCAAAGCCAGCCTAAACAACTTAGCGAGGCCCTAAACAACTTAGTGAGACCCTGTCTCAAGATAAAAAATAAGAAGGGCTGGGGATATGACTCAGTGGTAAAACACCCCTAATTTCAATTCCTGGCTACCCGCCCGTCCCCCCACACCCCCCCCCCAAAAAAGAGAGAGAGTCTGAAGAGCAGAGAATGTGAATGATAAATCAAATTTCCTGGGGTAGGAGGAGCTGAGAGGTAAGAGAATCTAAGGACAAGTTAGAAGGGCAAGCCTTTGGATAGAAGGGTTACCTTCTCAACAAGAATTCAAGAAGAGTATTCTAATAAAGTAGGAAACAATAAAGAGAGAAAGTGGCTGTTACTGACAAGTATGTTCATTGAGTGAAGAAAATAGCTGGAAGAAGTACTTAAGAAGAGAAAGGATGAAAATTTAGGCTCTATCCTAAGGAAAATGGAAGAAGCATACTATAAACCTAAAGAATGTTTGGATACTACTGAGAGCTCAGATAATGTTAGCTATCAAGGGATGGGTTGGACAAAGAAGAGCACACCTGTAATCTCAGTGGCTTGGGAGGCTGAAGCAGGAGGATTATAAGTTCAAAGCCAGCCTCAGCAAGAGCAAGGCCCTAAGCAACTGAGTGAGACCCTGTCTCTAAATAAAACACCAAATAGGGCTGCAGATGTGGCACAGTGGCCAAGTGCCCCTGAGTTCAATCCCCAGTACCTTCCCCCCAGCCCCTCCCCAAAAAAGAAATCAAGGGGTGGCACCAATTTGTAAGGCTGTATGAATATCTCCAATACTGCTCTATACCTGGGCTGTAATAATGAAGAAAATGGATGGCTGTACTTAAATAGAGCCAAAGTTGATTGGACAAATGAAGTAGACAAAGGAGAGAAAGGAGTTTGACATTATGTTAGGAAGGAAGAAAGTCAAAAAGAGATCCAACTATTAAGAAAATAACATAGTCATGTAAGCCCAGTGACTCATGAGCCTGATGCAGGAAGAATGCAAATTCAAGCCCAGCCTCAGCAACTTAGTAAGGCCCTAAGCAACTTAGTGAGACCCTATCTCAAAAAATTCAAAAGAACTAGGGATATAGCTCAGTAGTAAAGTACTCCTGGGTTCAATACCTAGAATCAAGAAAAAAAAGAAAGAAAGAAAATGACAAAGGCCAAGAGATCCCAATGAAGAGGAAGAAAAGCAGTAACTAGAGTAGAAAGTTATATCAGAAGAATTTTCTCACTAGCATTTATTAATGGTATTATCTTTTCCAGATTCAAAATATCCAAGTCATCTTCAACCATTTCTACTCCTTAAACTTGTAATCTTTTTTCATTACTTCTACTTCTACAGTTCTTTTGGTTCTCCACATTCTCTATTCCTAATGCTACCACAGCTTCATTAAGTCTCTAGCTGGGTACCAGGGATTGAACTCAGATCTATTTTGTATTTTATTTAGAGACAGGGTCTCAATGAGTTGCTTAGTGCCTCGACATTGCTGAGGCTGGCTTTGAACTCGCAATCCTCCTGCCTCAGTCTCTGGAGCCACTGGGATTACAGGCTTACGCCACCGTGCCTAGTTCTACTTAACTTTTGATGTAGCTTCATAATAGGTTTCCCAGTCTCTAGTTCTTCCATCCAATTCATTCACCACCACAATTTTTCTCCTTTTTTGCTAGTGCTGATAGAACTCAGGGCCTTGCACATTCTAGTCAAGCTCTCTACCTGAACTCAATTCGCACTGAACTAAATTCCCAGCTCAGGATTTTTTTTCTAAATGTCTACCAAGGTCATAATTGTTTCAGTGTCTTGTAATAATTTATTAAAGTCCCAATTTCTTTGTGTGGTGATCAAGATCCTCATGATGCAATTGGTGACAATTTTTTTCATACTTTATGTAGTACTCTCCAGCCATATTACATCTTATCATCATTATTTATGTATCTCAAGTCTTCTATTAATCTGCAAATATTACTTGTTTGGTTTTTTTTTTCTTTGTGCTGCTGGGGATTGAACCCAGGGCCTTGTATATGGGAGGCAAACATTCCATCAACTAAGCTATACCCCTGCCCTACTTGTCTCTTTATATCTTAGTACCCTAAATAAAAGAGACGCTTTAAAAAATGAATTCAATAGCCAATATGGTGGCACATGCCTGCTATCTCAGCACCTCAGGAGGCTGAGGCAAGAGAGCCACAGATTCAAGGCCAGCCTCAGAAAGTTAGTGAAATCCTGTCTCAAAATAAAAAAATAGAAAAGGACAGGATATAGCTCAGTGGTAAAGAGCCCCTGGGTTCAATCCCCAGTACAAAAAAAAAAAAAAAAATTAAATAAGTCTACATGTATGATAGTTTCTGAAAGAGCACACCATTCTGGATTCCCTAAAACAGAGGTTTTCAATAGGGCCAGTAAACCTAAGACAGATTACCAATTCATTTCAGATGTATGACTATACTAAAAATGTTCTGTATAGTATGACATATGTTTCTACCGAATATTCCCTTTCTCAAAAGGGTTCTGTGGGCTGGATATGGAGCTCAGTGCTACAGTGCTTGTTTAATGTGCATGAGGTCCTGAGTTTGATCTTTAGCACTGCCAAAAAAAAAAAAAAAGAAAGAATTCTATATTAAGAAACTGACATTTTTGGGTATAGTTACTTTTAAAAAATGAATCATTTTAAAGAAATATTTTGAAGTACATATAAATTCAAAAAAATACTAGCTGTGATTTTCTTCAAAATAATTTGGGTATATAGGGAGGAGAGTAGTGGATAGGGATATAAATGACCTAAGATTGGCCATATATGCTCAGAGTTTTCCAGTTTAAGGTTTTGATACACCAACAAAAATATGGGAAAAAATGAAATTAAAAAGGGGTTCTTATCCTCCAAAAAAGGTTAAGGAAACTCTGCTTTTATCTATGATGCTATGATTGAATTACTTCTCATATACCAACCCCCCCCCCAAAAAAAAAAAAAACCAGGTTGTTAAGTATAATATATCCCGTACACTTTAAACCATCCTCTCAGGAAGTCTCTAGCTTAGGTTAGTTGTTTCCCAGGGTCTAGACCAGAGTGAAACTGGCTTTTTGTATGTAGTACACATGAAATGTCACTTGTATTTATTTAGAAACAAGAAGTACTTAGGCTAAAACTTAGGTGGTCAGGGTTACAGTTTTCTATCATATGCAGAAAAAAAAGATGGGGAGGGATCTCATGAAAATCAAAGGGAGATCAGTGAAAGAAAGAGATGAGAGGGTGGGAGATAAGGAGGGAGGGGGGAAGTACTAGGGATTGACATTGGCCAAATTATATTGTTAAATTGTGTGTATGTATGAATAAATAACAAACCCCATCGTATGTACAACTGTAATGCACCAATTAAAAAAAAGTAGTTAGGCTAAACAAACAGCTATCATGTATTAAAATGTTAAATCTGAAGCCAGGCGAGATGGCGCACACCTGTAATCCTAGTGGCTCGAAAGGCTGAAACAGGAGGATCTTGAGTTCAAAGCCAGCCTCAGCAAAAGCATGCACTAAGCAACTCAGTGAGACCCTGTCTCTAAATAGAATACAAAATAGGGCTGGGGATGTGGCTCAGTGGTTGAGTGCCCCTGAGTTCAATCCCTGTATCCCTGACCCCTAAAAAAAACAAAGTTAAATCTGAAGAGTTTGAGAAAATTCTATTAATGTCTAGAAAGTGGCTAGGATTCCATGTGTGCAATATTAACATCTAAGCTCTCTCTCTCTTTTTTTCCCCCCTTGCCCATACCAGGGGTTGAACCCAGGGCTGCTTAACCACTGGGCCACAACCTTAGTGCCCCCTATTTAAAAACTTTTATTTATCTACTTTAGTTGTAGTTGGACACAATACCTTTATTTTATTTATTTATTATGTGGTGCTGAGGATCAAACCTAGTGCATCACACATGCTACTCAGCCCCTTTTTTATTTTATATTTTGAGATAGGATCTCAACAGATTGCTGAGGGTCTCACCAAGTTGCTGTGGCTGACTTTGAATTTGTGATCCTCCTGCCTCAGCCTCACTTTTTTAATTTAGAAAAGACCACACAGAAAAATAACAAAAATGGTCAAAAGATTTAAATATTTCCATTTCTTATGAGATAAAATGATTTAGAGTGGCAAAAGAAGAACCAAGATGATTTAGTAGAATTGAAATGTGGGAACATCAATAGAAGCCTAATATTCTCCATATTCATTTCACTTGTAGGAGATCCACAGAAATTAAATTTTCTCATCTCTCGAAAGGAAGTGGACTACATAATTAAGTTTGCTTATGAGCTCTAAAACACTATGATGTCCTAGTTTTTCACAGGTACACTGAGAAAAACCTATTACCTTTATTTCTTTCCTTATTTAAACATTCACAGCATCAACCTTTAAGTTAGATATAATGAAACATTTCCTTAAGTGGAGGCATCATGGAATCAAATTATAGAGACTCTCAAAAGTCCCTTTTCTTCCTATTTATCTTTCTGGCCCCCAGTAGCTTTCCTCCCCATATTACATTAAAATAGCTGAGTTGTAGTCTAGCCTGGAGGCCAGAGAGTAAGCAAGATGAATGCTTAAATTCCCTTTAGCTTGCTGATGCTATGATTGAACTATTTCTCATATACCAAAGATAGAAGGTTGTTAAGTGTAATGCATCCCTTGCACCTAAGCCCTCAACTGCCCCTCTTCTCAAATGCTAAAGCAAGTAATTCTATCTCCATATTAAATTAACGTCAGACTTACTAAGTAAATGAAGACCAAAGGCAATCTGCAGAAAACCTATTTAACACACACAGTTTAAATATTAATTCTGAATTTTAGAAAGAAAAATTGTCTTTGAAGAAGTGACATATCATACAGAAAGGAACATTTTGTAACATGAAGAGGTGTGAAAAAAAGAGGGGGATATAGAACAAAATGTTTTATAATCATGTCTGTACTCATGCTGTCATTTGTATTATATGAAAACTGAGGCATTGCCCTGTGAAAAAAATTATAGATAAAAAAGAAAAATGTGATGAGTAACAAGATCCTAAGAATTCTACAGAACTAGAAAATAAAGACATAAATTTATTAAATAGCATTTATTTTCTCTTTAAAAGCTTATTTAGTTAATAGGTATTTCTCTTAAATTATCAGAAAGGCTCACTATTAAAATTTTATACATATTTCTGATATAGGAGAAGAAATATTAGGTTAGAACTGAGATCTCTCTTTATCATTTTTCTCAATGCATACTATAAGATGACTAACATTGCCAAAATAAGGGCTATTAAATTCTCCTATAAATTGCTATGGCATTCCAAAAAATGGTGTCAAAATATGCAGAAGAGGCCAATCCAATATAAAGATATTCCTCCATAAAAGATTTACACTGAAAACAAAAAGGAAGAAAATCCAACAGCTGAAGACAACATCAGGCTATTTATAAGTCTTCTTCCAGTCCCCTCACATGGGGGCTGTAAACAGCTAACTAAAATATCTTTGAGGCTCTTATATCCACACTCACAGACACAAGTAGAACTGTAATCACAGTGAAATCAGACTTCAGTATCCTTTAGCAAGTATGTGCCAGTGATAGTAAACTGGAGTAAATGTAATGGTAATGAAACAGTTACTTTAAAAAGTAAAAATCATACCTTTTTCTCCAACAAAAGGTAAAGACCATGTGAAGACATCCATAAAATTGGGCAACCAGTAAGGATGTGGAGAACAGTTGAACTGCCGAATATTCATCACATTATTTTCATACTTTAATACAGCAGCTGCAAGATAAGTTAAATGTCAACAAAACAATTCAGCTTTAGCCTCAAAAATAAAAAATACATAAAAACAAAAAATATATATATTTTTAAGAGGGAGGAGGATTGAGGGATAAGTAGAATCTGGGCTGGTGGAGGGAGGAACTAATTTTCCATAACAACACACTTTTTTGTTTTTAACACACTTTTATATAGAGTAACATATCTAAGTTATTATTAATGAAATTTTTAGGTTATTTTCAGACTGTTTGTTTTACTTTATAATTCAATAATGAACATGCACCTTTACTAAATCCAAAATTGTGAAAACTCAATTGTTAAAAGAAACATAGAATGACAATGAGCAATTTTCTAGGTTTTTAAAGTTCAAATAAATCAAAGAATTAAAGAGGATCTTTTTAGCTGTAGGCAACCTGATAAAGGTAGCTGAATGGTAACAAAGCAAACAAATAAATAAAATATTTTATTTATGGATGTACCAATGTATTTATTTTGTTTAATATAGGAAATCAGGTAAAATTATTACAAAGAAGTATTTTACTTCATTAAGAAAAAAATTTTTTATTAAAATACCAGAAGGGAAAAATAACTAAATAATTCAATGATAATATATTCATCTCAATTTCAGAAATCTAATACTTCAATATGTTTAGATAATTAATATTTTAAATTAACCTTCACAGATTTCAGTCACTGGTTTTATTACTTTATGGAACATGAGGTTAGAAGCACTAGATTCTAATCTAAACTATAGCATGTTACTAGCTGTACAATATGTGATAAATTATTTAATCTGGGTTGTTTTGTTTTGTTTATAAAATGGGGACTAGGGATGTAGATGAGTGGTACAGGGCTTGCCTAGCATGTGTGAAGCCCTGGGTTCAATCCCCAGTACCTCAAAAATAAAAAATAAAGTAAAAAGAAACTAAAATGTCCACTTGGTCTATCTCAGAAGTTTAAGATTAGAGAAGGTATTTCACATTAAACTACATGAAAGTACAAAATGCTTTACAAATATTATAATAATTACCTAGTTGCTTTTTTTCACTTTAATGAAAAGTACTGAAATGCAGCTGTTAAATTCCAAGATCTGCAATTTTGGCTAATACAGGACCAAATATAATTCTGCTACACGTTAGCATTTACTAACTTAACATGTATTATGTTTGCTTCCCTTGTAAAACTGCCATGTGAAATAATATTTAAACTTAGCCTCAGGTTTTATACCAAACTTTCAGAACTTAGAGAGGAGAGAAAAATCTAGAAAATTGTCTTATCGGTAGAAATGAAACATTACAAACATGCCCATACTATGTAAACACTGAAGTCGTTAACACTACTTATGTTCAGACTCAGAATAACTAAGAGACATTTGATTTTGAAAAGAGAGTCAGTGGTTTGAGTTTCACTTTTAAGTACTAAAAAAATTGATCCCTTAACCTCCTGAGTCAAACTGAAAAAGAAAAACCAGTAAAGGAGTAATCAACTAGGCTCTAAAACTGACAATGGTAAGTCATAGTTGAGGAATTAGAGCATTGGCATAAAGTTAAATGTAGTGCTCAATTCTGTTTTTGAGAATGGAGTCAAAACTTAGATATTCTTCTTTTCAAAAATGAAGCCACATTTCATCACATATAAATTCTTATAGCATATTCTAAATTATCCAGTGTGCTATTTGATCTCAGGCAAATGTTTTAATCTTTTACCCATCATTTCCCATCATCCAAAAAAATCTTCTGCTTCTGTTCCGAACTTACACCATGACCCATATTTAGCAATGACTTCATTATCTTTATAAATGTACTTTTTAAAGTCTTTAACCTTCTGTTCCTTTCTCCTGGCACATCTACTATAGCCTTACTTTGAAGCTATGAAATAGTCAACTGAATTCCAGACATGTCAAGACAAAATAGGAGCCAGCCTCTTAATTTCCTCCTCTGAAACTGATCTACATTAGCCCAATCTCATCTTCAGTGTCCTTGGCACATACTTAACTAGATTAAGACTGTTTGGCATTATCTGTCAATAATAGTTATATTCAGAATAAAATGAGATCCAATCATTACAGACAGATCAAATTAGGAAGGAAGAAGGAGAAATGGAAACCACTGGAACACAAGATAAGGAAAACAGATAAAAGGAAAAAAGCAGTGTAAAGAAAGGATAGAGACAAATGTATTTCTAAAAGGACATCAAAGTGGATTAATCAAAGAAAGTTCAAATACATATCTTCATGGGACAATGATAAAGACTGGGAAATAAGAAGGAAAAGAATCTACATCAGTGAATATAAAACAATCAACATAATAAACTAAATAAGTAGATGGTACAAATAAACAAAATGGTCAAAGCAGCATCAGTATTATACAGATAAGAAAACATTCTCTTGATTATAAGGGGAAAGATTTAAGAAAGGGGAGCTTAAGAAAATTGTGTTTGTTTTGTATAATGTACTTAACTCAGAGTACTTTTTACAAAAACAACTTTTGTGAATGCTAAGTTGTGGAATGGTTAACATATAATGAAGTTTCACATTTTGGATTTTTATTTTTTGTTCTCTCCCCTCCCTTATATCTATTTTTTTATGAAATTTTGATGGTTTCAAACAATGCCCTTTTTCTCTATTATTTTTTTTTTAAAATAAGTATATTAAAATGCTAAGTTGCTTAACAATTTTTTTATCAACAACATCTTACCTTTATTATTGTAGACATCTAAGTAATTAGGTGCCGAAAAAATTGTTATTAATGAAGGGAACCCTGTAGTTTGACTTTTTCTGTACATTCTATAGCTGCAAAACAAATAGCTTAATATGCATCGTAAAGCATCAATCATGGTTACTAAGTTTGATTTGTATTCAAGGTGTTAATTTGGGTCAGGGAAACAAAATTCTTACCCTGCATCTTGAGCTTCATGAGCTCTAATAATCGATAACAAATTATTGTTTTGCAAAAATTCACACACTGCTGGATAGCTGTAGGGGAAAAAGAGTAAATTAAGTAAAAGAATGTTTGTATGTATATGAAGCATATGATATTTTAAAGAACTAAAATGTGATTAATCTTGCATATTTTTCCTTACTTATAAAAATAAGAACATCCTCGAACTGTATTGTGACTAAAATGTTCCTGTGATTTTTCATTTCCAAAATCTTCAGAAGGATCAGACCATAGCAAGTCACACATTGGTCCAAATGCAGGTGGCTCTTTGAATCTATCTAACTGTGAAAAAAAAAAAAAAAAGAAGAAGAAGAAAAGAAATAAAGAATGGAAATAACTCACCAAAAGTTGGGGATAGAATGTGCAAAAGAAAGTGGTATCAACTTCGAATGTAGTACATATTACATTGTTTTGAATGATTAGAAGATTATTTCCCTAAATATCAGTATACTAGTTTTTACCATTACCTAATCTTGGCATTGAAGAGAAATTTGAAGTCTGACTCTCTACTTAACAAAGAACAATAAATAGGAATCAACTTTGGAACCAAATATATATACTCACTCTTCTAATATCATCCAGTGTGTGTATTTCTGGTGAAAGTCCACCATGAACACAAAGGAACTGTTGATTTAAAAGTGCAGCAAGAGGCAGGCTATCAAAAGCTTCCATACAAGCTTCATAAACTCTTTCTGAATATTTAATTTTACCTAGAAAAAAAATCAAATATTTGAAATATACATCACTACTAGATCATTTTTAAAACAGATGGATACTGATATTAAATTTTTATTTCTTGCTTTCTCTTCTCCCTTATATTGTGTTTATACTGAGATATGGATAGGACAGTTTCAATTATAAAAGGTAAATATTCCAAATTAAAACCCAAACTAGAAAACTATGGAGAGAGAAAACACACAAATAGTGGTCAGGAGTTGAGAGTAGGTGAAGAGGTAACTATAAAAAAGCAGCAAGAGGAGCTGGGGTTGTGGCTCAGTGGTAGAGCACTTGCTTGGTATGTGTGAGGCATTAGGTTCGATTCTCAACACTGTGTATAAATAAATGAACAAAATAAAGGCTCATTAAAAAAAATCTCTTTAAAAA
The DNA here is from genome assembly GCF_021218885.2 of Marmota monax. NCBI lineage: Eukaryota > Metazoa > Chordata > Mammalia > Rodentia > Sciuridae > Marmota > Marmota monax. The sequence goes on along the minus strand of NW_026695242.1, from coordinate 5,632,239 downwards.
CAAAACAAAACAAAACAAAACAGCAAGAGCCAGGCACAGTAGCGCACACCTGTAATCCCAGCCACTAAGGAGGCAGAGACTGGAGGATTTCAAGTTCAAAGACAGACTCAGCAATTTAGCAAGGCCCTAAGCAACTTAGCGAGACCCTGCCTCAAAATAAAAAAATTAGAAGGGCTGGGGGTGTGGCTTAATGGTTAAGCACCTGGGTTCAATTCCAGGCACCAAAAAAAAAAAAGGAGCACAAGAAGGATTTATAGCCTGATTAAACTTTTCTGTATCTTGACTATGGAGAAGGACAATATTGTATATTTGTCAAAACTCACAGAAATAAACACCATAAAGAGTGAATTTTACTGTTTATATATTTTTAAAAAGAAAGACCCTTCCCCTACAAGAACCAATAAATACAAACAATGTTATCAAGTCTTATGAAGAAAAATATTTCCCCTATTTAAATATATTATGGATATGCAGCAGAGAGTCATAAAAATTACTAAAAATAAATAAGTCAAATCTCTAAAAACAGTTCAACCCTTCACCTTTATAGGCCAAATAAGGCAAAATTATAACTGTACTTATGGCTCAAAGGGTTTTGTTGTTGTTGCTGTGTTTTTTGTTCTTTTTGTGGTACTGGGGACTAAATCTAGGAACTTGAGCATGCCAGGCAAGCACTCTACCACTGAGATACATCCCAAGTCCTTTTCATTTAATTTTAAGTCAGGCTCTCACTAAGTTGCCCAGATTGGCCTGAACTTGTGATTCTCTTGCTTCAGCCACCAGAGTCACTGGGATTACAAGTGTGCACCACTGTGCCTGATAAGACTAAAATAATCTTAATACTGACATTATTTTATTCTAAGAGTTAGTGACTATCATTATTACAGGCAAGACCATTACATCACTGTAAAACTGAAGGTATATCCATTAAAAATAATAAAAGAAAATATACACCTATGTTAGAGAAGCTGATGGGTTCCCTAAAATGAAGGCTTAAAATGGGCAGTGAAGCAGGAACTCAATATAGAAACACAAGATAGATAAAACTCCACCAAATCTGTTGTTTACTTTTAGAAACATAAGCACATGTCTTTATTACATTATACCTTTAAATTCCTATATATTTTGTTTTGGTGGGATTTTGGTGGTGGTTTACTAATTATCTAAGAGGAATAAAAAGGGCTTCATTACAATTCCTATTTATTTATTTGGTTTATATTTATGTGGCACTAAGGATTGAACCCAGGGCCTCACATGTGCTAGGTAAGTGCTCTGCCACTGAGATACGTACAGCCCAGGCTGTATCTTATTTATTTATGACCTCTTGATGATACAAAGCTGATCCAGAGGGTGCAACAGTTAAAAGACTCAGTGTTGGGAAGCCCAAGGGTCTTTGGCTAGCTATGTGTCTTTTTCTGGGGAAATGTCTGTGAGTAGGGGCAGAAAAGGGGGATTAGCCCAGAATCTTTTGGTTAGTATTTTAACACTTAAATATAGGAAAATACATATCCAACAACCAGAGGTTCCAAATTTGCTAATTTACTGACAGACCTGTTTCCCAGAACTATGTTTCAATAAAAATTTTAACTTGTTCGCTGTTAGGTCAAGTATGCGCTTTCCACAGGTTTTATCTTATTCACTTAGGTAATATGCCTCTTTCCTGAAATTGTATAAGCATGCCATCTCTGCCATTATCCTCTGCTATTTTTCTTTTCACAATTCTCTATTAATACCTTTATTTGATTCTTAATTTAAGAATTACATTTGGTCTTCTGTATCCATGGGTCTTGCATTCATGAGTTCAATCAACTTCGGGTCAAAAATACTCAGAAAAAGCCAGGCATGGTAGTAGACAACTGTAATCCCAGCGGCTCAGGAGGCTGAGGCAGGAGGATCACAAGTTCAAAACCAGCCTCAGCAAAAGCAAGATGCTAAGTAACTGAGTGAGTGAGACTCTGTCTCTAAATAAAATACAAAATAGGGCTGGGGATGTGGCTCACTGATCGAGTGCTCCTGAGTTTAAAATAATAAAAGAAAATATACACCTATGTTAGAGGAAAAAAAAAAAATCAGAAAAAAAAATAACTGTCTCTATACTAAACATGCAGACCTTTTTCCTTATCATTACTCCTAAGCAATAGAGTATTGCAACTATTTGCATAGCATTTACATTGTATTAGTAATTATAAGTAATCTAGGGATTATTTAAAGTATACAGGAAAATGCTCAGAGGTTATATATAAATAATATAGCATTTTATATAAGAGACTTGAGCATCTCCAGATTTTGGTATCTATGGGGTCCTAGAACCAGTTTCCCACCAATACCAAGGATTAACTGAATTCCTATTTTTAGAACTTAACTCTAAAACTTTATTAATAAAGTTATGAAAACTAATAAACATTAAATTATATCTAAGGTGTGAAAAAAGGCCAAGTATTGTTCTGTATCACACAGTTAATAATGACAGGATAAATAATAACTATTAAGAACTTCACAGGTACAAACATAATGCACCAATAAAAAAATATGGGAAAAAAAAAAGAATCTTCACAGGAACTTCTCAAGACTGGGGAACAAAAATCTGCAATCTAATAATAACCAGAAATTTTTTCTTAATATGAAAGCTACATATAAACCCATAAATAATGTAAAAATTATCATGTGTCAAATAAAAAAATTAAAAATACATATAAAACTCCAAACTATTCCTAAGTACATTTATAAGAATTAAAGTTAATAGAAAATATCGAAACAAAAACCTCTGAATTAAATACCATTAAACACTAAAAAGTACCTGACAATCTTACTCAAAGATTTAAATGTGTGGGCACAAAATTTGTTCTCATATGTTGCACTGCAAAGTCTTTATAACTCACATCTTACTACCTACATCATTCCAAATGAATACTTAGAAAATGAAAATATTTCTCCTGAAAGTACTCACATTCCTGCTTAAAGGTAAAATATTCAGTAAGGTGTCTGCATTCATGGTTGCCTCTCAGAAGAAATAATGTACTTGGGTATAGAATCTTCAAAACCCATAAATATAAGACACACTGCAAAAGAAAATGTTTCCAGTGAATTTATCTTGTACTTTTGCTTAACTAAATAATTTAATCTTTGTTCCTTTTAATCGTATTACCCTTTTTTAAAACTGTATTACCCTTACAATCTATTATTCTTTTTTATTTTTCTTTGTCCTTTACTAAAATATAAGCTCCATGAGATCACAGACTTTGTTGTCTTATTCCTTCTGATTCTCCATTCCTAGAAAAGTACCTAGCAAATAGAAGAGCAATAAATATTTGTTGTATCAATGAGTCAAATAAACTATTACTTTAGATTTACAAGTTGTTTGATATGAAAATCAACTATCAGATTGATTTCCTTAGATAAATTAATATAATAATGTAAAAAATAATAGGAAACATTTACAGAGTACTTTACAATGTAATCAATCCCTCTCATTTATTCCTCAAACAACACCATGAAGTATGAAATATTATCTGTTTTACAAATGAAGAAACTGAAGCAACAAGCTAAGTAACTTGTCCAAAAGCACAAAAGTCCTAAGTAAAGGAAACAGGATTCTAAACCTCTAATCTTAAGCATTATGCTATGCTGCCTAATAAAGGAAAGGGCCATGTTTGTTTTGTATGCATGTTTTTTTGGTTGATTATGAATGTTGCCTCACATAAGGTACACACCTATTATCTAAACCAATCAAAGAAAATGCACTTTTTATAATAAAGGAAGCAGTGCAGTAGCTATCTTTTAAAACTAGATTTAACATAAGAATGAGACTAACATTTTACTTACTTGCTTAAAAAAACAGGAAGGACTTTCATATGGAAATAATGTGTAGCTTTTATAATAATACATAAAAATAAAAAAAATATTCTTAACAAGTTAATACATGTTGAAATGTGTAACTATTCAGATCTTAACTTTATTCACGAGAAAAAAAAATAACAACAACAAAAACCCAAAGTGAAATACTTTATTAAGTATGTGTTTACTTAATATGTTGCCCCCACCCCCATCTTTTTATACTGGGAATTGAATTCAGGAAATTTTCTACCTCTGAGCTACATTCCTAGACTCTTTTTATAAATTTTATCTTGAGACAGGGTCTTACTAAGTTACCAAGGCTGCTCAGCCTCTCAATTTGCTGGGATCATAGGCATGTTCAACTGCACCCAGTTCAACATGTTGTTTATTTTAATTCTTGTTATTTTCTTTTTACAACAATAAAATATACTAAATGAATCATAAGTATAAAACAGTACACATGTACAACAAGCTTAGTCACCAACTAAAATTCACATGCACAACAAGCTTAGTTATCAACTGAAGTTCCTAAAATTGTGTATTGTTTTTACCAAATGCCCCGAAATTTTTGTCAGGGCCATTTTCTAAGTTTCTCGAAGCACCAAGGTAATTCAGAGAAGGTTAAGGGGGCTGATAATGAAATTATGAATGGGAAGAAAAACAAAAACTCAGGATAATAAAATTCTTAAGGGAGACAAGATGGACAGAGTCAAGAACTCCCTTTCACACTGGCAATCTTAGTAAACCTCAGAAAGGAAAGTATATTGAAAACACTGGAAAAGTAGATATAAACAACAGTAACTAGCATGGAGATTCATCTGGTAAACCTTCAATATCTATTAGGAGACCTGATTAAAAGTATAAGCTTTGAATCAGACTGCCTGACTATACTAACTATACTAATGACTGACTTTGGGCAAGTTACTTAACCTCTTCAAGCCCCAAGTTCCTCATCTACAAAATGAATAAATAAAAGTACTTACCTCATAAAAATGTTGTGAGGATTGATCAATATTTGCTAAGTGCTTAGAATATGCTTGGAAAATTTAAAATGTACAAAATAAATATGTATCAACTGAGCTTTGACCTAGCAATTCTACTTCTAGGCAACTGTTCTACAAAAATAGAAGGGGAAGTGTATACGGATATATGAATAAAATGGCTCACCGAGGCATCATTTATATGACACAAAACGTTGAGAACACCTTAAGTGTCTAGCAACAAGAAATTCATTATGGTTTGTTTATTCAATGAAAGACAATGCAAATATTAAAAATGATGCTATAGATTTATATTTATTGATTTTGAAAGACATTCATAGTGTAGGGATGATGTATGAAAAAAGCAAGTTACAGAACAATGTTATAATATGGTCCCAAGAAGAGGTGCATATGTTAGAAAATTTCAGATTATTCTACATTTCCCATACTTCATATAATTAGAAAAGAAAAAGGAGACAAAGAATCATCTACTGTCAATTGATGATCAACAGGTCAATTTTTAAACACAAATTAATCCTTTCAGAATATACAAAGATTCCATATAATATATTCAGAATACACAAAGATTCCACATATGATATACTTGGGTCTATTGTTGTTTGGTTATACTGGGGTCTTAATAGGTACATGATAAGTGATACAAGCTTAAGCAATAAGATTATTATATTTTATTTAAACAGATGGAATTTAGTTTGTTGTTTCCCTCCCCCCTATAGTTTAATGTCTTTAGGGGCATAAGAGACAAATAGATACAAAAATAAACATCATTAGCTTCTTAGAGCCATGAGATAACAGGGCAATAAAGACCTCTCAGTTTACTCATTATTTCCCCTGGGAAAAATGTCAACTATAATTATACAAAGTAACATAAAGAAAACTAATTTAATAGTCTGAAAGAAGAGAAATAAATAATAGCTTTTCTTATAAACTTCAGAATATGAACAGGTATTGGAAAGAATCCAACATAGTTTTAGGAACTTACTGGGCCAGGGATTAATGGAAGTCATCTATGTTAACACTTAACAGCAAAACAAATTATAGTAAATGATTATTACCTCTATACTAAAATAACCTCTGTCCACATAATCACCAAGAAAAAGGTATCGTGTATTAGCAGGTGATCCTCCTACTTCAAAAAGTTTCATCAGATCAAAAAATTGGCCATGGATGTCACCACACACTGAAACAAGAAGATTATTAGATGTGAAAAAAAAAAAACCTCTGAAATAACAAATATTACTTAAATTCTAATTTCCTTTATATAATAGTGTAAATGCTATAAAGAATTGTCTAAGAAGTGGTCTATGAAGAATCATACAGGGATGATGTGTAACCAAGTGTTCCTATGTTCAACACCTGGAACAAGATGTAACAGAAATAACAAATTTATCATCAGTAACAAACTTTTCATCTGAATTTATAAAAGCTCCTCTTTAGGAAGCCAAGGATGTGTTTAAGTCATGGGATAACAAAATTATTATAGTGGTAGTAAAATCTCCATGCTAACTCAGTAATTTTTGTTAATCTTTAAGCTATCACCTTTGTTATCTGAAACGACAAAGTATTTTTGCCCCTAATGACTAATGGCAAGTAAGTGTTGAAGCAAATTGAAGTATGGCCAACTGAAAAAACCTTCACAAAAGCATATTAGACTAATCTCAGTACTTATATTTAGGATCATGTTTATTCACTGAAATCTAGCAGAAACTTTAAAAGTATAGAAAATAATTCACAAATTCAAGGTACTGTCCATGTAATATTAACTCAGTATATGATGTGACTGAAAAGGAAATAGTTATATATTCAGGCAAATAAATAATGACATGATAAAAATAATATCTAAAACATAAATAAATTTACCTGTAATTGGGGCTTCTACTTCTATCATTGTTTTCTCTCTCCGAAGGATGGCAGCACCCTCATTGATAATTCTAAGTGCAATTTCTTCATCTACCCGACCTTCTTTTACTAGGTGGTTTTTCAGAACATCAACCCTGGGTATCCCATCCATATCAAATACTTCTTCAGATGTCAAGCGATGTGTTGGGGGGAAAGGGACAGCTGAAATTTTTTTTTTAAATCAATACAAAATTAGTCACTAACAATATATTAACATAAGAGCTAATCAATTGGACCGAAATAAATAAGAATAAAAACTGAAAAGCAGGGGGTTTTGTCTCTTCTTCATTTATGGGGTAGTGAGTGAGTGTGTGTGTGTGTGTGTGTGTGTGTGTGTTTTTAATGACTTTTTTCCTAAAAGGGTAATCAAATTTTTTTTCCCTATGGTACTGGGGATGGAACCCAGGGCTTAGAGCATGACAGCAAGCATTTTACCACTGAGCTAAATCCAGAGCCAACAGTACTTTTTATTGAGCTATACAGAGTAACATTTTCTTTTCTTTTCATTTTTGGCACTTGGGATTGAATTTGGGCACTCAACCACTGAGCCACATCCCCAGCCCTATTTGGTATTTTATTTAGAGACAGGGTTTCACCGAGTTGCTTAAAGCCTCGCTGTTGCTGAGTCTGTCTTTGAACTCTCGATCCTACTGTCTCAGCCTTCCCAGCCGCTGGGATTACAAGGGTGCACCACCGTGCTGGGCTCAGAATAACATTTTCTTTGTTGAGAAAGATTAGGTGAATGAGTTGTTTTATGAAATTAAAATTCTTTTTAAAACAATTAAGGTTTTTCTTTAGGCCAAAACATTTTCAGAACTCTCAAAATGAGTTATAAACTCTTCATCTTAAACCAAGTTCAGTAAATACAATTTAATACTACATATACCTGAATAGAAAGAAATCCCAGAGGGGAGTATGGTGCACACCTGTCATCCCAGCAACTCAGAAGCTGAGGCAGGAAGATCACAAGTTCAAAACCAGCCTCAGTAACTTAGTGAAGTCCTAAGTGAGCAAGACCCTGTCTCAAACTAAAAAGAAAAAGGGTTGGGGATGTGGATCAGTGGTAAAACACCCCTGGGTTCAAGCACTGGTATACCCCCCCAAAAAAAACCAAATCCCAAATATATAGTGATCTACCATGTTCCGAATAAGATCATAAAAAACAATGTAGTCTATTTTTTAGGGATGTATATAAAAGTCAAATGTTTACTTATGAAATTTAAAATTATTTAGCATAGCACATATATAGACTTATAATAACAAATTTGGTAATTTGCAGATAGTTTTCTCTTACTTATATTTAACTTTCACTAAAAGTCATTATGCACATCTCCAATATCAATGTATTCCTTATCACTCACTGGAGTTAGTTTTTGAGTCATCCAACATACTTTTCAGACACAAATCATTTTCACTTCCATCTAAGTTGGATGAGATACAGTATATTTTAATATATAAAATACTGCACTGCAAATTTATCCAAAAGTTCTCTTTGGTGTAACTATTCAGTAGGTATTTATATTCCTGCAATATATATTTATGATTTTGACAAGTAATCACCAACTGTAATATGCAATGGAAAATAGGAAGGTCTATTTTAATTTTATATACCTAGGAAAATTCACTACTTATCTATTAAATTTGATTCCTTTTTTACTGAATCTAACAGGTAAATTATTTTTTGTTCTTTTTGGATATACATGATAGTAGAATGTATTTTGGCATATTATACACACATGGAGTATAACTTATTTTAATTAGTATTCTATTCTTGTGGTTATACATGATGCAGAGTAACCCTAGTTGTGTATTCAAATACAAGGCTGGGAAAGTTACGTCCGATTAATTCTACTGTCCTTCCTAATTCTCCTCTTCCCTCCCTTCCCTTCATTCCCTTTTGTCTAACCAATGCACTTCTGTTCTTGCCCTCCCTAGTTGTGGATTAGCATCCACATATCAGAGAGAACATCGGCCTTTGATTTTGTGGGACTGGCTTATTCCACTTAGCATGATATTCTCCAGTTCCAGCCATGTACTGGCAAATGCCATAAAGTCATTCTTCTTTACGGCTGAGTACTATTCCATTGTGTATATATACCATAGTTTCTTTATCCATTCATCCATTGAAGGATACCTAGGTTGTTTCTATAACTTGGCTATTTTGAATAGCCAATTGTGAATTGATCTGCTATAAACATTGATGTGGCTGTGTCAATGCTGTACTATGCTGATTTTAAGTTCTTTGGGTATAGACCGAGGAGTGGGATAACTGGATCAAATGGTGTTCCATTCCAAGTTTTCTAAGGAATCTTCACACTGCTTTCCATAGCGGTTGCACCAATTTGCAGTCCCACCAGCAATACGTGCGAGTACCTCTACAAAATTTATTGTTACTTGTATTCTTGATAATTGCCATTCTGACTGGAGATGGAATCTTGATGTAGTTCTAATTTGCATTTCTCTAATTGCTAGAGATGTTGAACATTTTTTCACGTATTTTTTGACCATTCATATTTCTTCTGTGAAGTGCTTGTTCAGTTCCTTTGCCCATTTGTTAATTGTGTTATGTGGGGTTTTTTTGGTGTTATGTTTTTTGAGTTCTTTATATAACCTGGAGATAAATGCATTAATATTCTGAGGTTCAGGTGGTAAAGATTTTCTCTCATTCTGTAGAGTCTCTCTTCATGTTCTTGATTGTTTCCTTTGCAATGAAGGACATTTTTAGTTTGATACCATCCCATTTATTGAGTCTTGATTTTACTTCTTGTGCTTTAGTAGTCTTATTAAGGAAGCCAGTTCCTTAGCTGATATGATGGAGAATTGGACCTATTTTTTCTTCTAGTAGGTTCAGGGTCTCTGGTCTAACTCCCAGGTCCTTGACCCAGTTTGAGTTTTGTGCAAGCTGAGAGTTGGGGTTCAATTTCATTCTGCTACATGTGGATTTCCAGTTTTCCCAGCACCATTTGTTGAAGAGGCTCTTTTTCTCCAATATAGGTTTATGGCACATTTGTCTAGTATGAGTTAAGTTTGTTTAAGTGGGTTTGTCTCTGTGTCTTCTATTCTGTACCACTGGTCTTCATGTCTGTTTTGGTGCCAATACCATGCAATTTGGGTTACTACAACTCTTTAATATTATTTAAGGTCTGGTATTGTGATGCCTCCTGTATCATTTTCTAAACATTGCTTTGGGTATTCTGTACCTCTTATTTTTCCAAATGAATTTCATGACTACCTTTTCTATTTCTATGAAGAACATCATTGGAATTTTGGTAGGAATTGCATTACATCTGTATAGTGCTTTTGGTAGTATGGTCATTTTGACAATATTAATTCCGCCTATCCAAGAACATGGGAGATCTTTCCATTTTCCAAGGTTGCGTTCTGTAGTTTTCATTAGAGAGATCTTTTGCCCATTTTGTTAAACTGATTACTAAGTATTTTTTTCCCAGGCTTTTGTGAAGGGGATGGTTTCCCTAATAGGTGAATTCTTTTAAGCATTCAAAATCAACTTGGACTGCAGTTTCAGACTCTTTATCAAATAGTACTTTGTTTTTTCAAAATAAAGAGAGAAATTTATGGTCAAAGTCCACTAAATAAAGACTGAAATGTAAGAACCCTTTCATTTCTGGGGGTGGGGGCAGTTGTTAAGGAAAAAAATTCTCTTTTAATTGGGCACACAATATATAGTATTTTCTTGATACTTTAGGGTCATCACTGTGATTAGCAAGTATCATATAGAAGCCTGAAATACATAGGACCAACAGCTCCTTTTCAATTTAAACAAACTACAAAAGGGGCGGGAGCTATGTTAGAATGATATCAATTACCCAAGAAAGAAAATAAATAACCACATCATACTAGGAAAAAAATTTGGAAAAACTTGACCCTTCAAAAGTGAGATAAGAACAGGGGCCAGGGTTGTGGCTCAGTGGTAGAGTGCTTGCCTAGCACATTCGAGGCATTGGGTTCTATCCCCAGCACCACATAAAAATAAAATCAGCCTTTAAAACAAAAACAAAGTTGAGATAAGAACTAAGGTAGAGAGAAGGATGCCAATCCTTTCTTAAAGCCTTTGAAATCAATCCCCCTGCTTTTTTCTTTCTTGTTTTGATACTCAGTTAAACAAAATCTGAACATACTTATTTTCCCTTCACATTTATATAGAAACACACGTATTCCTTTTTGGGGGGAGGGGTTTACTGGGGATTGAACCCAGGGACAGTTTACCACTGAGCCACATCCCAGCACTTTTTATTTTTTAAAAATTTGAGACAGGGTCTCATTAAGTTGCTGAGGCTGGCCTCAAACTTGTGATCCTCCCATCTCAACTTCCCAAGCCACTAGGATGTATCACCATGTCCAGCTTTATTCCCATTACTTTTTGCTTCATCTAGAATAAGGCATTAAAAGACATTTTATTCCTCCAAAAATAGTATGACAAGATCCTAATAAAATAAAAGCCTCAGTTAAAGTATGTTTAAAAATATACATTTTAATGAATCAATTGCTAAATAAATGAAGAGTTACTCTACGGACATTATAAAAATGAGGTTAAATATATCTTCAATACAAATTCTTGGAGATCAAGATAGTATATTTTTCTCATTAGGCCACAAAAAATTTTATCACTGGGGGCTGGAGTTATGGCTCACTGGTGGAGCACTTACCTCACATGTGCAAGGCCCTGGGTTCAATCCTCAGCACCACATATACATAAATAAAATAAAGTTATTGTGTCCAACTACAAAAAAATAAATATTTTAAAAAAATTTTATCAATGTACTCAGGAAAAGGGATAGTGTCTGGTTTTAAGGTGCAGCATTTCAGATCATACTTTCTAACAATCAACAACATAATTCCACTTGGCTGAATTCTGTTCAAAATACAGAACTTCCTAAAAACCACCTGGGACATCATCCTCTTTTCCACCTACTCTGTCAGATACAAGTAGTACTGCATGTTTTCATGCACACTGTGAATGTTAGACTGCTTGCTAAGTCACACCAAGGTGTTGTCACTTCTTTATCCAAGAGCAATATTGTTATTTTTCACCTGAAAAAAAAAGAAAAGCATAAACTACCTTTATACCCATGAATTACTTTTCTACAGACTTATACTTTTCTACTTTTTTTCCCAACTCAAGGCAGACTTCTACATTTCAAAACCAGTTGGGCTATGTATAAGGAATGGTACAGGTTGAGTGGGTAGTTTTTTCCATAAAAGTAGATGAAAACTACAGAGAATCAGAGTTGTTGTAACAATACAACACTAAAGTGAAGAATATGGAGTTTCAAAGGACTAAGTTTTAATATATCCATGAATAAGAAAATGAGAGGGACAAGGCATGTACAGTAGTGTTTGGAAGAAGCAGATAATCCAACCAGACCAAAAAAAAAAAAAAAAAAAAAACTGACAAAACAGAATTTGGTCTAAAGTAAGTTGTTCAATATGGAGTTAATTTGTTTTCATCAAAAATTAATATTTTCACCAGGCACGGCAGCACATGCCTGTAATCCCAACAACTCGGGAGGCTGAGGCAGGAAGATCACGAGTTCAAAGCCAGCCTCAGCAAAAACAAGGTACTAAGCAACTGAGTGAGACCCTGTCTCTAAATAAATATCAAATAGGGCTGGGGATGTGGCTCAGTGGTTAAGATAAGTGCCCCTGAGTTCAATCCCCAGTACTCCCCACCCCAATTAATATTCTCCCATGCTGCAGTGTGGTTGGGGTGGGCTCACACCCAGGGTGTCAAGGCACTTCCAGGACCACTGCCCAGGAATGCTTATTTTTTTTTTGTTTTAAAAAAAGGAAAAAGAAAAAAAAATCTCAACCAATAATTTCTTCTGTTAACACATAAAGCATTTTAAAGCATTTCATCCTGTTTTCAGGCTTTTAAAAGTTTTTCCTGTGGGTTGGGGATGTGGCTCAAGCTGTAGCATGCGCAGGGCGCTGGGTTCAATCCTCAGCACCACATACAAATAAAATAAAGATGTTGTGTCCACCGAAAACTAAAAAATAAATATTAAAAAACTCTCTCTCTCTCTTTTCTCTCTTCTCTCTTAAAAAACAAAAACAAAACAAAACAAAAAAACAAAACAAAAACCAAGGCCTAAAATACACTTGAGTTTAGGAAGCTGGAAAACCAAACCACAGATTGGTCAGGGGGAGGCAAAATCTTATTGCTTCTACCACTTGACAAGGAATTCTAGGAATTAACTAATCATGTTCCCTAACACTAAGCTAAAGCTTCACACTCTTAGATCTAAGGGGCCTCCAACTCCAATGAAGTGCTAACTGAACAAAATATCAAGATGCCTGAGGTCAGTTCATTCTACTATATTTCCTATCTTTGCCTTCCTTGGCAACAGTCTAAAATACTACAGTCGTTATCCTCATATAATGACTTTTCTCTATATTCCCTTACCTCACACCATTTTCTTCTGGCTGTTCTCCCTCCTAATTATTATCATTGAGGCCTCCAGAATTCTTATTGTAAGATTAAAATATATGTGTATATTTCCTTCTCACCCTAAACACATACACAGCTCTTCACAGAATGATGTGCTTCTGAAGTACAATACTTCTCAAACACTTTTTTTCAAAGTTGATGCTTATTTTTCCATACTCTTAACAATCGGCTGTCTTTTAGCTCTTCAATACCATTTCCAACATCATCATTCTACTAAGGAAATGAATGCCTCCTTCTTTTGAAGTTCATGCCTTCTAGCTAGTTTTCCTTTGTCCCTGCCATCTACTTAATTTCTAGTCATTACTTATATTCATCCTAAACTCAGGGTCCTGGCTCACAAGTCTTTCCATCCTAAGTTCCATCATCATCAACATCCATGTGAATGACCTATCTAAAATTGAAGAACTGGCCAGAAGCCGTGGTGCATGCCTATAATTCTAGCTATTCAGGATGTTGAGGCAGGAGGATGAGACCAGCCTGGGCAACACAGCCACGACCCTGTCCAAAAACAGGGTTTTGGGGATGTAACTCAGTGGTAGAGCACCCCTGGGTTCAATCTCCAGCACAACAAAATAAATATTTAATTTAAGAACTGAGAGGCGTGAACTCTACTCCGTAGTCAACGCACTACCTCTAAAATCCTGAATTGCAATCTGACTAAATTATCAAATCTCTAATGTTCCAGTTTCACTCCTTTTTCTTCATTTAGTCTTTGATTGTATCAAGAATCTGGAAAGCCCCTCCTGACCATCTCTTTCTAGCTAGTTACCTTTACTTACAACTTTGAAGCTTCTCCATAATCTACCCCCAAGATAGGATCTCACTAAATTGCTGAGGCTGTCCTTGAACTTGCAATCTTTCTGCCTCCAAGTCAGTAGGATTACCCACATGTACCACTGTGCCCAGCTATCAACTCTATTTTATAAATGAAAAAAACTAGGGCCAGGTGTGTTCCATGCCTATTATCTCAAACATCTGCAATCCAGGTTTACAAATTCTAGGCTGGCCTCTTCAATTTACCAAGACCTTGTCAAAAAAAAAAAAAAAAAAAAAAAGGTGGGGGTAGTTGAGGGATGTAGCTCACTGGAAGAGCACCTGCCTAACTAGCTTGCAGGAAGCCCAGTAAGTAGGAGCGGGGAACACTAAAGCTTAGAATGTTAAGTATCTTGTCCACAGTAAGGCAATTGGTAGAACTAGGATTCAAACTCAGGCAGTCTGACTTCCAGAGCTTGTATCCCAAATCGATTATTTAGAAGCAATCTTTCTGCTTTCTAGCTTAAATTTTAGCTCGAACTTGGTATACAAAATATCCTTTCCAACTTCATCAGCCACTCCTCGTCAAGCACTTTACATATATTGCCATACTTTTCCTGTTTTGCCCCCTAAGTTCCATGCCTTCCTGCTTGTTTTCTCCACTCCTACCTTCTGCCTGAAGAAATTCCACACATTCTCCAAGAAATATCCCAAAACAATGATGCTTTCTTTTCAAATTAAGATTGTGAATTCCTTATTTGTGGTTTCAACAGCAGTTTGTTTCTAGTTCATTTTATTATTTACTTACAATAATGTCTTCCCCTACTAGATTGCCAGCACTGTAAAAGAATCTTACTTAATATCTTACTCAATTTGCAATCTCCATACCTAGTACAATGCCTGCTTTGAAGCAGGTGCTCAAAAAATGCTGTACAAGTAAATGATCTTACACTTCCCCTATTTCAATCCTACCCATCCTTCAAGGCCTCTTTCTGCCTATAAAACTAACAAACAAACAAAAAACCCTACATAAAGGGCTGGGGATGTAGCTCAGTGATAAGAGCATTTGCATAACATGTGGAAGGTCCTGAATTTGATCCCCAGCCCTGACAAAACTAAAAACAAGCCAGGTGCTGTGACGCAGGCCTGTAATCCTAACAGCTGGGGAGGCTGAAGCAGGAGGATCACAAGTTCAAAGCCAGCCTCAGCAATGGCAAGGCGCTAAGCAACTCAGTGAAACCCCGCTTCTAAATAAAATACAAAATAGGGCTAGAGATGTGGCTCAGTGGTCGAGTGCCCCTGAGTTCAATCCCTGGTACCAAAAAAAATCTCTCCCTAGACCATTCTGGTTCAGAGCCATTATTACCTCCTTCAGACTCAGACAACTTGCTGGCTCTTCCACTTTATCTGGCAATTATTAATCATGCCAGTCCTTATGATATGTATTAATTTCTCATAAGTACTGAATTCCCCAAGGACCCTAACTGTATTCTACCTTTTATTCTTATTCTTTTATCTTAAATATTTTTATTAGTTATCGATGGACACATACCTTTATTTTTTATGTGGTGCTGAGAATCAAACCCAGTGCCTCACACATGCTAGAAGTGCTCTACCACTGAGCCACAACCCCAGCCCTTATTCTTTTATTCTTATGTTGCCTGTTGCACACATCTGTTGTCTGTTTTGAAGCACACAGCAGGAGTTTTAAGAAAAGTTGCTACTGGGTTACTTTGATATTTCAAAATATATTTTATATATCATACAAGGATGCCCCATTAGCTTCAGCTTATTTCATTTCTGTGCATAAAAAGCCATTTTTTTATGGTGAAATGAAGTCATACGATTGGCACTAGAACATAGCTCATTTAATAAATCAAGGTTCTTTTCACCAAACTTTATAACTCTTGCCAATTCATTCAATAGCTCTAAAACCTGAAGCTTTTGCCTCTCTACTGAAGAGCTTTATTTCCTACTTGGCATTTTCCCTCTAAGACAACTTGTTATCATAGTGTTCTCTCGTACACACACACACACACACACACGTACTCTCTGTTCCTTTGCTTTCTCTAGGACACATGGTACTGAAGCTTTTAGTATGCTCAACATTTTAATGGGGGAGCAAAGAAGAAAAACCATTTCCAGGAGCTGAGTTATCATTTTATATAGGTAAGTCTCCAAAACAGACTTTGTAAACAAAAATTAAAGTTCAATCTGGTTTAAAAAAACAAACAGCTGGGCATGGTAGCACATACTTGGGGAAGAATGAACAAATAAATAATAATCTAGTAAGAAACACTGAAGTAGCTATGAGACCCCAAGACCTATGTGGTTTACCAGAAAATCTCTAATAAACAATTCTAATAAAGCTAAGGTACTGGAAAACAGTTTAGTCAAACGATCTCAGATTAATAAACAGAATGGCTGGTTACACAACCTAAATAAATCATAAGGCTGCCCATCAAAAACACATCAGGCTGGCTGGGATTGTGGCTCAGTGATAGAGCACTCGCCTAGTATGGGTGGGACCCGGTTCCATCCTCAGCACCACATAAAAGTAAAGGCATTGTGTTGTGTCCATCTACACCTAAAGAATAAATATTAAAAAAAAACCACATCAGGCTAAAATAAAATACACATTTCAGCACCTTGGTTCAGTAAGAAAGTAAGATAATATATAGTCAATAAAACCTATAAGGGGAAAATGTTGAATGTAAAAGAAAGTTGTCACATTGTACATGCTAAAATGAACATATACAACATGCTCTCTAAGTGATAATGGTGACTTTTGTATTATGACTAACAGAATTGATAATCTCAAGGACAATCCAACTTCACAAATCTGGGACCTAGTCTACATAACAAAAAGTCCATTTTTAGAGTAACTGGGGAAGAAAAGAATTATTTAAACAATTCAGGCCAAGTAAACTTTGGAGAGGAAGAGGAAAAGTAATATAAATAAATTCAGGTTTTTGTATTTTAACTACCCACACAAATTTTGCTGACTGGCAGTAAGGTACTGGTGCAGATACAGCTAGATACTTCCTAATTTATTTCCATTTTCTTATTTACAACTTAACTAATGTACAGAAAAATACTAAACAGAATAGTTAAAAGGTCATATAAATCACATAAATCTCACCTAAATCATTTGGCCTACATTAACTTTTAAACAGAAAAAATTTGACCTGTTCATGTACTAATATTTAACAACAAATCCCATTATTAAGTATAACCATTATGAACCACTTAAAAAAAAAAAAAGTTTTTGACCTGAGCCAGCAGCTGGACTGGGCCTAAAACTGAATTTGTTTTAATTAGGGAGCCTAATCATCCATAATCAGTGACATGGAATTGCTACCAATAGTTTTATTTATGTTTTTATTGGTTCTTTTTAGTTACACATGAGAATAGAATTCATTTTAATATAATTATACAGGCACGGAATATATCTTGTTCTAATTAGGACCCCCTTCTTATGGATATCACGTTGGTGAGATTCACTATGGTGTATTAATATATGTACATAGGAAAATTATTTTAGATTCATGCCACTCTTTTCCTATTCTCCCTCCCTTCCCTTCATTTCCCTTTGTCTAATCTACTGAATATCTATTCTTCCCCTCTCCTCTCTTATTGTGGTTTAGCTTCCACATATTGGTAAAAACATTCAACCTTTGGTTTCTGGGGGCAGTCTCCAGATCCATCCACTTATTGGCAAAAGCCATTCTTCTTCATGGCTGAGTAATACTCCACTGTGTATGTATACCACATTTTCTTTATCCATTCATCTGTTGAAAGGTACCTAGGTGGGTTCCATAGCTTAGCTATTGTGAATTGAGCTACAACAAATATTGATGTGGCAGTGTCACTGTAGTAGGCTGATTTTAAATCCTTTGGCTATACACGGAGGAGCAAGATACTGGGTCAAATGATGATTCCACTGCTAGTTGTTTGAGCTACCAATAATTTTAGTGATGAGCTAACTTGTCCCATTTAAACATGAATCACCTATAGTATTCAAATCTCCTGAACTTTATAAGATGTGAAGTTCAGGCATCTGATATTAAACACAGGAAGACTGAAATCCCTTTAAAAACCTACGTGACCATGAAATGTAGGCCTTCTGACTAGAAGTATAAAACCTAAAATTTCAACACAGTAAGGAGAAGTTCCAGGGAGTAAAAGATTACTTGTATTCAATACCAATGATGGTTTCTATAATATTACTATAAAATGGTACATATGCAAAATGAGCATCACATCCTGGAATTAAATGAAATCTTTGTTTTAACAAGTTAAACTTTTACTGAATTAGCACAATGATAATTTTTCTTCAGGAACCAATGTTCTTGACAGTCAACTGTAACATTGGTACAAAAACCGAATATAAAAGACAAAAAAAAAAAAAAGCCTAAAAATGAAATTTAAAAGTGGATTTGGGGGATCTATATGAAAGGTGGATTTCCAAGTAACTTCAGAGAAAGGTGTAAGACTCCATGAGCAGTGCAAACTAGTCTACTACAGTAGACTACTACTACTACACACTATCTTTCAAAATGTGATCTATATATAAATTCCAACTAACAAATTCCATAAAGAAATGAAAGCTGTCTTCACCAAGAGTATACAACTAAGCACATATACATGATATCCATAAACTGTACTTAACTACAATTTTCTTAAAATATTTTTTGGTTGTTGATGAACCATTATTTTATTTATTCATTTTTATATGGTGCTGAGAATCAAACCCAGTGCTTCACATATGCTAGGTAAGCACTCCATCACTGAGCCATAACCCCAACCCCGTAACTATAATTTTCTGTACTAACAGGCTCCATTCCTATTTACCTAAAGCATATGGCTTTTTGCCCCATGCCAATAAACTATAAATATGACTGTCTTAGACTCATAACTCACCCCTAAAAAACCAGCTTTATCCTTAGAACCTCATTTTTATTACATGTAGAAAACATTACCATATATATGACAAGAACAAGAAGATTCACAAGTATAAGGATAATATAAATTCATTATTCATGAAATGTGACTGATTATTTCACAGTCTGGTGAAAAATGGCCAGGGAAGTGAACACAGAAATACAGTAAGAAAATGCAGAAACAATCTGTATAGTATACTTTATTCCCATCCCCCTAGAATTACAGGATTTTTTGGTAGGATGAACTACCAATTTCTTCTTTCTCTTCTTAAAGATATCTCAGAACAAAGAGTCTATAACTTCAGGGGCAGGATTTATTGGGGATTGAATCCATGAGTGCTTTACCACTGAGCTACATCCCCAGTCCTTTTTTAAATTTTGAAGCAAGGTCTTAAGTTACTGAAGGTCTTGCCAAATTGGTAAGACTGGCCTCCAACTTGAAATCCTCCTGCCTCATTCTCCCAAGGTGATGGGATTATAGATGTCCGCCACCATGCCTGGCTCTCTTAATGCTTTATTCAGCTCATTCCAATCAATGCCTGGCCCAACTGGACAGACTACCAGCTTTTAGAACACCTATTAGCCTAGGTACAAATCAATGTCATTCTTTTAGGAATCAAGAGGGAGGGGGGCGCTGGGATCGTGGCTCAGGGTAGAGCGCTCCCCTAGCACAGACAGGGACAGGACCCGGGTTCCACCCTCAGCACCACATAAAAAAAATAAAGGCATTGTGTTGTGTCCATCTACACCTAAAATATAAATATTTTTTAAAAAAAGAATCAAAAGAGGCTCAAATTGAATTTTTTAAATTTAAAAACAAAAACATGAAAAGGGAAAAGTTTTTCTTGTTTTAAAGCATTTTAATGAAGGCATACATTCAGATTTCAAAACGGTGCTAACAGTGTTTAAACACTGTACCAATATGTTTGAGAGGCTGAGTGAAAAAACTAACATACAACAAAATAAGTATCTTTAAAAAAAAAAAAGTGGTGTGTGTGTGGGGGGGGAATCTTTATTCTACAATGATTTCAACTTACCAAGTTACATGGTAAAGAAAAACCAGTTCGAATTGTTTTTAATCTCCACAGTAGTGTATTAAGTTGATGGGCTCTCCCAGAGCACTTAGAATCTTAAGCAACTCTCAGCCCTCAATTTATCTTAAACAAATCTGATTACCTATTATGTGTAAACATCCATCAAGTCTGTCCTGGCTCAGAAACGTTTAACTTCTTCTAGGGTGAGGGTGTAGATGTGTGTTTATAGGAGAAGGGTAACCCCTTTTGAGCAAACTGTCGACAGTTTTCTAATAATTCTTCCTATCCACGATGGTGTTTTTTTTTTTTTTTCAATGCTCCCCACCCCCCCACACACCCCCACACCACCATTCTGCGCTTTTAAGTCTGGGCTGCCAATTCTATCTTGGCCTGCCTGGACCCTTCACCTTGTCCAATCCCATACTGTTCCCCCAATTTCAGCGCAGGGAGGCAACTGCAGGCCAAGCGCGAACCCCTGCGGCAGGCATTAGCTAGGCGCGGATAGGGCGGACGGACGGGCAAGCGTGGGCCAAAGCTGAAGCGATTTCGGACTGCTAGTCGCCGGGCCCCGAGTGGCTGAAGGTCTCCGAGCCCCTCCGTCCGCCCCGGCAAGCCGAGAGTGCAGCTGTCGCGGAACAGGAAGCTAATCGTGGCCGCTGTGACAGGCCGAATAAGAAAAGAAAGGGGCTCACAGCAGGCAATAGCCTCAAACCCCGGGCTAGGAAACCCCAAGAACAAAACCGCCGCCCCAGCCTGAAGGCAGCGGGAGACCGCGGAGCCACCAATTCAGCCCAGCTCAGCAGGGGCCCGCCCAGGGGCCACTCCCCAAGGGAGGCAGCCAGTCACTCGCTCGCCCCGCCGGGCCCGCTCCCGAGGGGACGGGCTCCCTCCCGCCCTCACATACAGCTCCTCACGCCAGGCCCCCAGGGCTTCGTCCACCTCTCACCTTTGACGACGCGGTCAGCCCCCGGAGGGGGCGGTGGGGGCGGGGGTGGGGGCGGTGCAGCCCGGGCCGGCTCCGGGGCGGCCATGCTGGGCCCGGGGCTCGGCTAGGCGCTGGGCCGGGCGGGGCTGGGGGCGGGGGCGGCGGCTACCAGAGCCAAACGGCGGCGCCGCCGGGGAACATGGCGGACCCTCTTTCCCTTCAGAGGGGCTAAGACCGGCATGCATCGCGCGTGCGGGGGCGGAGGCGGGGCAGGCTCTAGGGAGTTGGGCAAAATTACTGAAGCTAGGAAAGAAACAGGACGAGGCCAAGGGATCAGGTTAAAATTCTTTGCAAGTGAGTAGAGGAAGCAGTCCTTAGCTAGTTGCTGCTATTAATAAGAGCAACGAAAAATGACACTCGCTCTCACAAATTACCCAGTAAAGTGGAGAGACGCGATCAAACCTCAGACAGAACCTCCCACTAACAGAAAAGTATAACAATTTAGCTATTAGATATGAGTACTAAAGAGTTGCAGGGAACAAGAGAAGGTGTAGGTTCTAGAGCAGAGACATGACCATTCAAAATGGAATTTGAAATGGAATTTTGGCTCTTGTGTTTAGCTTTTGGAATTGTCAAGTGAGTTTGAAGGCACAGACTAACAATGCAGATAAAGCAGTACAGGGGAAGTGAGGGAATGACACTAAAAGATATTCAAAGAATCTGCAGAATTCACCTGAAAAGGACATAATTTCCTTGATTCATTCAGAAAAATGGTTTGGAAGGCAGAGGGATAAACAGAGAATTAAAAATTAGTTCCTTATCTCTGTGCATACACAGAATCTGGGCCCAAGTGACTTGTTGAACTTTAGTCCAAGGTGACTAATAGTCATGGGGAAGGAGGTAAAACTTTGCATAGTATGTGTATGACATCAGATGTGTTTAATCAAAGAAAGAAACTAGTTTATCTTCTAAGATATAGAGAGTGTGTGTGTGTGTGTGTGTGTATGTGTATATGTATATATATATATATATATATATATATCTTGATGGCTTAGGAGCCAAGTGGGATGGAGGGTGAAATTCCTGCAAATCATCCTGCTCAATAAAACATGTGCTCAGAATCTGTTCATAATAGATTGTAGTAATGAGGTAAGCAGTAGAATAAAGGTCTCAGTGCCTTTCTATTCCTTTGTGTCAATCTCAATGACCCGCACCTGGGATTAAAAAAAAAAAAGGAAGGAAATCCCAACAGGTACTCTTTCATGGTGCTGAGGATTGAGCCCAGGACCTTGTGCATGCAAGGCAAGCACTCTAACAACTGAGCTATATCCCTAGCCCCTAAGGTACTCTGCAAAGACAGCTCAAAAAATATTTTACAGGGGTTGGGGTTGTGGCTCAGTGGTAGAGCACTTGCCTTGAATGTGTGAGACACTGGGTTTGATTCTCAGCACCATATATAAATAAAAAATAAAGGTTTGTCAACAACTAAAATGAATAAAATTTTTTAAAAAATGTCTTACAGAGAAGGGATTTTGGGGGTGAGGCTGAGAGAAGGTGGATTCTTCTGGCATGGAAGTGACACAACTCCCCACGGGAAGGGAAAAAAAGGGGGACAAGGGCCATGGGAAGAGAGCAAGGAAGGGACAGGGAGGCACATCACAAACATGTAAGGTAGGGCTGGGGATGTGAATTAGTGTTACAATGTTTGCCTGACGTGTAAGGCCCTGGGTTTGAACCCCAGCACCATCAAAAAAGAAAAAAAATCCACACACCTGTAAGAGGGAGAGTACCACCAAGAATACCTGGATGAGGAATGAGTTTGTAGGGAGTTTGCCCAGAAAGTCTCCCTCAGGAATGGAGAAAGGAAGTGTATTACATTGAATGCCTCTGTCAGGAAAGGAATAAGAAATCTTACCTAGGGATAGGGATGTAGCTCAGTTGGTAGAGTGCTTGTCTTGCATGCACCAGGCCCTGGGTTCAATCCCCAGCACCACAAAAAAGAAAAAAAAGAAAAACTTTATCTAAGGCCCACCAACTTCCACCCTAAATGCCTTCATTACCTCTTCAGCTCCTCATTTTAACTCAGTCAAAAGTAATTTCATATATTTCAGGCTTCCCTACCCCAATACAAAAGAACAAGAGTATACAAAAGGGAAGAAAGACAAGGAATTAAATAGAACTATCTTATAGATTTATTAATGAAAAATATTTTACAAAAACAGTATGTTTGGCCCTAATAGTTCAGCTGACTCAGGGTTTACAACAGTGACTGAGCAAGTGGCAGTAATGACTCTGCTGCTGAGAACAAAGGGGTATGTTAGTGTGCATGACTCCATCTGTTCAGAAGGGCGAATGTTAGGCTGGCAGCTCCACATTCTAGGGCTAAGGTTTGGGGCACAGGGAAGGCTGACAGTCCATGCCCTCCCCCATTTCCCCTGAATGATGTGATTAGGACCATGACCCCAGAGCTATAGGTCTCTCTAAGGATAGGAGATGAGGAAAACAAAGGGTCAAGTGAAAGAGGTAAGCAGACAAAACAAAAATAGGGATCTGAAAATGAGGGTTCAGGTGGAGGTGAGGGACAAAAGCATCCAGGAATAAAATGACCTTAAGATATCAAGGAGTGGCTAGTGTCGAGTAATGTAATGAATTAAACTTTAAAATGACTCAAAGCCCTAAGAGCAGCTGCTTCCTTTGGCTAGGGAAATTAAAGTTACAATTTCAAAAATTCCCTCCCAAGGAGCCAAGTCTCTCCTTTAGAGGTTCCTGGCACCCCTTGGAGAAACTGCCAATTCTATGTTGAGACTATCACAATCATGGCAAGAACATAGGATACCAACTCTGCCACAGTACAGTTTTACAGAGGAAGGTGTGGCCCCAGAAAAGGAAAAGGGTGACCCTTACCACCTGCTATGCTGTAGGACTCTAGCCCTGTTCTGCTCTCTTCCAGGAGGATCTGCTAGAACAAAGAGAAGCCCCTCTTCCCTTGTCCTGTGTCCAGATTGGAAGGCATAACTGCTTTGCCTCCAGTCATCATCTGGAGGTATATCTACTCTTCGAGGACCATGGGTTCGGGACCCCAGAACAGGACTCAAATTCCAAGTTGACCTGCTAGATGGTGGAGACAGAGGGTAAGAGGGTGAATTAAAAAGATCCCCCCAGGAGTGAGTATGAGGAACCTGAAGGCCCTGGCCTCTTTCTGGTAGTGTGGCAGTGTGGGTTAGCTGAGGCTTGCACCCTGGAGTAGTTAGGAATCTGGCCCCAACTTGCTGGTTGGTCTCTGACCAGGGTCCCCAGGAGGCATCAGTTCTGGAACGATGGGGAAGACTCCGGTAGTTCAAAGTCCTTCCTGTGTATCTGACCCCTTGGGAAGTTTCACTCCTGTCACACATAGCCAGAAACTGCTGGACACTCCTCGAATTTCCTGGGGAAAGAAAAGAAACCCGAAGTTTGAGCATATTCAGAAAATAATTGTCCCTCCCAGAAGACCATTCTTGTTCTGCCCAACTCTTCACTCCTCCAAGAGCATTAACATAAGGGAAAGAAGGAACTTAGCTTTGCTTTTGATTTCATTTTTTAAAATTCTTAATATACATTAAAATCAGCTGGGGCTGTAGCTCAATGGTAGAGCACCAGCCTTAAACATGTGAGGCACTGGGTTCAATCCTCAGCACCACATAAAAATAAATAAAGATATTGTGTCCATCTACAATTAAAATAAATATTTAAAAAAAAAATCAAGTCTTAGCCTGGTGTGGTGGCACACACCTATAATTCCAGCTACTTAAGAGGCTGAGACAGGAGGATCACAAGTTCAAGGCTAGCCTGGCAACTTGGTAACACCTTGTCTCAAAATTTTAAAAAGAGCTGGGATATAGCTCAATGATAGAGAGTCTGCCTAGCATGTGTAAGGCTCTGGGTTCATTCTCCAGTACCACAAAAAGTCTCTTACCTCCAAGATGGGCAAATGAAACAGTCTCCTGGATATTGCCATACCTACCTACCTCCACCATAATCTCTCCTCCAGCACTCACATATCCACATGCATTTCTCATCTAGCAAATTTATTCCCCTTGTGAGGACTCTATTCCTTGAGCAACTACTCTTTTTTTTTTCTTTATAACTACTTTTTAAAAATTTGTTTTAATTAGTTACACATGACAGTACAATGATCTTGACATATCATACATTTGAATCAGATGGGGTATAATTTCTCATTTTTCTGAGGAGCAACTACTCTTAACATCTTAGTTTTTCTTAACATGATACTTTCATCCCAGTTAAGCTGCCTCTGTTTATATTCTTGTTCAATCTCATCTCGTGCTTTTGTTCACATTACTCCTTCCACATGCAAAACGTAGAATGCCCTTTCTACATTTATTTGATGTTGCACTATGAATATCATAGGCTGTAGCTCTTTGTTGGCGGAGGGAAGGGAATGCCCTAGGATTATATGATGTTTAGCAGCATCTCTGGCCTCTGCCCATTAAGTACCAGTAGTTCCTCCTCTCTCCCCATTGAGAACCACTGTCTTAAGCTACAGATTCAGCCCAAGAGGAAGAAAAGGAGAATGTCTTACTATGGAGGGTCAAAGAAAGCCAGAATGTTGCTGCCCATCTTGCCCAGGATCATCTGGGTCTATATGCATGGCATTGGTACTCCTTGTTCTCCTACACCATCCTTCAACTGAGACTCAGTGAATAGGATGAGAGAAAATAGATGATAGAGATCACATTTTCTGTTTGAACAGATCCCAAAGACTGGGTATTATTCCCCTTGGTCTTTTAAAAGCTATCTTATCATGACTGAAAAAGTTTATTCTCATGAGTAGCCAGATTAGATCCCAGTCTAAGAACCATGGTGTGCCTGAGAAAGAATTAGTCATAATCCATTGATATTCATGCTTGATATTAAAGCAGTAATTCATATCCTTATACCATTCCATCTTGGGACACCTTACCCTCCCAAAAGGAGTACCGATTTGACCCTTCAGAGTCCCCTGGAAGGTACCACATTCTGTCATATAATATTAGATTTTGGGGGAGTTACCTGGGGGTCTATAGGGCTCCCCTGCCATGCTGGGCATCAGGACATCTGGGGACAGGAACTGTGGTTGGGGAGGATACAGTTGGGGATCAAAGAGAAACACAGAAGGGTCATGGATGATAGGGAGGGAAGAGGAGCTGGAACAACGGTGCCCGGTTTCCAAAGGCTTTTTCTTCAGGTTTGATGGATCCTTATAATGAGACAAGACAAAAAAACATAAAGATGAGGATTAACACAAAGCAGGATGAGGTTGGGTAAACACAGTGAGGCAAGCAGGAGGAAATGGAGGGAACTAGAACACAAACACACCTTGTCTAGGGAGGGACCCAATTTACTCAGCCACTCTCCCTGTCAGACCTTCTAGGAAACTGCAAACTTCAGATCCTCTTCCCATTACCAGTTTTCATCATATCTACCATCTTCCTAACATTCAGGTATCCAGACAGATTGAGAAAAATAACTCAAAAAAATGTGGATCTAAAATGTATCTGCTGAAATAGAATCAAGAACTCTACTCCATCTTCTATCCTGTCACTACTGCATTTCAGTTTTCTCTTCCTGTCAAGTTTGTATTCACAGATATTTATGTCCTGCTGGATACTGTATTAGTTATTCAAATTTGTGGTAAAGACCTAGAAATATCTCCTTTAGCATCTACAACACTAATACACCCAAAACTGAATGAACATTCTTCTAAACTCCCCCTCCCACTACCATATTTTATGTCATCAGGCACAAACATTGCCATTGCCCTTAACTTCCCACTTCCCATTGACAACTCCATTAGTTGGCAAGTACCGTCATTTCTACCTATGGATTTCATATTTAAACTCACCTAGACCACAACAGACTTCAATCTGATCTTCCTGTCTCCTGTTACCTATTTACTGTGACCTATAAAGTTCTATGTGATATCACATTGCTGATTTTTCTTACTCTATCCCCCACCATTCCTGTATCCTTAATACTTTTTCTTAATGTTCTTCAAACACACCAACTCATTCCAACCTCAGGACCTTTATTTACACTTACTGTTTCTGCTATCATGGTTCAAACATTCACATCTCCGAGATCTCTGATCAAATGTTATTTCCTTAAAGCTGAAGTCCCTCACTGCCTTATCAAAAATAGCCCTGAGAGGCTGGGGATACAGACAGTTGGTAGAGTGATTGCACAAGGCCCTGGGTTCAATACCCAACACACACACACACACACACCAAAAAAAAAAAAAAAAAAAACCTGAGGAAATATTGACTCTATTGACTCTTTATTCCTTAACACCTTATTTTTCTTTCTTCTTTTTCATATTTATCATTGTCTGGAATTATATTTGTTTGTTTATTGTCATTCTCCCCTAATAGAATACATTTTTTCACTTCAGTCAGTATCCCTTGCACTTGGTAATAAAATAATTTATATGCCAATATATTTAATAGATTCCAAGCTATTCAAGGGCAGAATTTATGTTGTTTCATCAGTGTATGCACGTAACACCTATCATGGATAACAAGGAAATATGAGAATCTCTGAAGGAATACCACACTTCTCTGATTTCTCTTCCGGCTCTCTGGTGTCTTTTTCTCAGTCTCCTTTTAGGGTTCTTCAGAATAAAAACCACCTTAAATCTGATGCTCTTCAAGGTCGTGTCCTGACTTTTCTCCTCTCTTTGCAATGTTCTTTTCCTCTTTTCTGTGACTAGGATTCCCAAATCTCCATTTCTAGCTCATATGTCTTATATCCAAAGACCTACTAGTTCTCTCCACTCATGCATAATACCACTAGAAAAAAAACATATATCTTCCTCAAATATACCATTATCAAGTCTTAAAACTTGATTATCACGACTGGGGTTGTAACTTAGTGGTGGAGTGCTTTCCTTGCATGTGTGAGGCACTGAGTTTGATCCTCAGCAACACATAAAAATAAATAAATAAAATAAAGATATTGTGTCCATCTACAACTAAAACAAAAAATATTTAAAAAGAAAACAAAGGAAAAAACTTTGTTATCATCCTTGGTTCCCTCTTCCCCACATCCAGGCAGACATGTACCAAGTCTCTTTATACTTACTTCCTAACCCTTTCTGTAATATTTAATTCTCTATTCTTCTAAACTCTGTACTGTAAGATATAGGGCTCTTTGTGGTCTGTGATCTGAAAGTTGTTTATTTTCTTTCCCAACTGCCAACACTCTCCATCACATCCCCTCTCTAGACTCTAAAATCCTGCCATACCAAATGAACCTCTTTTAATTCAGTTAATACTTGCCTTGGGTCCCTTTACCTGTTGTATCCTTTTTTCTTCCTCCAAGAAGGCTTCCCTGATTCCTCAAGCTCAGCTTAGACGTCCTTTCCATTATGTTCCATATAATTGCTTATTTATATGTTAACTGTAAGCTTCATAAAAGCAGGGGCTGTATCTAACTCATCACAGTATCCCTAGCATCTGGCACAATAACAAGAATATAAACCTAGTAAGCATTTGCTTAAAAAAATGAATCAATTAATAAATGAATGATACAGATCAGAAGAAAGGAAGCCAATTCTCCTAAGAAAATAGTATTTTGTATTAAATACATTGAAAGTTTTTGAGAACAAATGGTGGACAGAAGAAACCACTTTCTCAAAAAAGAATAGCAAGCTGTTCAATTATTTAGGTACTTAGGAACAATAAAATGGAAAAAAAAATTGTGCCTTGGGAGAGAATCTGGATCAGAAGGGGCTGATAGGACACAGACATAACTTTTTCTGTATATCCTTTTGTACCTTTTTATTTTAGTACCATGTATTTAAAATTATTTTTTTAAGGGGTTGGGGACATAGCTTAGTTGCAGAGCACTAGCACAGTATGCATAAGGTCCTAGGTTCACTACCTAACACACACACAAAAATTTAAAATAAAATAAAACCTGGTTTTGCATTTTTATTGAACTGACCAGAGAGATTAGCTTCAGTGCTTTGCTTATTGATCTCTATTGTAATGAAAACTCAACTTGTCTTGGTCAAGTGTGTGAAATTCTCAAAATGATAAGACTATAAATCCAATCAATGACAGCATTTGAGTTTGTTTATCTCTACTGGTTTAAGTTTTCTAGTCCCTTCTACCTATCTATACATTATTATATTAGTACTCAATTTGAAATATCTCAAAGAGAATGATTTTAAATCATTTTCCTTTTCTTGCTAATGCATTTGCTTCACTTTAGATTAAAAACACACTTAACCCCACTCAGTCATGTACTGGGGTGAGGAGTAAAATGCTAAACAATATCCTATCCTATTTCTTCCTTTAATAAGTACCATGGATTCTGACCCAACCACTAGGCTTTGCTTCTCAGATTCTTCTCAAGGCTACAATGACTCTTCTCACCCTAGGGAACCCTAAAACATACCCTTTTAGAACTACTCCAGAAAAGAAACACTCCTCTGGGCTCCAAATGTATAAGTAAAATAATGACTGTGTGTCCTCTTTTTTGCTGAGTGCACATGGCTTTCCCCAAATTACAACCTTCAGTTTCTCCCTGCTCTTTCACCAGCACTGTTTTGTTACCTAGCAAAGATGGGGGTGCTCTAAATAGACAGATCCTGATTCTACTTACAAAACTGTGGGAAGAGACTGGAGCCTCCTCCCTCTCTGAGATAATGGTGCCACTGAGACTGCGTGAGATGCGGCGAAAGTTCTCTGCACTGTACTGTTCATCATCCCCATACTCCCTGCTGAGGCCTCGGCAAGCTGCAGCCTTCAAACATATAGACACACACAGGCAGATACATAACATCAGACCTGTGGTTTTCCCACAGGCCCTGTCCTTGGAGATATGGGAGAAATTTAGATAAGACTCTCCAGTAAACACCTGAATTAGATATAAATGAAAGATCTCCTCTCAATCAAAAGCAGTCCAATCTCATACCTTGTTCTCTTCTGGTAGCCCTACTACAATGCCTCTGCTTTATCAACAACCCTACCATTCATTCCTTTGTACTCTTCTTTCCCTAACATACCAACCAGGTCTATCACCTTAGCTCTCGAGGCTGCTACCTGAGACGCAGGCACTGTGCTGGCTTCAAGGAGAATGTGCTCCATTTCTGCTATTCGGGTCTTTGAGATGTCAAGCCCAGGGGCTGAGTGTAATCTCCTCCCCATGCCATCTGCAGAGCCTGAGAAAGAAAACATAAATATAAGGTAAAGCCATCTCTCTCTTGGGGCCTAAACTCTGAGCCTGGAAGCACAAACTCAGGAGTTCTTCTTTCACTAAGTAACAAATATGCATTCCTGAATCCAATGGGAAAAGATGCTCCTAGAATTTAGAAACAATAATTTTCAGAATATGGATAGACTTCTATAGGTCACATAGCCCTTCAAGAACTTTATAAAAGGCTATGGACAGACAGCTGAATGTCCCTATCTTACTTCATTTTTGTAAACATACTCAGCTTCTGAAAGAATTCAGTGTGAGGTCTAGGGTAGTGGCTTAGCAGAAGAGTGTTCTCCTAGCATGTGTGAGGCCCTGGGTTCAATCCTCAGCATCACATATAAATAAACAAAATAAAGGTATTGTGTGTTCACCTACAACTAAAAAAAATATTTTAAAAAAATTCAGTCCAAGACTTGTAGTATCTAGTGAGAAAATTATCTGATGTAGTGATTTTCTAAAGTATCTCTGGTGATAAAGAAAACTATTATCTCCAGTTTAGTTCAGAATTGAAATGATCATTATAAT
The DNA here is from genome assembly GCF_021218885.2 of Marmota monax. Lineage (NCBI taxonomy): Eukaryota > Metazoa > Chordata > Mammalia > Rodentia > Sciuridae > Marmota > Marmota monax. The sequence goes on along the minus strand of NW_026695242.1, from coordinate 5,601,619 downwards.
AATTATATATCAAATCTCCTCATTTTATATAACAGGAAAATGAGTTCCAGAGTCTGATAGGTAGGTAGAAGTTTATTCAGGATTAAAACTCATGTCTTAATTTTTAGTACAGTACTCTTCCTATCACTCTGAAAAGGAGCTCTTAAGGAATATTTGATATGTATAAGTCTCTTTTATCTCCCCTTACCCCACTTTTTCTCAATCACATTCTAAACAACTATTAATGCGGCTCTAAAGTAGATATGTGACTTCTAAGAGACTCCCCAATCCAATTAATTAAGTCTTCTATTCTGAAAATGTACATGTCCTTGACCTACATTTGATATATATATGTACATGGCCACTTTGTGTCTCATTCTAATATATATATATATATATATATATATATATATATATATATATATATTATATACATAGCTGTTGTATGATAGTGCTGATATAAGTACTGAAAATCAGTTGTTTTTAATATTTCTTTGTACTCACATGCAGTGGTTCTGATACTACCTCAGATTCACATGGGAGTTTTTAAAGTACAGCTTCCCAGCAACTCAGGAAGATGAGGCAACTGTGAAACCAGTCTCTACAACTTAGGGAGACCCTTTCTTTAAAAAAAAAAAAAGGGGGCGGGGGCTGGGAATGTAGCTCAGTTGTAGTGTGCCTAAGAGTTCAATTAGAAGGAAGGGACATGAATCAAATGTATGAAATATGATATGTCAAGAGCTTTGTAATGTTTTGAACAACTAATAATAAAAAAAGAAGAAGGAAGGGAGGAAGAGAAAAGGGAAAAGGAGAGGGAGAAAGGAAAAGGAAGAAGGGGGAGCTGGGGTTGTGGCTCAGCAGTAGAATACTTGCCTAGCATGTGTGAGGCCCTGGATTCGATCCTCAGCACCACATAAAAATAAATAAATAAAATAAAGATATTGTGTCCAACTACAACTAAAATATTTTATATATATATATATATATATATATATATATATATATATATATATAGAAAAGGAAGAAGGGGAAGGTGAAAGGAAGAAAGGAGGGAAGGAGGAAATATAGCTTCCTGAGCCTCACTACAGATTTGAATAAGAATCTTTGTGGTTGGAATCTAGGAATCTTTGCTTTTGAAACAAAAAAGACAGTGTAGAAAAATATCCTTGAACATTATTAAAGGAAATGTCATAGTATTTCTAAAAAAGCAATCTGGAAATATCTATTAAAAATTAAAAATATAAGCTGGGTGCAGTGGTGTACACCTGTAATCCTATCGGCTTGGAAAGCTGAGGCTGGAGGATCACGAGTTCAAAGCCAGCCTCAGCAATGGCGAGGCACTAAGCAACATAGTGAGACCCTGTCTCTAAATAAAATACAAAATTAGGTTGGGGATGTAGGGATGTGGCTCAGTGGTTAAGTGTCCCTGAGTTCAATCTCCAGTACAAAAAATAATAGTAAATTGAAAATATATGCACTCTCTTGACCAATAATTCTACTCATGAGAATAAGAACAAATACAAATTTATAACAATTTGAACACTTTCTCTTCAGTGCTGAGAATCTGAATAAATTGTTATATCCTTAGCAATTACTTCCCAGCCACTAAAAAATGAGTTAAGTTAAACAAGAGGACTTGGAGAATTTTCATGAAATGTTAAGCTAAAAGGAAAAAAAAAAAAAAAAGTCATATGATCCCCAAGCAAAAAAAAAACTAAGTATATGCAGGTCTACATAGGATTATAAGAACAAAAAAAAATACAGATGTATGCATACTATATTGTTACTTGGGGAAGTGAACGTAGAACTGGTTTTAAGAAAAAGAGAAATAGGGCTGGGGTTGTAGCTCAGTAGTAGAGCACTTGCCTAGCACATGTGAGGCACTGGGTTCGATTCTCAGCACTACATAAAAATAAATAAATAAAATAAAGGTATTGTGTCCATCGACAACTAAAAACATTAAAAAGAAATAGATAAGAAAACTGTCTATATTAAAGATAGCATGTATGGCTGGAGGTATAGCTCAGCAGCAGAGTACTTGCCTAGAAGCTAGAGGACCTGGGTTTCAATCCCAGCACTCTAAAACACAAAACACAGCATGTATACTATGATCCCATTTATATAAAATTATTTCCATATGTGTATATATACTTTATATATATACATACTTATACATATGTTTATATATAATGTGTGTATGTATATGCTTATATATATCCACTTTATTTTTTTAAAATTTTATTTATTTTATTCATTTTAGTTGTTGATGGGCCTTTATTTTTTATTTGTATGTAGTGCTGAGAATCGAACCCAGTGCCTCACACATTTGAGGCAAGCACTCTACCACTAAGCCATAACCCCAGCCCCATATATTTATATACACACACACACACATACACACACACACACTTTAAAGCCATTCTTCAGATGATGACTGTGGACAATTTAATAATAAATTACAGTTGTAATGGTTAGAATTTCGTGTTCCTCTAATTAAGCTTAGTGATTCATAGACAAGGAGGTGGCCATTAGACAATTGCAGTGTGAGCAGATTCTAATTCTTTTTGAGGTATCTGAGCAGAGGATATTGTTGAGGGAATTTCTATATTCAATAGAAGTGGGGTTAATATGATACCTACTCACTGATCAACTGTAACAAAATAAACCAAAAAGCTCAATATTATATATTTCCTGATATTATATAGTAAGTATTACCTATTAAATAATCTTATTTTTAAAAATTAAGATGAGGGCTGGTGATGTGGTTCTGTGATACCTTGCTTGCTAAGCATTTGAGAGGTCGTGTGTGTGTGTGTGTGTGTGTGTGTTAGGTATGTGCCACCACTCTGGTGTACACCTAAAATTCCAACTAAGGATCACAAGTTTAAGACTAGCCTGTACAACATAGCAAGACCTTTTCTCAAAATAAAAATTTTAAAAAGACTGGGGCTGTAACTCAGTGATAAGAGTTGCCTATAATGCATGAGGCCCAGGATATGATACCAAGTACAAAAAAAAAAAAACAGAACCTGATTTTTTAAAAATACATATATATATTTTTTAGTTGTTGTCAGAACCTGATTTTAATTGCACCCTTAATTCTAAGTACCAACTTATAAGAGAAACGGGGGCTAGAAGAACCTATTTTTAAAACTTTTTGTTTTGTGGTGCTGAGAATCAAACTGCAATAATCTTTTTCAAAAAACCAAAAACTCTACCAAACTACAATCAGTAAAACCTATAATATATAAAATGCTCTAAGACAAATGAACAAACTTCTTCAACAAATAAATGGCAAGGACCCAGGAATAATGATGCTCTCCTATAATTCCAGCCACTACAGAAGTTAAGGCAGGAGGATTACAAGTTGGAGGCCTATCTGGACAACTGTGTAAGATCCTGTCTTAAAATAACAGAAAATAAAAAGAGCTGGTGATGTAATTCAACAGTACAGCCTAGCATATGTGAGGTCCAGATTCAATGCCCAGTACTTCAAAAAGGAAAAAAGAATGGTGTTTAGATTTTTTAGGACTTACAATCATGTGAAAAGATCACATACTATATGACACCATTTATATGAAGTGTCCAGAACAGGTAAGATACAGAAAATAGATTTGTGGGGTTGGAGGGGAGGGATGGAGTACAGGGGAATGACTGCTAATGGGTATAGGATGATAGTAACCTTTTTAGGATGATAGTAACATTTTGAAACAGACAGTAGTGGGTTGAGGATGTGGCTCACTGGTGGAGTGCTGGCCTAGCATGTGCAAAGCCCTGGGTTCAATCTATAGCACTGCCAAAAGAAAAAATAAGGGTTGGGGGGAGGTTAACAATTAAAAGCCAAAAAACCCTGAACTACTGCAATGAGTTAACAACTCTATTAAAAACTATTGTATTATACACTTCAAGTAGGGGAAATGATGGTGTGTAAATTATATATTATAAAGTATTTACTTTTTTAAAGAAATAATCTGGTGCTTAATAAATGCTTTATGATAAGATAAAGAAGTAGCACATGCCTATAATCCCAGCAAGTAAGGAGGCTCAGGCAGGAGGATCTCAAGTTTGAAGCCAGCCTCAGCAATTCAGCAAGAACCTCAGCAAGTTAGTGAGAACTTCAGCAACTCAGTCTTAAAAAATGTCTTTAAAAATAAAAAGGGATGGGGATGTTGCTCAGTGGTAAAGCACCCCTGGGTTCAATCTCCAATAAAAAAAAAAAGTTTATAAAATTGAACTAGGTATTAGCTTTTATTCAGTAGCAAAATAAATGTTATTGTACATTCATATATAACATTATAATCATAAAATTAATTTTTATGAAAAATGCTCATAAATATAATTTAAGAAAATCATGAGACTAAACTTTATACTTACCTTGCTTTTTGCTAAACACAAACAAAATACAGTATATGCGTATTTTTTTTAAAAAGGTTAAAACATTAAAACATTGAGTGAGACTAGCAAAGATTTTTGATATTTTAAAACTACAATTAAAAAGGTTGATCTTTGGAGTATTATAAGGGCTTTTTGTTTTTAAATATAATGTTTAACATTCAACTAGTTAGTTCAATTTACAATGTATTATTTTATGTTTATTATCATTCTTAAAATTAAAATACTTAATGTATTTATTCTCCCTTATATCAGAGAGAAAGCTCACTGAAGCAGACTCTAGCTTTTCCTTTTCTTTAGAATATTCCCAATATCACCCCATCCACGTACCTAGAGCACTTAATAAATGTGATTACAAAATCTGCACTAGGAAGCAAATCCTTAGAAGCACATCTTAATATCAAATTTTATATTTATGTGGCATTTGCCCACAGCTCCAGGAAACAAAGTAGTATTTAATAAACAAAATGACTATAATTAAATACTGGTTGTCAGCATGCAAGGAACCTGTTCAATTATAAAAGCTGTCCTACACAAGCTGAAGACAAAGTTCTCTGAATTAAATTTTACAGAATAATACATATCATTTTAGAGTTGGAATAGATCTTTTTAAAAAAAATCATTGAACTATTTCTCTCATTTTTCAAGTAAAAATTTGTTCCTGGGATATTACGTATCAAATTTATATTCAGAAGTAATGTCAGTATCAGGAAAGTAACTCAGGGTCTGGAGTTAGTGCATGCAATCTAAATTTCAAACATTCTTCATATCTTCAATTTCCAGAATTAAATCTGTGAGATGAATGAGATGTAGCTTTGACTCCTCATTCAGTACTATTTTAAGGAGAGTCTGAAGGCTACCCTATAAAATAATACCTTGAAAATTCTGTGAAGACAGGAATTCTGGAAATTCCTAATGGAATAAAGGAAGTTCTTGATATTACTAGTTCATTATGATCTGGAAATGCCATTCATATTAGAGATGTCATTCAATAGGGACACCCCAGCTGCAAGGCAGACCTGGAGGCTCAATCTTGGGATTGGTTTAACTTCTAAACCACAAAATGACATTTCCTCTCATCTTACCCAATTCCCTGCTGAGTCACTCTTAAAGACCTGTGAACCATGCTGTAGCACTGCATACTAGAGAAACATGGATAAATACTTAGTGGTCTCTTTCTTTAAAAGGAGGAATTCATTTGCAAATTCCTATTTCTACCCCCATTATCCACTCTATCAAGAAAAATATCTTTCTTTCAGTACCTGTCCTGAAGCTCATGAGTAAAGTCAGAAGTTCTACTACCTCTTACCAAGCTACAAATACTACCTGTATAGAATACCACTCCTCTCATATTGTCTTGTTTTTATATAAGCTTTTATATAACCCCTATTTCTTCTTCCCCTGAAATGTATTCTTACCTGTTTGGCTAAGTGGATGCCAAGCCACATTCTGTGGCGCCCATGCAGAAGAGCCATCCTGGGAAGCCTTAAGACTGGCCTGGTAGAGAGATTCCAATTCCGAGGTCTCCTGCTCTGTGTCTTGGTTCCAATGTGGATGTAAAAGGATATGATTTCTCTCTGGATAGGTTACACAGGTATGAGAATCATGGGGAGAGGACTTCATTCCTGGCCCAAGGATCTCATGTTTAAGCTGAGAATCACAGAACCTTGTGACATTCACCCAGGAATCCAAAGGCAAGGAAGTCCCCACGTTGATACTGTTACCAATCTCCTTAGGCCTAGGATCTTTTGCTTGGGATAGCTTTCCTTGGTATATACCTGGCTCTCCCAACCTGGGCTGTCCTCCCCTAGAAGTTTCACTATTTGGCTGCCCCGAGTCCATGGCAAGAGAAAGATGGTTGTCAGCAGGATCTTCCCAGGAAGGCAATCTGTCCCTACCATCCAGAGAGGCTTGCTCTTTTTCCCAGGGACAATGGCCTTTCCCTTGACCTTGTTGGAAAGAAGGCTTAGAGTCATAAGGGAAAGAGTTCTTCTTTAGATTTCCAAGACTTCTCTCTTGGGAACCTGAAGCATCCCTCATGGAGGCACACTGCATCTTCTGGAATTGCTCTGCCAGTGAGCGGACAAGTCCCTTTGTGCTGGGAAACTCTGGTCTACATGGCTCCTCACTGCTTCCATCCACTTTTGAAGTCAGAGAAGTTTGGAGGCTTTGGGCTTGGAGGCATTGGTTAGTTTTCTGCACAGGATCAGAAGAATGAAGCACAGATGAAACAGCAGCAGACATTATGGGGTGGCAGGCCCTATATGTGGGAATACTGGGTTGAACTAATGAATTTGAAGGACTATAGCCTAGGCTGTGTGTTTCTCCTCTCTCTGAGGTGGCTCTTCCTGTTAGGTGTGACCAAGACATCACCAGGGATGAGTCAGTAGGATTCCTCTTTTCTTGGGATGGCTGTTCTTGAGCAATGTTCCTTCCTTCGTGTAGAGAGAACCTGCTGTAACTGTTGTTATCACCCCTTTGCCCTGGCAGTTTACCCTCTGAGGCATCCAATGGCACACAGTCAAGGTGAGAATTCTCAGTTCTCCCTGGTGTTTTAGGTAAACACTGCCTGTGGAATACAGAAGGGTCAATGCTGTCCACCTCAACTGAAGTCAGAAGCTTTGAGGCAGATTTACTGGGGGAACTGTGCTGTGGGGCAGATGAAGCAGGTAACTCTGGGAACAGTAATGAGTGTGACTCATGGCAGGAAGCAGGTGAGTGTAAGAAAGAAGAACTGGCCCCAAAATCTGTATCCGTGCAGGGTTCCAGTTGGGCCTCGTGGCTTAACAATACTTGGAGCGGGATAGGCTGTTCACTGAAACAAATGGAGAATATTATTGTCAATAAGGTGATTGACAAGAACACTTCCAAGAAGAACTGTTCATTCCATTCCCATTTATAGTTATCCACAGAAGGAATGATGAAAATAAATGAAGCTGGGTGCAATGGTACACACCTGTTATCCCAGCAACTTGAGAGGCTGAGGAAGATTTCAAGTTTGAGGCCAGCCTCAGCAACTTAAAACCCTGTCTCAAACTGAAAATAAGGGTTACTGATATAGTTCAGTGGTAGAGATCCCTTGAGTTCAAACCCCAGTACTGGGGTAAAAAACAAGAAAATAAAAAAAGAAACAGAGCCAGGCACAATGGTGCACATCTGTAATCCCAGCAACTCAGGAGGCTGAGACAGGAGGATAAAATTTCAAGGCCAGCCTCAGCAACTTAGTGAGACCCTGTCTCAAAATAAAAAATAAAAAGGACTAGGGATTGCCCCAGTACCAAAAAAATTTTTTTTTAATTTATAAAAAAAAAAGGAAGAAATGGAAAGACAAGCACAAGTAGGGTCAATAATTTAGAGGTTAACAAAAGAAAAGACTCCCCTACATATACCACTCACGCTCAGATAAACAGGTAATATCAATCCTTCACCAGAATTGCACACAGCAATATTAAGTACAGTCCTTGCCAATATTCTTCACTACATTAAAGTCCCTTTCCAAACACATTCTACTTGAAAATTTAAAAATCAAAATTGCTAGTCTCACATGCAGATGACAACGGAAGGTAAGCAAAATGAGTGATTTTCACACAGAACAGCAAAAATCCAGGATGCTATACAAGGAGGGAAATGCTACATAAGGTTCTGTGAGGTAGCTCAACCAAAGGAACCAAGAGGCTACAAATACAGAATACAGGTGATTCATGTTCATAGGATTACACAAATCAACTACTTCAAATTTGTCTTTATTATCTAGGTTTTACTGTATTATTCACTCAGATGTTTTCTTAAAGTAATATACCATATTCTCTTAAGATTTAGTTGGTTTCTAATTGTTTTATATTTCTGACCCCCCCAAAAAATGCAATGTTACAAGCACATAAATAAAATCCCAACTTTTCAAATTCTGAATTTTCAGATTATGGATGCTCAACCTGTGCATCCTTATCTGAAAAATGAGGATTTTGCTTTCCAAAATGTGTGAAATTTTGGATTTTCTGGTTCCTAATCTGAAAATCCAAAATTTGAAATGCTCCAAAAAATCTGAAACCATTTGAGTGCAGACAAGACACTGAAACAGTTTTGGATTCCGGAGTATTTTGGACTTCAATTCTTTTTCTTTTTCTTTGGTACCAGCGACTGAACCGAGAGGTGCTTAACCACTGAGCCACACCCCCAGCCTTTTTTACATTTTGTTTAGAGACAGGGTCTCACTAAATTGCTTAGAACCTCGATAAATTGCTGAGGCTGGCTTTGAACTCATGATCCTCCTGCCTCAGCCTCCCAAGCTGCTGGGATTACAGACATGTGCCATCATGCCCGGCTTTTTTTTTTTTTTTTTTGGAATTGAATTTTTGGATTAGGAATCCTCAACCAGTAAAGACCATGCAAATATTCCAAAATCTGGGGGAGAAAACTGAAATCTGAAACATTTTTGGCTCCAAGTATTTTGGGTAAAGTGTATATGACCTATATGCTATAAACTATGCTATGTTAGTCACCCAGTCACTCTTGTAACATATACTTGTATGGAAAAATCTAACCATAAAAGGCATACTACATAATGGTCGATGACATACATTTTGGCACCAAACAGACAGACCTAGATTTGAATTCTATACTTCTACTGTTATAAGCCAAGTAATCTTAGTTTTCCTGAGCTCAAGTCTCCTTATTTATAAAGAATGCTAACTAATAGTTCCTATTTTTTTGTGTGTGTGTGTGGGGAATATATATATTTAGTTGTAGATAGAAAAATACCTGTATTTTGATTTATTTTTATGTGGTGCTGAGGATCGAACCTGGTGCCCCACAAATGCAAGGCAAGCACTCTACTGCTGAGCCACAACCCCAGCCTTAAAGTCCCTATCTTATAAGGATATTTTGATAATGAAATAAAATACATAAAATGCTTAGCTCAGGCCTGGATCCTAGGTAATGTTCACAAAATACTGGCTGGAGTATAGCTCAATGGAAGAGCACTTGCCTAGCATGTACACAGCCAAGGGTTGGATGCCTTTATTATATTTTTATTTTGAAAACTACTCAAACTTATTAACAGACAAATTTAATTTTTACTTAAATTCACTTATTCTAATTAAAAGCCAAATTTAAAGGCCAAGATGTGTGAACTATATCAATGGCTACTAGGGCTTTTTTCCTAATCAATCTTTTCAATAGACTTCTCTCTCTCCCCTGTAGTCACCGAGACAAGGACAGCTTCTGCTGTGGAGCACCCATGGTCACTTTCTCCCCTGGCATCTATAAACTCATGTGGTTCCCAAGCACTACCTTGTCAGCTGAGGGACGGCCCCCCCCTGTGATGGGAGGCAGGCTGAGGGCTGCGACGGCTGCTGCGATGATTGCTGCTGCTGCAATGATTGCTGCTGCTGCATGCGATCCTGCAGGCTCCTTGCTTTTCGAATACTGATTTGCAACTTCTTATCGACTAGGGCTCTGCTGTGCGTGCTAGAGCTGGCACCATGCAGGGCAAGTCTTAGTTTAGCTAAAATGCAAAAGAAAATATAGCAGAAACAGAACACAAAATACAAATAAAAATAAAACAAATAAAACTGAATCAAAAAGAAGCAAAGATATGCAGTAAAACAAAATATGCAGCAGGAATGCAAGGCATGGACCATGCTTACACTGTCCAGGGGCACAGAGCTAGCTCTGGCTATAAGGAACATACATGGAAGCTATGGAGGCCAAAGAAGTTAATTTAAATTATTAAACACACACACACACACACACACACACACACTAACTAAAACAAATCAGGAAGATAAACTAATGCTCAGAGATTGTCACTCTTGTCCTTTCCAACTGACCTGTTCGACTCTGGTCTCCACACACTGCTCCCAACTCCCCCTTCCTGATGGCCAACAGCAGAAATAAGATCCAAACCTGCATCTGTCTTTACAGAGCACAGCTTCATGTGGTCATATAAAATTGGATACCAATTCTAAACTTTATTCCCTGGCTGTAACATTATGGTGCTGCATACCAGAAGGCAGGGGAGAAACAAAAAGAATCAAATATTGCAGTGGAAAGTTACAAGCCTGGGAAGTCATGGCCAATTAACTCAGTTTTTCTGCCATAAGTTTCAACTTACTAGTCAACCACTAGAGAAAGAGCAGACTAACTTGCTATCTGAAGTCTAACTTCTTGGGATAAGAAGGTAGGCATGGCTGGAGAAGTCATCTATGGATTCCTGTTGAGGGTAATTCCAGTAAATATCCACAAGCCACAGTTACAATGCCAGGCACATTTAGAAATCTGAAGGATGCCAGGAGCGGTGGCACACACCTATAATCGCAGCAACCTGGGAGGCTCAAACAGGAGGACTACAAGTTCAAGGCCAGCCTTGCCAATGTGGTGAGGGCCTAAGCAATTTAACAAGATCCTGTCACAAAGTAAAAAAATAAAAAGGGCTGGGGATGTAGCTCAGTGACAAAGTGCCCTGGGTTCAATCCTTGGTACCAAAAACAGAAGAGAAGAGAAGAGAGACGGGAAGAGAAGGGAAGGGAAGAGAAGAGAAGGGAAAGGAAAGGGGAGGTAGAAGGAGAAGAGGAAGGGGAAGGGGAGGGAAAAGGGAAAGGGAGGGGAGGGAAAAGAAAACTGAAGGGCATATATAGCTAAAGGGCCTCACTTTGGAAATGTGAGAGTTAAGAAACATAAAAATTATTTTTATAGTCATCTGAGCGACAACACTAATACCTATTATGAAGTTAGTAAAAAATGCCATAGCCATAGCGGTTAGAGTTACTTACAGATAGCTTCGTTACAAAGAGCCAAAGCTGCAGCACAGTCTCCCTTTTGTTCCAGATGCAGCGACTCTTCAAACATTGAATTTGCCTCTTGCAGAGACCTCTCAAAGCCGTCACTCCTCCCTGAAAGGGCCAGTACTTTTTGTTTTCATTATAATTAATTCCAACTTCATCTATGTACTGCTGTTTCCCTTTGGTGCACACAGATCCTTGTTGCCAAGTCATTGGTCTATCCTTATTTCAACTGTCCATTACTATTAAGAAGTCCCTGAAACAAGTATGACACCCATTTTTGCTTTACCCAAGATCTTCCAAGGCCCTGAAAGAGAGGCATGTCATTGCCAGCCACATGTTCTAACTCGAAGACTTCTCAGGGACTCCCTCCATGAAAGAACAAAACATGTCTATAACAACATGAGTTCTCATGGCTAAAACTGAACTGCTCTTCCATAGTGTTACAGTATACATCCTGCCAGAGTATCAGAACACCACAGACTTCCAATGCTGTTATGGCAAAGATGGCTTCACTATTCTATGAAAAGTATTCCATATCACTTCTTTCCTATAGCAATTCACAGAGATCTCTTCATCACCCTTAACTAGAAAGTCAGTAAAACTCTTGGGCACAGGGGGTCTACAGTTCCTACCATGGCAGTTGAATTGCATTTGTTGTTACATAAACATACCTTTCATCAGCACTACTAAGTATTTATTTTTATCATGCCCTTGCTCATCAAAACTATCCCCAAAAGGCACCTTCCCATATAGCAAGCTGAGGATATTCCTTTCTCCTCTCAAAGTGGATGAGTTTCAAAGCAGCTGCTGAAGAGTCCAGAGGAAAAGGCAAGGAAATAAGTAAAGGCAACTTCTGTAAATGAACCCTGAAGCTTATTTACCCCCTTGCCTTCTACTCTCTCATAACCATAAATTGGTAAAAAACTATAATTTACGTTCATCTACCACTGGGATTGACACTGAACATTTACAAGGGGGAGGGGCTGTGGGGCAGGGATCAAACTGTCTTAATCATTCTTCTCCATAATGTCTTCTTATCTCCAGCTGGAAGTGCTAAGAAAAGATCTTCCATATCCCTAAAATTCCCTTCTTAATTCACCCTGGCTTTTAGAAAGTACTTCCACTACTACAACAGAAGTAGCAGGTTAGTTCTGAAGAAGCTGGCACTCAGGTTTCACCTCATCAATAGAAGTGTGGTTTTCCCCATCCCCAGGTCCAAAGTTCTTCCATTATATTTGAAATCAACTGAATTTATACTACCAATATCATCAGAGATGGTAGCTAAAGCCATTAAAAAAAAAAATAAGTTTACAGGCTAGGAATGGTAGAGCACTTGCCTAGCATGCACAAAGACCTGTGTTCGATCCCCAGACCTGCAAAAATAAAATGAATGCTCAAATTTATTTAATATCCTTGCCTTCTACTCACTCATAACCGTAAATTGGTAGAAAGCTATTATTTAGGTTCACCAATAATTGGAATTCAAATTAAGCCTTCACAAAGTCCCAGGTGGAAAGAAAAGATCTTAGGCAAACTACAGTTAATGACTATACTGGATATAAATTCTTTTTTTATTTTTTATTTTTTTACTTGTAGAGGGACACAATACCTTTATTTTACTTATTTATTTTTTATGTGGCTCTGATAATTGAATCCAGTGTCTCATACATGTTAGGCAAGCGCTCTATCACTGAGCCACATCTCGAGCCCCATGGATTTAAATTCTTATCATCCAAAATCTTAGCACTTTGTTCCTTCTCTCAGGAGATCCAAAATGTATGAAGAACTGACAAATACAGGCAGGGAGATTCCCTCTAAACTGTACTGCTCAATTGACAGAGGAGGGAAAAGACAAGGAGAAAGATGACAAGATCCCTCTTTCGAAATAATATAAATTTGTGACACCAAAGTGATTTAGCTAAAGGTCAAAATGGAAGAAAAGACTACCCAAATACAGAGACAACTAAAGAATTGGGCATTTTTATTTATTTTTTTATTTTTGCCTTTTTTTTTTTTTTTTTTTTTGGTACCAGGGATTGAATCCAGGGATCCAGGGGTGCTTAACCACTGAGTCACATCCCCTGCTGAGAGCCATAGCCAAGTAGGAATGACACATGGCAATTTCCTTGTCAGCCTACCCAATGTTGCTTAGAGGGAGGACTCTCCATTGTGGAAATGGGCTTGCCTTGGACCCAGGTCATTTGCAATGACATTGCATGAATGTTTGAGAGTTTTGATTTGAAAGGTGACCTTGCTCAGGGATTAGGGTGGATCAGGGTTTAGGGTGGATCTGGGTTTAGGGAGGATCCTGCTGGGAATAGGGCATTTCCAGGTTTAAGGTGGATCCTGCTGGGAATAGGGCATATTCTGCTGCCTCAGGCGCCTGCTCCTTGAGTTCGTGTTGAGTTCTCCGGGGATTCAGAGGGTTTTTGGTATGCAGAGCCCGGTGGAGGGTGTGGATTTTCCCAGAACGTGCATGTAGAGTGCAGTGAGTTCGGGAATAAAGAGTTGCTGTTTGAATCTACAAGGCTGTGAGTGGCTCGTGATTTTGTGCCCAGCCAGGCTGCGGCAATCCCCAGTCCTTTTTAATATTTTATTTAGGAGATAAGAGTCTCACTGAGTTGCTTAGGGCCTCGCTTAGTTGCTGAGCTGGCTTTGAACTTGTGATCCTCTTACCTCAGCCTTCTGAGCCACTGGGAATGCAGGCATGTGCCACTATGCCCAGCTAGGAATTGGGCATTTAAAACTCATTTTAAAACAAATACAATGCCTGGGAAATATATGACAGTTGCTTTGAATCAAAGACAGTAGGGGTTGGGGACATAGCTCAGCTGGCAGAGTGCTTGCCTCCCATGCACAAGGCCCTGGGTTCAATCCCCAGCACCACAAAAAAAAAAAAAAAAAGAATGAATGTTGAGGGCTGGGTTGTGGCTCAATGGTAAAGCACTTTCCCAGCCTGTGTGAGATACTGGATTTGATCCTCAGCACCACATAAAAATAAATAAATAAGATAAAGGTATTGTGGAGGGGGAAAAAAAAAGTAGGACTGCTGGGCATGCCACGATGGAGCATGCCTGAAATCTCAGAGACATGGGAAGATGAGACAAGAGAATTGCAAGTTTGGAGCCAGCTGGTGAATTTAACAGGACCATGTTTCAAAATAAAAAATAAGGCTGGGAGCAGTGGTGCACACCTATAATCCCAGGGGCTCAGGAGGCTGAGGCAGGAAGATTGCAAGTTCAAAGCCAGTCTCAGTAACCTATTGAGGCTCTAAGCAATTTAGTCAGACCTTGTCTCAAAAGAAAAAATGAAATGGGCTGGGGATGTGGCTCAGTAGTTAAGTGCCCCTGGGTTCAATCCCTGGTACAAAAAAAAAAAAGAAAAAGTAAATTAAGGGGCTAGGAATGCAGAGCTCAATGTAAGAGCACTTGCCTAGCATGCATGAGAGTCTGGGCTCAATCCCCAGCACCACATGAATTTTTGTAAAAAGTAAATTAGGAAAATAAAAGTAAATTAGGCTTTGGGTTCTCAGATCCTATTTGACAGATCTACTTCCCTGAAGCTCCAGGTGAGATTATCTCCGGGTATGTTTTTTTTTTTTTTTTTTCCCCAGCAAATAGAATGTGGCTCACTTCTTTTTTGCTGTTTTTGAATTGAGGCTACTTTCATTTATACCTTCTGTAGAGATGTTCATGGAATATATTTTTCATGAATAATATACTATCTCTGATCTATTGGGCTTTAGTAGACATGCCCAAAATTAGTATCTATCTCTTATCACAAGGCTTGTCACCTCTTACTTTAACTCTCACTGGAACGGCTGACTTAAAAAAATATATAACTTTTAAAGAGAATACAGAGAATTTACAAGCTTGGATCTTTTTTCATACCTTTTCTCTCTGTTCGAATTACTTACAACCTAATTCTCATAACAATTACCCTGATTCTGCAGTTCATCCAAGTCCATGAAGCGGCTGGGATGAGGGTTAAACCCTTTAGCAACCTCTAATTCTTTCTCCCGTTTCCTTCGAAGTTCCTGTTCCTGGGCCCTCCTGGTCACCTCTTCCTGCAATTCATCCAGTTCACTTTTAGAAGATACCTCCCCACCTAGGACATAAGCAAAGGAGAAGCTAAATCAACATTTCTATAAAAAAGATAAAACACCTGCTGAATTTATGACTACTTTGATATAAGTTTTTTTTTTTTTCCTTTTGGAACTCTTCTCTTTAATTTGAAGTAAATGTTCTGAATACTGATATCCATATCAAATTCTGGGCCCTGAATAATAAAAATCACAGCAAAACAAAAAAACTGTGAACATTTGATGTATAACAACATGACACCTAACACTTGCTAAACATTTTCAATGTATTAGGAACAGTTTTAAGCACTTTTACATATATTATTTAACATTCATAATTGATGATGAGAATTACCTTCATTTTGGGAATGAGAAAGTTGAGTCATGAAAAGAGTAACACAGTTGGCAAAAGGTAGAGGTAACTTCAAATCACTAAGTTAAATTCATAATCCATGCTCTTAACCAATAGGAAGCACTCTATCAGAGCTTCAAGCAAGTCATTTGGGCTTCTCGCCCTTAATTTCTTTCTTTCTTTTCATTTTTGTGGTGCTAAGGATTGAACCCATGGCCTTGTGCATATGAGGCAAGCACTCTACCAACTGAGCTATATCCCTAGCCCTTGCCCTTAATTTTAATCTTCTCTTTAATGAATTTGTAAAATGTCCACAGTAGTAAAAACTCCACTGCATAAGTGTTCATAGATTTAGAATGATTTCCATGATAAATTGTTTATCATGTATTATATCATGTATAGTATGTATAATAATATATATAATATATATAGTATGATTTCTTCTTTTTTTGGTACTGGGGATTGAACTCAGGGCCACTCAACCACTGAGCCACATCCTCAGCCCTATTTTGAATTTTATTTAGAGACAGGGTCTCACTGAGTTGCTTAGTCCCTTGCTAAGTTGCTGAGGCTGGCTTTGAACTCACAATTCTCCTGCCTCAGCCTCCAGAGCTGCTGGGACTACAGGCATGCACCATCATGCACGGCTCATTTTTTTTTTTTAAATGGTGTTGAGAAGCTGGGGATATAATTCAGTGGTATAACACTTGCCTAGTATGTGTAAGGACCTGGATTTGATCATCAGCACTATAAAAAACAAACAAACAAAAAATAATGGTGAGGGCTAGGGATATGGCTCAGTGGTGGAGTGCTCGCCTAGCACACGTAAGTCACTGGGTTCGATCCTCAGCACCACTTAAAAATAAATAAAATAAAGGTATTGTGTCCATCTACAACTAAAAATATTTTTTTAAAAAATGATGGTGATATATATATATATATATATATATATATATATATATTTATACACACACACACATACATACATATATACCTAAAGTATATACTGTAGAAGCATAAAAAAAGAGGTAGAAATATATATAACATAATAATAATACTGATACCTTCGATTTCAGGAGGCAAAAGCAGGTTAATAAATTATTGCACTTGATTTACTTCTATAGTTTTTTCACATTTTTATTGTTGCATTATAATTGTACATAACTGTGGAATTTGTTATTGCATATTCATACATGCACATAATATAGCAATATAATTTGGTCTATATTACTCCTCAGTATTTCCCTTTCCCTTCCCTCCTTCCTCCCTCTGGTCTCTTTCCTCTACTCTAATGATCTCCCTTCAATTTTTAGGAGATCCCTCCCACTTTTCTGCTCATTTTTCGTCTCTAGCTTCCACATGAGAAAAAACATGTGATTGTAGTTTTTTATTTTTTTTAAGTGATTGAACCTCAGATAAAAAGTGCCATGCCAGGTGCAGTGGCGCACATGTAATCCCAGCAACTCGGAAGGCTAAGTCAGGAGGATTGTGAGTTCAAACCCAGCCTCAGCAAAAGCAAGTTGCTAAGGAACTCAGTGAGATGGCATCTCTAATAAAATATTAAAAAAAGGGCTGGGGATGTAGCTCAATGGTTAAGTGTCCCTGAGTTTAATCCCTGGTACTACCCCCTGCTAAAAAATAAGTGCCTTAATAGAATGATTAGATCAAACTGTGGGACATGTAGGGCTTATTATACAAAGAGGATGGTGGAATTATATGTTAGGGGAAGAATTTTGTCATAACTTTTTTTGTTGTGAATTTTGTTGTGGAATCCTGTCAGATTCTATGTAGCTGATCCAGAATTGAGGATTACTGGGGAAATCATGAGATTCACTCTTTAGTATACTGCAAAGGTACTGACTATCTGAAGAGGGAAAAAAAGGGCAATATGCTTATGTATGATCACATGTTTCTTAAAAGAATGTCACTCAACATGAAAGAAATTAAAATATAGGAAACACACAAACCAAATGTGTAACTTCACTGGGAAGCATGAATTTCTTCCACTGGTCTCTAATTTACTCTTTTTTTTTAAATTTTTTATTGTTGGTTGTTCAAAACATTACATAGTTCTTGATATATCATATTTCACACTTTGATTCAAGTGGGTTATGAACTCCCATTTTTACCCCGTATACAGATTGCAGAATCATATCAGTTACACATCCATTGATTTACATGTTGCCATACTAGTGTCTGTTGTATTCTGCTGCCTTTCCTATCCTCTACTATCCCCCCTCCCCTTCCCTCCCCTCCCCTCTTCTCTCTCTACCCCCTCTACTGTCATTCATTTCTCCCCCTTGTATTATTTTTCCCTTTCCCCTCACTTCCTCTTGTATGTAATTTTGTATAACCCTGAGGGTCTCCTTCCATTTCCATGCAATTTCCCTTCTCTCTCCCTTTCCCTCCCACCTCTCATCCCTGTTTAATGTTAATCTTCTTCTCATGCTCTTCGTCCCTACTCTGTTCTTAGTTACTCTCCTTATATCAAAGAAGACATTTGGCATTTGTTTTTTAGGGATTGGCTAGCTTCACTTAGCATAATCTGCTCTAATGCCATCCATTTCCCTGCAAATTCTATGATTTTTGTCATTTTTTAATGCAGAGTAATACTCCATTGTGTATAAATGCCACATTTTTTTTTTATCCATTTGTCTATTGAAGGGCATCTAGGTTGGTTCCACAGTCTTGCTATTGTGAATTGTGCTGCTATGAACATCGATGCAGCAGTGTCCCTGTAGCATGCTCTTTTTAGGTCTTTAGGGAATAGACCGAGAAGGGGAATAGCTGGGTCAAATGGTGGTTCCATTCCCAGCTTTCCAAGAAATCTCCATATTCAAACACTGAAAGAAAATGGGTTCCAACCAAGAATTGTGTATCCAGCGAAATTAAGCTTCAGGATGGAAGATGAAATTAAAACTTTCCACAATAAACAAAAGTTAAAAGAATTTGCAGCTAGAAAACCATCTCTTCAAAACATCCTCGGCAAAACATTACAGAAAGAGGAAATGGAAAATAACAATGAAAACCAACAGTGGGAGGTAGGACAGTAAAGGGGGGGAAAAATAATCAAAGAGGAAAACTAACCATGTTTAGTAACATAAATAAACAAATATGGCTGGAAAAACAACCCATATCTCAATAATGACCCTAAATGTTAATGGCTTAAACTCACCAATTAAGAGACACAGGCTAGTAGAATGGATCACAAAACAAGACCCAACAATATGCTGCCTACAGGAGACGCATTTGATAGGAAAAGACATACATAGGCTGAAGGTGAAAGGTTGGGAAAAATCATATCACTCATATGGACTTCGGAAACAAGCAGGAGTGTCCATACTCATATCAAATAAAATAGATTTCAAGCCCAAGTTAATCAAAAGGGATAAAGAGGGACACTACATACTCCTCAAGGGAACCATACACCAACAAGACATAACAATCATAAATATATATGCCCCAAACAATGGTGCAGCTATGTTCATCAAACAAACTCTTCTCAAGTTCAAGAGTCTAATAGACCACCATACAATAATCATGGGAGACTTTAACACACCTCTCTCACCACTGGACAGATCTTCCAAACAAAAGTTGAATAAGGAAACTATAGAACTCAATAACAAAATTAATAACCTAGATTTAATTGACATATATAGAATATACCACCCAACATCAAGCAGTTACACTTTTTTCTCAGCAGCACATGGATCCTTCTCAAAAATAGATCATATATTATGTCACAGGGCAACTCTTAGACAATATAAAGGAGTAGAGATAATACCATGCATCTAATTTACTCTTAACCCAGTATTCCTAACGTATATGACTCTATGGGTATTACTCTGTTCTACCAGATGTCAGCAACCTATAGCACACATATTAAAAAACTAAAATGGTTTGTGTATTTTTATTAATACTGCTGCATCCCCCCTATCCAACCACCTGTAAGAACCTCAGTAACTGTCAAGAGACTTGGTAGTTAAGACTAGGATGTACAGGCAAGGGCAATGTTAAGTTTGAATCACTTATTTCACAGTTTTGCCCATAGCCTATATGTCCTTTTTGTATCTCAATTCATAGTACTAATCAATAATAAACTAATTTCTGAGGAAGCTACCCCTATACTAAGGAAAACACTAAGAGTTATTCTTTTTAAGAATGGAGTTGTTATTACTGCTGTTCACCAATTTTTTCTCCCTTTATTCCCAAGGACTCTCCCCAAAGTAGAAACACTGAGGCAAGTCATGATACAGAACAACAACAACAAAAAAGATAAATCCAAAGATGGAGCAGCTAGAAAACCTCCATATTAACATTCTGAAGATATACTCAAACTATAACTGTCCTCTAACTTATTTAAATCTACTCAGGTAAGGCTGTTCCCCAAATAGAATTAATCTTCAAATCCAGTCCTCCAAATCCACTGTCCTTCTGCTTACCTGAAAGGGGTTGAGTTTTTGTCCAGCCACTCATGGATATCGTGGAGTCCACCTCTAGGATGCTACTGCTGTGAGACTTTGGGATATGACGCCAAGAAGGGACTATCCCAGCTGATCTCTTAGCACTTGGATCCCTTCAAAAAAGAACCCAGAATCTAGTAGAAGCATCAGAAGGGTGATTACTTGCAATACTAACAAGACTAAATTCCTACAACAAAACATCAAATTAATATAATTAAAGTTTCTGAGAGCCAGGCATGGTAGCACGCACCTGCAGTCCTAACTATTCAGGAAGCTGAGGCAGGAGGACTGTCTGAACCAGGAGTTCAAAGACAGCCTGAACATAGCAAGAGCCCTTTTTTTAAAAAAAAGGGTGGGGAAGGGGAAGCTGGGGATGTAGCTCAAAGGTAAGCACTTGCCTAGAACGTGTAAGGTCCTGAGTTCAATCCTAGTATAAAACACACACACACACACACACACACACACACACTCTTCTGCTAAACTTCTTCTGGAAATTGAAAAAATATTACAATCCCTCCATTTTCAATTCCACTCATTTCCTCCATTTTATCTTAACTCATTTACATCTTATGCTTCTAACATACATAGTATCTGACACAATAGACACTCAAAATCTATTAAATGAATTAATGAACATATTATATATTATCTTCCCTTTTCCTGCTAATTTTTTTTCTTTTTTCCCCCTGTGGTGGTGGTGGGGACCAAACCCAAAGCCTTGTGCATGCTAGGCAAGTACTCTACTACTGAACTATATCCCCAGCCCAATCTTATTAAATATTTTGGCATCATCTCATGTGCAAAACTGAAAAGGGTCCTGTGCCTACAGAAGAAGAGTGGGAAAGAATGAGGATATGATATCACCCTTGCAGAAAATATAATCTTTCCTTTTAGAGCATCTATACTATTAGTGAAATCGTGTCTGTGGCAATTCAGTAAAACTAATATATGTAAATCAAAAACACATAGAACAAACTGCGTTACAAGTAGAATGCAATGAACTCTGTCTAAATTGTCACCATTATCTTATAGGATTATGAATATCACTGGCTTCATAAAACCCAGAATACCCAGTTACCCTAAAAAACCAAACAAAAACAAAAACTCTTTCAAATTAGAAAGCAAGAATAAGTAACAGTTGGGTTTTTTCTGATTATAGAATTATAAAGGTTTGCTTCACTAATTGATTCTTTCATTGAAAATTATTAAGTAATTTAAAATACATTTTAAAATTATATATATTTAAGATATAGAAAATTATGTTATAAGATACACATAGATGATAAAAAGATTATTGTAAGTGAAGCAAAATGAACATAACCATCATCTTATATAGTTACTCTTATTTTTGTGGCAAGAGCAGCTAAGATCTCATGTAACATGAATTCTATATACAGTACAATGTTAATACCTATATTCCTCATTGTTGTATATTAGAACTCTAAACTTGTTCATCCTACGTATCAGGAAAATTTGAAACATTTACTTTGTTTTTGGAATCGAATCAGAGGTACTTTACCACTGAGCTATAACCCCCCAACCCTTTTAATTTTGAGGCAGGTTCTCGCTAAATTACTTAGGTCCTGGCTACATTCCTAAGGCTGGCCTCGAACTTGTAATCCTCCTGCCTCAGCCTCCTGAGTTGCTGAAATTGCAGGTATGAGCCATCAAGCCCAGCAAAATATGGAACATTTCAAAAATTTACACATCCTTGCAAAAGGGGCCATGTTAATCTTTTTTGTATTCTTCAAATTTTAGTACAGATGCTGCTGAAGTAGGCACTAAAGAATTATTTTATATCTGATACTTGAAAGCTTTCTCACTTCTTAAGCACCTTTGTTCTTCCTGCCAGCAGAGGGTGCTGCTGCTATATAAAGTTGGTAGAGCACATAGATAATATTAAAGCCCATTTCTCAATTTATTTAAGCCATGGTTGAAATCTCCAATTAGGTGGCTCACATTGCTGCAAGGGACAACACCTCTATTCAAAATCCAAACAATACCTGCAAATATTCGAGCTCTCAGGCAAGGCTGCATCCAGGCTGAC
Source organism: Marmota monax (assembly GCF_021218885.2). NCBI lineage: Eukaryota > Metazoa > Chordata > Mammalia > Rodentia > Sciuridae > Marmota > Marmota monax. The sequence continues at coordinate 5,579,523 of NW_026695242.1, read as the reverse complement.
AGGGCTATTGCTGTTCCTTTCACTGCTCTCATAACCAGATTCCATTCGCTGGATTAGGCGAGGTTGTTGCTCTAAAAGATGAGAGGTTAGTCGTGCTGAGCCCCAGGGTTTGTACTGAGGGCTTGGTCCAACAGGTTTAGTGTTGTAAGCAGGTGGCTTGCTTGGTTCATCTGGTGTAAATTCTTTAGCTATCCCAATGAAAGGACAAGTAAGGAAAAGGAAGTAAATTAAACATCTGCCTATATAAAGACCTATCCCTCCCTCCAACCACTCATTCATTGAACTCACATTCCCCCCAAACCAGACATCAGAGTAAAAATGTACCTTGCCAGGTATATCAGAAAATCAAATTCTTAAAAATACCATCATCTTTATTATAAAGTCCAATTCTTCCCTAATTATCTCCTTACCTGAGTCCTCAGCAAAAGGGCTAAGCTGGGTATAGCCACAATGCTTCCTTTTGTCCTTACTAAAAATACTGTCAATATTCAGAGATTCTCGTTTGGGTCTCCATGTTGGACGATACTTGCTAGAAGAACTGGATTTTGACTCACTGCTGGTACTCTCTATTTCCCAATCACGAGAGTGTAAAGACAGGTTCCTAAGAGGTTTTTTGTCAGGTTGGTCTCCTCCCCTACCCCCACAGGGAGATCCTATATTGGTCTGAGAAGCCAGGGATGGTCTGTTATGAATTATATTGCTGACTGTCTCTTTAAAATCCCTTAGCCTGTTGGTGCTGCTGGATGATTTGGAGGCGTTCCTAGGAGCCTGTTTCTCTTTCAGTGTTTCTCCTAAAAACACAAAGAATGAATCAAATATAGATGTTTAAAGTGATTAGAAATACCCAGATCCTAAAGTCCAGAAAGTAAGGTAAAACCCTTTGAACAGAAAGGAGAAGCCAACAGTCTGAATGTGACACAAGTTTGATAGGAAATGAAAATGAGAAGCAATGCAGAAGCTTGCCTTCACTGTGATATCCTGAGGCCTGTGGCTCATCACCTTTCCTCCTAAGACGGCCAGAGTTCCTCTTGCGCTCTACTGGGGACCCTTTCTTGGATGTGTGTTTCTGATTACATTCACTATCAGTCAGATGTCCTAAAAGAACAAGGAAATGGGAGTAAGCTGGTATCTGAGTGACCTCGATCCCCTTGAGAACCTAGGGATTCATGGCAGTACCACAGATTAGAAGCATTTGTGGCCAAAGCTATCTATGAATAGGTTTCTCTCTGTAGATAAATGCAGAGAAACTCAGATATTTAACAAATGTAAAATGTCTCCTGAGCAATTACCAGACTCAAACCGCACTCATAATCTTTCCAATGACCAGAAGGACTAAAGACACATGCTTAGTAACTTTTTGTTTGCCTGTTTACTGCTAGGAATCAAACCTAGAGCCTAGCAAATGCTAAGCAGGTACTCTACCAGATACATCCCAAATCTTGGTAAATTTTAAAAGTAAGTTTTAAAGCTTCTATTAAAATGTCATGTGTGTGTGTGTGTGTGTGTGTGTATATGAATATATTTTTTTTCACAAATTGAATAAAGAGTTCTTCTTTATTTGGCAACACATATTAAGTGAGGTTGGATTTTTAGTACATTTGGTATTATCTCATGGGCCCCAGCATTTGACCATAAGAGTTCTGATTATGTATGGCTTAAAGACCCAGTTCTAAACAGTCCTTAAATAAGCATCACTTAAAAAGACATTTCAGGGGCTGTAGCTGTAGCTCAGTGGTAGACCACATGCCTGATATGTGTGAGGCACTGGTTTTGATCCTCAGCACCACATAAAAATAAATAAATAAAATAAAAGTAAGTAAATAAATTTCAAAAAATAAAAGACATTTCAATTTTGATTAATTCTCTTTTTCATCTTCTACCCATGCTTTGCCAGACTCGACTTCACCCTCAATAGTAATTATTAGGAAACCCAGGGAGGCTGGGATATTTTATGCAACTTGCCCTGCTTCATGCCCATAGCAGACAAATGTCCTGAGTATGATTCTGACTTTACAACAAAGATTAGGTTCTAAAGGATATTGTTAACTAAGCTGCTAAAAGCCAGAAGGTGAATTAAATTTGAAGACATGCTTAGAGAAAACTCCCTTGCTTCTCAAATGCACATAGAGTTAACAGAAATTTGTTTTCATGTTTGTATATGAAAATCCTTGTTGATATTCAGGTATCATCAAAGTAGTGATATGGACACTTATTTTCTACCAATGGCTCCATATATTTTTTTATTGCTTTTTTTTCTTTTGTTGTATTTGGGCTGACAAAAAAAGATTTAAGGAAGGAAGAAATTACTTGGAGCAACTAAATCTTACAATGTAAAAGACAGGTCCCATAATCAAACCTTTATTTAACATAAACCTCACTTTCCTAGAAAAAGCACCCAGTTTATCGTTGGTCTGACTTCTCCCTGGTTCACTATTTCAGAAATATGGCATTATAGTCACACCTAACACCATCTATGCAGCAGTCATCAAAAGAAATCCAACATGAATTTGATCAACTTCTAAATCTAATTACCAATTTATGAGAAATAAGAGACAGAAAAAGTTAAAGTATACCTAGGGATAAAATCAGCAAAATTCAAAATGTAAGAAATGTACAGAACAAAATCCCTAGTTCTTCAACAATAAATTACAAGGAAAAAAACAGAGGCAAAGCCTATAAGTTAAAAGTAACCTAAAAGACTCAACCTATCACAATGTGCAGACCTCATTTGGATTTTATGTGAAACACAAAAATAATTTTTAAAATATGACATTTATAAAATAATATTTGAACATTCATTGGCTATTTAGTGGTTTTAAGGAATTATCTTCTTTGTGGGGGTGGGGCCAGTGCTGGGGATCTAACCCAGGGCCTCATGTATGCTGGGCAAACATTACTCCACTGAGCTATATCCCCAGCTCTCATTACTATTTTTAAATGTAATAATGCTTTGTATAAAAAAAAATTATTATGTTTTGGCAATACATACCAAACTATTTATGAAAGAAATACAATGCTTGGGATTTGGTCCAAAATAATTCAGGAGTGGGAAAAGTGGGTATAACTAAATTGGTTATGAATTATCATTACTAAACTAAGTGATGGGTACCTAGAGGGGCAGTATACTCTTCTACATACTTATGAATGCGTGAAATTCTCACTTTAAAAAAAGGCCAGACAGAGATTATAACTCCCCAATATGAAGCCAGAAACTCACAAATTCCCCAATTTCTTAAGAACATGGGCACTGGGCTGGAGTTGCGGCTCAGTGGTAGAGTGCTTGCCTCACATGTGTGAGGCACTGGTTTTGATTCTCAGCATTGTTTGTAAATAAATGAATAAAATAAAGTCCATCAACAATTTAAAAAAATATTGAAAAAAAAAAAGAGGCTGGGGATATAGATTAGTTAGTAGAGTGCTTGCTCTGGGTTCAATACCCAGCACCAAAAAAAAAAAAAAAAAAAAAAAGAATATGGGTACTGTGTTATGCCTCAGATAGTTCTATCTCCCACAATGAACTTTTCATCTCAGGATTCACTCTATTCTTTCTTGTATTCACTATATTGGTTTCTTCCTGCTTCTACTGACGCAGGTATACTCTCCTACAGATAAAATAATTTAAGAACGTTCTCTGTGTGGAATGCACAATGAAAGCAAATAACAGGAGAAAAACAGACTTCGGAAATAATCACATCAAACAATCATATTACAATGGCCCTTATTGATTTGTTGCTGTTGACAGGAGTGGGTGCAATGGAGTATCATTGTTCATTCAGAAGTGTGTTGTTTCCTTGCATTCCACATAATTACCCAAGTTCTGTGCCTTTCTACCCATCATGGCAAACATTTCTGACTTGCCTCTGTTTCTTTTTCTTGGGAGACCTTCTATGCAGGAATTGAATTAGGCAAGAAGGGTCCTCTGTGTAAGTCCCTACCTGTGTCCCGACTGCTCTGGGACATGGAATCATTCTCCACATTATAGATGACTGTCCCCTGAGAATCAGAAGAGAAGTGACTGACCACAGACTCATGGTGGGAGTGTTTGTAGGGATAGCTCTCTGTTGAGGAATCTGTTCGAGTGTCACTTGAGATGGAGGGCTCCCTCCCTAAGGGAAGGAGGAAACACATATGCAAAAGTGAGGAAAGACAGTGACAAAGAGGAAAAGAAATGGATGCAACAAAAGACTATAAAGCAAGAACCTCCTAGAAGGGTGAGAAAGATATATTACAGAGTCATTCTTCCTAAATTCCAGACACATATAAAATTCCTTCCACTTTGCCCCTAACTTGCTAAAGCCCTCACTTTGCCTGCCACTGTGCAAAAACTGTGGGATTTGAGAAAACCTATGGGGAAAAAGTGGAAGAAATGAAAATGTTGTGGGAAGTAAGATTGATTTGGATGGAAAGTCCCAGGCCAACCCTATCCTATAATATTTTTCCTAAACTGCCATGAATGTTGCTATAAAAATTTTAATTGACATTATATGCATTTTTAATACCACTGAGAAATTATGAGGCAGATATCTAATCTTTGGTTTTAATTAGTTCAGTCAGAATGCTTTCTTTCAAACACCTAACTGAAATATGCACAGTAGAACAAATGAGTGATTTAAGAGAGAAGTATGTGGGGTACAATAAGTATGAAGAAAGCACCAGATACCAAGCAGTAGGGAAGGAGAAAAATGTCAAATCCAAATATCTTCTCCTTCATAAATATACTAAGAGTCACTGCTATATCCAGAAGAGGGAAATTTTTTTTTTCTTCTTCCTTGTCAGAAATCAGACCAAAACTACTAGGATTATAGTTCAAATATTAAGAGCCTCTGTGGGCTACTCTGAGACTGTGGCCATCAAACTGAAAACTGTTTGCATAGGAAATCATTTAAGTTCTAAAAAATTGACTCAGAAAAGAGAAATTGATTTATAAGCGAAGGAATATCACTCTTGCATTTGGAATTTTAAAACAAAATTCTCTTACCATACCCCCAAAATGATTAGCTTTACAGTGATTCAATTTTTCTTGTCTTAACAATTCATTTAAGTCACTGTTAAAATTGCTAGTAAAAATCAACCCTCTTTACTAACATTAGAAGACTAACTACTTGAGGTCTCCCTCACAAACTTAGTTTCTTGGTGTAAATAAACATAGTTTCCTTCTCACTTTTGAGCTGGGGCAAACTGACTTAGGAAACATACCTTTGAAGGCAGAAGAAAACAAAGCCTGACACAAGTTAGGTTTCAGCACAAGTTGTCACTTCTTTCTTATATATAATGGATCCTCTCTCTCTCCAAGCTAGGCTGTGTGCTAAGCACCCAAATATGAGTCCCAACTATCTGAACACATGGAATGGGAAGAGGGGAGAGGTAGAGAAATAGGTTGCTCACCTGAATCTTCACTATCATAGCATGTCCTGATGTATGACTGGAACTGAGCTTGGGGAGGCAAGTCCTGGGTAGACACTGGGGTACCCTGGGGGTCTGCATAAAGCAGCAGCAAGGGCTGATAATGTCCCTTGATGCATTTGGTTACCACATCCTTCCATTTGGGGCCAATCTATATCAAAAACAATCAGAAAAACATGACAATTATACTTCATATCCACAATTCAAAACATATCTTCTTCTGCAGCTTTACTAAAGAAAAGAAATGGGTAAAGAAACAACAAAAGAGATCTTAGACCTAAACTTAATAAATCTTTTTGTTTAATCTTTTTTTGCTAAATCCTTTTAGAAAGCATTAAAAATTCCATAAAATTGGGGCTGGGGCTGTAACTCAGTGGTAGAGTACTTGCTTAGCATGTGTGAGGCATTGGGTTCGATTTTAGCACTGCATATAAATGAATAAATAAAATGAAGATCCATCAACTAAAAAAAAAATCCCATAAAATAAATAATAAAATTACTTTTATTTCTGTGAAACATCAATTCAGTTTTAAAATATGAATAAAAGCTCTGAACTTCAGTTGCCTTAATGACCAAGTTCTTTTCTCAGACATTTAATTAAAGCCTTCATTTGAATTTTGCATTTCTATTATTTACTCCTATATATTAAAATCACTTTTAGGAAGCTGAAGAGCACACAGGCTTTCTCTTGCAGACTGATATAGAATAAATGGCATTCAGTTTCAGAGTTCACACATGATAGGGCATAAAATGTCAAGCTGCTTAGAATAGACAGCTGAACCTCTCAGTCTTAGCCTATGATGGATTCAGCTCTGCTATCACAGTGGAAAAGAATAACAGAACAGCCATGGAAACAACAGTCCAACCAAATCCCCATGCTCATCCCATATTAAGCTTGAATCAGGCACACTCTTAAATGTGACCTATATTGTAGCAGTTAGACAATGAGAACAGTGCTTTATTCATAGCAGATATTCAATAAATTTATAACTGAGGTACCATTATATTATTTTATTTTTGTTCCTCCCCCCAAACTTTTTTGTTAACATATTATAGTTGTACATAACAGTGGAATTTACTGTTACAGATTTCTACATGCACATAATACAATATAACTTGGCCAATATCATTCCCATTATTTTAATTAAACACATTTATGCTTCCCCATACAAACCTTTTTTTGTTTTATAACTTTATTTAATAATTTGCTATAAAAATATGGAATACTTCATGAATTTGCTTATCAATTTTGTATAAGGGCCATGCTAATCTCTGTATCATTCCAATCTTAGTACATGTGCTGCTGAAGCAAGCACACAAATATTATAATACCTTATAAGAGTATTTTTCAAATAAAAACCTAATACTCAAATAATTTATATGTCTCCCCAAATTATAACAACAACAAAGAGAGCGGGGGAGAGAAAGAGAGAGAGAGAGAGAGAGAGAGAGAGAGAGAGAGAGAGAGAGATAAGAGAACTTGACAAAGATACTGCTTCAAGTCCATGAATTGGTATATTCAGAAGTTCCCCCTAGTTGCTAATGTCATCACAAGGGGCTTCCTACTCATACAGATCACTTTGTGCTTTAGACAGTACCAAGTTTCCTGCTTTAAGTATCACTATGGCCGTATTTTCCCTACATTACCCCTGCAAAACATGCTAATCTGAATAGGACACTTTGGAAAATAAAAAAAAAAAATTAAAGAATAATGTATTTCAGCCCTCAGACAAAGTATTGCCCACTGGTAATTCCATTCCAAGATTTGGAATTCTAAATTTTGTGTTGACCTTATACCCAAATTTGAGAGATTAGCCTATTCCTACTCAAATGAACTAATTAACACACTTTAAAAAATACTTCATCAACTATAAATACAGGACTATTTTTTCTGATGAGGGGATTCAGAAAAAATAACAGAAGATACACTGATCCTGTCTTCAAAGAACTAGGCATCTATTGGAGAAGACAAAACTAATAATACTCATATAAAATTTGGCATATAGTTACCCAGAAAGATAAAAATATAAAGTACATCTTAAAGAGATGGGTGGGATCACCATTCAAAATTACAAAAATGAAAAATGAAGATAAATGAATATCCTTGTTTTTATTTGTTTGGTTTTGGTACTGGGGATTGAAGCCAGGGGTGCTTTATCACTGAGTTACATCCCCATCCCTTTTTATTTTGAGACAGGATCTTGCAAAGTTACTGAGGAACTTGCTAAATTAATGAGACTGGCCTCAAATGAGATTCTCCTGCCTCAGTCTCCTGAGTCACTGGGATTATAGGTGTGTGCCACTGTGCCTGGCTATTCTTGCTTTTCTCATTGCAGTCACCAAACCCTTCAAGACAGCCTTGACTATTCCTACCTCCTTGACATGAGCATCATCAAAATACATCCACTTGCGTATCTTTGTTTGAAAAAAGAATGTAGAATAATGTTTGCCATAATAACAGATCATTCCTACTAAGTACAGTTCAGACTGCTTGGCCCGGTCATCTGTCACTCTGAAAAATAGCTATAGGAAAAAAAAAGAAAAGAAAGAACTGTTACATATTCAACCATTTCACATCACCTCTCAGTAGGCTCCATCAACATCTAATTAAGGTACTAACTTGCTTCCTCCTCCCTTCAGTCTAAGTTTTTTTTTACTAGTCCAGATTAATCATCAGAAATAAACCTAAACATTCACAAGACTGGGATCCTAATTAGAATAAGATATATTTCATGCTTATATAAACATATCAAAATGGATTCTAACTAAAAAGAACAAATAAAAATTTAAAAAACAGAAATAAACTTAAGAAGGGAAAAAGGAAGGAAAAGCAAGACAGATGGTGGTCAGTAAGTTGGCAAGAGGTGATGTTTTCTTCATATTTTTCAATATTTTCTCCTTGAAGCCTATCAGGAACCTAGAAAGTGTTTTTATTTAAACGCTCTTAATTTTCAAAGGCTTCTTATCAGCTGACCACACAAAAATTACATTTCCTACAAGAACTTAAGCAGTGGGAAGAAAGTCCTTAGGAGGAGCAATACAATTCTGGTTACCAGCATTGCAGTTCCTAGGTACCCAACATTGTCCTGAGTACTAAGAGCCATACAAAAACATTTGAGGAAAAGGATTCTGGCCTTGAGGAACATAAATGGTTGGGAAATAAACATAAAATTTAAACCAAAAAGTACAGAATATGCCGACTATAGAAAATTTTTAAAAAGAGATTTTATTGTGATAGCCTTCTCAGGTCAGATACCTTGAGGAGATCTAAATTAAGTTCCCAGATAGTTTATTTATCCTCAATAATGGGTTAACTTTAAAACAATGAAGGCTTCCCTTAGTCAAAGGACTATCCTAGAGAGAAACTAGTAGAAAGAAAGCTAGACTTTCTAGTTCTTCTTGAACTGAAGGAAAACGCTGGCTGTGCCTACATTAGGACATAGATTGGATAAAGTAGAGATCCAATCTGAAGACTTCTTCCCTATTTCCCTAAATAAATACACCTCAAAAAACACTAAATTGGGGCTGGGGTTGTGGCTCAGCGGTATAGAGCACGTGTGAGGTGCTGGGTTCAATCCTCAGCACCACATAAAAAAAATAAAGGTATTGTGTACAATTACAACTAAAAATATATATACATATATAAAAAAAAAAACACTAAATTTTCCTCCAAGCTGCATCATTACCTTCTCAACAGATATTGGTTTTTTATATGCCTGGGCTCAGGTATCAACTCCTTCAAATCCCATAGCAGTTATGGTCAGGATTGCTCACACCTTTGACCTTACTACCTTTGGTTATATATACTTTGCTATACCATGCTGTTATAAACAACAATAAATAGAGCATGCAATAACTCTATTGATTAATTCATTTTTACCAGGAGCTAATAAGCTCTACGAATCCTATCCTTTTTAAGGTCAAAATCATCCCATTTCTTCTAAAAAGCCTTTACCACCTTCACAAAGGAGATATGTGAGCATATACATACAGGTACAGGTATCTATATAAATAAGCATGAGTATATCAGTCCAAAACTCTATAATATGTGTCATCTAAGACATACCTTTTTGTTCAGTGCTTGAGCAATACTAAGATACAAGAACTCTAAGTCAGAGATAAAGGTAACTAACACGCACATCACCCAACTTAAGGCAGGTGCCCAGACTGTGGATAACATCTTCTGCCAAGTCTGAATGGTCGGAGTCCCATACCAGCCCAATTGTGATAATCTGCGGAGCATTCATCAATACACGGCGAATCCGGATCCTCTCTCCACAGTTGCTCTGAAATATATATACCATGCTAAATCAACAAGTTTCCCACTGACTCTGCCTCAATTCCACTGAGTCAAGATTCTCCTTCTCACTCTGAACCCCCACAACTTAACTTACCGGACAGTTCCGCAGATCCCCCATGGTGCTGGCGTTCTGCAACAGCTCACCAAACATGCTTGGCGAAGGTTTTTCTCGTCTTTCCAGCATACAAATAGCCTGATTGCTTCAAGATGGGGCAGGGGGTAGACAGAGGGGAGTAATGGTGGAACTTGTACTGAGTCATGGTTAAATTTGTTTAAAAAATCATTCATACAAACTCCTAATTCACATGTTTGATTTTCTTCCTCTGCCCAAAATCCACAGCCCCTTATCCTGACCGGCCTCAGTGTCCCACAAACACAATATGAGTACTGCTACCTGTCCCAAAATCCAAAGCTCATAGAATCCCCACTTCTCCTCCCACTTTGCTGACCAGAACTGAGCCTAAGAAAAGAGGAGGGATGGGAGGGGAAAGAAGGAGAACAAAAGTTATTTTTAAATAAATAAGTGTTCTGAGTTCAGAACACAGATTCAGCAATAAGGATATATGTTATTTGGTGGCCTTCAGTTAAAGTCCAATAAACTGGTGGAGTGTCTAAGGGTATAACAGAGAACTCTCTAAAACTCACCAAAGGGAAGTAGTGGAGATGTAATGCACCATCTGGATGAAAGGCAGGGGATCAGAAGTGGCACCACAGCTAGTACATACACACTGGGCCAGGGAGAAAAAACAAAACTTAAACAGCCAGTCACAATGTTTTGTAACCCATTTAATAACCCATATCCCAGGATCAAGTGTTCTTGAAGGAAAGATATAAGAAATGGGGGCAAAGATAAGGGATCACCTGCTCAAACAACGTCATTGCAAATTTCTGGTGGGAAATGCAGTGTTGGGCAGTACATATATCTTCTTTGGTTTCATCAGCAATATGGAAGTGAATTCTCATCAGGAGGTTTTCCTAACAGGGAAAGAACAAAAGCAATATACCAACAATACTTAAACAGACAAATGGACAAACTAGTAAACAATTTACCCAGAAAAATAGTAATCCTCCTGGAAAGGAGGAAGAACACTGATTCTTTTTTAGCATACATTAATTTTATTTGCTTATTTTTATGTGGAGCTAGGGATCGAACCAAGTGCCTCACACATGCTAGACAAGCATTCTGCCACTGAGCTACAACCTCAACCCCAATCAGTACCACTGATTTTTTTTTAACCTTTTTTCAAAAAACAACATCAAAAGCCAGTCTCAGGAAATCAAAGGTGGAATGTTTTCTCTCATATGTGGAAGCTAGAACAAAATAAGGGAAAGGAGGTAAGGAGGATCTGATATCAAAAAAAATAGGAAAGATCAATAGAATAGAAGGAGATAGAGAGAAGGACAGGAAAGAGAATGCAGAATGAATGTTTTAAAACCATGCTATGTGCAGACATAAACATACCATAGGGAATTTCACCTTTATGTATAAAGCAGAAAGAACAAATAAAAAATAAATAGATAAGCAAAAGGAAACTCCGTAGAGGAAAGAAAACTGGGGGAGGGAGAAGGAAAGGCAAAAGTGGAGGAACATGAACTGAAATCAAATTCTATACATGTATGATATTGTCAGGATTAACCTAACTACTATGTATAACTATAAGGCTTTAGTTTAAAAAAAAAAAAACTATCAAAAACAGAAAATGGGGACTAGGGTTGTGGCTCAGTGGTAGAGTGCTTGCCTAATATGCATGAGGCACTAGGTTCAATCCCCAGCACCACATAAACAAACTAAATAAACAAAATAAAGGTATTTAAAAACAAAATAAAACAGAAAATGGGTGTCAATATAATCTAATTTATTCAGATTTTATCAGTTTTACATGCACTTGTGTGTTTATGCAATTTTATAACATGTATAGAGTCATGTAACCTCACCGCAATCAAGACTTAGTGAGAAACTGTCTTAAAATAAAAAATAAAAAAGGGCTAGGGAGGTAGCTCAGTGGTTAAGTGCTCCTGAGTTCGATACCTGGGGGGGAGGGGGGGAGAAAGAGAAAGAGAGAGAGGGAGGGAGGGAGGGAGGGAGGAAGAGAGAGAGAAAGAAAATGTTATATAAATGGGATTATAAGGTATATAATCTTTTGATATTACATTTCACTCAGCACTGATCCCTGAAGATCCATCCAAGTTGTTACATAAATCAACCATTCACTCCTTTTCATTGCTGCATAGTATTCCATGGCATAAAAATACTACAGTTTTACTATCTATCCACTGAAGGACACTTGGGTTACTTCCAGTTTTTTACTATTATGTATAAAGTTTCTATGAACATTAATGTATATATTTTTGTATGACCATAATTTTTTATTTCTCTGGGATACGTGTCCAGGAATGCAACTGATGTATCATATGGTAGAGTTTGCATGTTTAGTTCTATAAGAAATGACCAAACTTTTCCAGAGTAGAGATGCCATTTTCAACAATCCAAATTCTCAGGAGTACCTCTGAGAATTTTTGGCCCAATATTTATCCTTCGATGGGATGTACATCAATCTAGATGTTTTTATTTGTTCCACAAAGTCTTATAAAGATTGATAGGTACAACACACAATTCAGAAAAGTTAGGATCTTCTATTGAGTCATTGGGGGCAACACAGATGTCTATTTAGCATATCACACTTATATTAGGGACTCAATTATTCCCTGTTGACTATTTTTAAAACCAGATAAATTCAAAAAGTCCCCAGACCAGCAGCATTAATATCAGCATCACCTAGGAATTTATTAGAGATAGATACTCTTGTGCCCTAACCCAGGCTACTGAATCAGAAGCTCTGAGGGTACAATCCAGCAATTTGTATTTTAATGGCTCCTTGGAAACTAAGAGCCACTGTTTTATGCAAAGGCATGCATAAAACTAGCCTAATCCTGAAGGAGAGATAATAAAGTCATTAGGCAATTCACACTGCAATAGGAGAGACACTACAGACCTAGGGGAAACTAGAGAACTCCTAGTTATAACTATAAAGATCAGGGCATAGTTAATCTCATCATAAAGTAGTCAGCCCTGGTGGAAACCATTTAGGAGACCTGCCCCATATCAAAAAGGGCCAGAGGCCAGCACTTACAAAGCACTCTGCAGCATCATCCATAATTCCCAGCTGGAAACGCTGTTCATCCTGGAAAGTCTTTGCCAGAGCACTGCGGAGAGTATCAGATGGAAGCACTTTTTCACTACTACACTGAAACTGGTTAAAGATTCCCTGTAGAGAAAAGATTAGACAAGTGAAAAAGCACAATGCTGTTATTAAGCTTCTACACTCACCTCTTTGTCATGTTAGCATCTCTGTACTGACAGCTATAGAAGCAAAAATATTTCCCAAGGGTTGATATGCTTGCAGTTAGTAATTTTTTAATAAAAATCAAGAGTCAGAATGAAGGGTACAATCTGTGCTAACAGATCATCCATCTGAGTGTGATGCCAAGGACACACATTAGGAGAGACCATTAACATAATGAAGTTACCTTATTTCCCGTAATAGACAGAAGTAGATATTTAGGTTAAAAAACAAAAAAGAGTAAGTTACATGTAAATGGATTGGCAACTTATTCTTTGGGGGCTCATCCTATGAAACTTGGCCCTCTTGTTTTAAATTTTTCAGCTAACATAAAATTTTAAAAGTATAAAAAAGAATATAACAAAAATCTGTTGTCTATCACCTAGAAATAAACATTCCATCATGTTTACTTTCAATCTACAGACAAAGCTAAAGTCTTTTTTAAGACTTCCCCACCTCTACTAGTCAGAGTATAATGAGTTTTTTGTTTCTAATACCTCTATATACAAATATATAATTATATAGCATAATTTTGTGTCTGTGTACATTTTGTTCACATCAAAACTATCACACTGAATGTTTCTTGTGTTTTGTTTTTAAATTCAGCATTGTTTTTGAGATCTATCCACATTGATAAATCTCAAAAACATTCTTCTTCTCTACTGCATGCCATATTTTTTTAGATGTTGATGGACCTTTATTTTGTTCATTTGTTTATATGTGGTTCTGAGAATCAAATCCAGTGCCTCACACATGCTAGGCAAGCACTCAACCACTGAGCCACAACCCTAGCTCCTGCACAGTTTTTTTAAATTAATTATTTATTTGTTCTAATTAGTTATACATGACAGCAGAATGCATTTGGATTCATAGTATACAAATGGAACACAATTTTTCATTTTTCTGATTGTACACAAAGTAGAGTCACACCATTCATGTATTCATACATATACCTAGAAAAATAATGTCCATCTCATTCCACCTCTTTCCTACCCCCATGTTTCCTCCCTTCTCCTCCCTCCCCTTTTCCCTATCCAAAGTTCCTCCATTCCTTCCATGCTGTCCCCCCACTCCCATTATGGATCAGCATCCACTTATCAGAGAACACATTCAGATTTTGTTTTTTTGGGGATTGGCTTACTTCACTTAGCATGATATTCTTCAACTTCATCCATTTACCTGCAAATGCCATAATTTTATTCTTTTTCAATGCTGAGTAATATTCCGTGTGTATATATATACATATGTATATACATATGTATGTATATATATACATATATATCTGTGTGTGTATAAACACACACACACACACACACACACCACTGTTTCTTTATCCATTCATCTATTGAAGGGTATCTAGGTTGGTTCCACAATTTAGCTATTGTGAATTGTGCTGCTATAAACACTGATGTGGCTGCATCCCTGTAGTATGCCGTTTTTAAGTCCCTGGGTATAGACTGGGGAGTGGGATAGCAGGGTCAAATGGTGGTTACATTCCAAGCTTTCTAAGGAATCTCCATACTGTTTTCCAGATTGCTTGCACCAATTTGCAGTTCCACCAGCAACATAAGAGTGTGCCTTTTCCCCCACATCCTTGCCAACACTTATTGTTGCTTGTATTCTTAATAATTGCCATTCTGACTGGTGTGAAATGAAATCTTAGAATAGTTTTGATTTGCATTCCTCTAATTGCTAGAGATGTTGAACATTTTTTCATATATTTGTTGATCGATTGTATATCTTCTTCTGAGAAATGGCTGTTCAGTTCCTTAGCCCATTTATTCACTGGGTTATTTTTTGGTGTTAAGTTTTTTGAGTTCTTTATATATCCTGGAGATTAGTGCTCTGATGTGCATGGGGTAAAAATTTGCTCCCATTCTGTAGGCTCTCTCTTCACCTCAATGATTGTTTCTTTTGCTGAGAAGAAGCTTTTCAGTTTGAACTGTATTCTGTTTAATCAAGTGGCAATTCCACAACTATATTCTATCTCTTTATTAACAGACATTTTGGTAGTCTCCAATTTTTCTGCTATTAAGAAGAGGCAATGACAACTTGTACTCCCAGTAGTATATGACATAAATATCCCCATATTCAAAATACTGTCAAAAATGAATACTAGGGACTGGGGGTGTGGCTCAGTGGTACAGCGCTTGCCTGGCATGTGTGAGGCACTGGATTCGATTCTCAGCACCACATACAAATAAATAAAATAAAGGTCCATCAACAACTAAAAAAATATGAAAAAAAGAAAGAAAGAAAGAAAGGGAAGGAAGGAAGGAAGGAAGGAAGGAAGGAAGGAAGGAAGGAAGGAAGGAAGGTCGGTCCATCAACAACTAAAATAGATATTTTTAAAAATGAATACTGTTAGATTGGCTAATGCTAGTCTTTCTAACTACTTTTAATCTCTCTGGATTCTTTGTTAGCATGCAAATATCTTCTAGCCTAATGACCTTGGTTACAGTCTATTTTGATGCACAGTCATTTTTTATTTCAGTGTAATTACATGTTATCTATCTTCTCTGGCTTTACCTATACCTGAACCCTGTTTGAAGTCAATGTCCAGAGAATGAAAACAAGTGACAACAAGTGGCACGTGGCTTGATGAGTGCTTCTCAGGTGGTGTTAGACTCTCCCCTGAGACTAGAACATGTTCCTTAACATTATGTGTCCCACATCCTCACTAAACCACAAAGATAAATGACCCACTGAGCAATGCATTACATACCAACAAAAGAAGGTATATCTCTTTAAAGTATTAGAAATTCTTCAGATTAAAAAACAAACAGCATTATTTTTCAGATACAATACTAATGAGACTAGAAACAAGACCACCTTATAAACCTACAATGTGATCTAGGAATACAAGGACCTACCGAGCTTGAGTGTCTAATTCTTGGTCCTCATGATATTTGACCTATCAGCAGCATTTAACTTAGCTGATCCTGAAAATGTTTTCTTCCCTTAGCATCCACAGTACCAACTCTCCTGTTTATCTTTCTACCTCATTGGTCACTCATCATTCTCCTTTGACAGTTTCTTACCAATTCTAAGACTCAGGCTTCAGATCTCTTGATTTCTCTACAGTCAGTCATTTGCACTCTTAGTAGTTTCATCTACAATCATGATTTTGAATACCACACATACACTGACAATGCCCACATTTACATCAACAGCCCAAATCTCCATCCTGAATTCTGGATTTGTAAATCCATTTCATCTGCTACTATGCTAGTTCAAGCCAATTCATCCCTTTATTCTTGCAATTTTTAAATTTTTTTTTATGTGGTGCTGAGGATCAAACCCAGTGTCCCACGCATGCCAGGTGAGCGTGTTACCGCTTGAGCCACATCCCCAGCCCTGCAACAATCTCTTAACTGACCCCTTTGTCTCAAAGAAGCAGCAGTTTCATACAGTAGTCATGGGCTGGAATTGTGGCTCAGTGGTAGAGTGCTCGTCTAGCACGTGAGAAGCCCTGGGTTCGATCCTCAGCACCACATTAAAATAAAATAAAAGTATCATGTCCAACTACAACTAAAATTAAAAAAAAAATACAGTAGTCAGATGATTTTTTTAAAAATATAAATCGGATAGTACCATTCTTCTTCTCAAACACTTAAAAGATTTATCATTGAATACTGAGTAAAAGTCAAAGTTATAAAGCCATACATTACCTGGCCAACTAGTCTATTTTTGGTTCACCCTATACAAGCCACACAAGTCTCTTGCAGTGCCCCAAACCCACCATGCATGTTCAGGACCCAGGACTTTGCACTGAAATCAAAACTATTTTCCTCATTCTATCCACGCACTAGCATCTTTCCTCCTTGTACACATTCAATATCCATCCCTGACGCAGTTTAAGAACAGATTACTTGAATTGTGTAACTTACAATTATTTACCTACAAATGATTCTATATGATGTGGAAGAGTCAGCACCAGCAATACATATTTAGTATTATTTAATAAGTTGTGGGGGAAATCTATCACAGTTATTCCAAGATATTTTGGATCAACCTAGGAATCTATTCACAAGCCTATTATAAATTCAAGTAAAGGCAGAGTAGAGCCTTCCATAATTTGTTACTGGAAGGGAAAGAATGTCCATGAGAAACTGCTTTAGACCAAAAGAAAATGTCTAGGTCCACAGGTAAACAGTTGGGATATCTGTCTAGTGATTTTTAGATTTTGAAATTTTAGGGGAATAAGGTGAAGAAAAGGAAGAGGAAGGTGAAAAAAGCAGGAACTATTTCTACAAATTGCATGTGGTCTGATAAACTGATAATTGGATGAAATAAAGTCACACTAGCTTGGCAAAACTGTTTCCCAGCCTATTGCTCTTCTCAATTGTTATTGGTAAGACATTACCACTCCCCTGACAAAAGCTCTAAAACTCTATCTCCAGGGCAAGGAATGGATGAGATTTGTTTTGTTTTGTTTTGGTACCAGAGATTGAACCCAGGAATGCTTAACCACTAAACTACATCCCCAGCCCTTTTTATTTTGAAAAATATAATAGGGTCTCATTAAGTTGCTTGGGGCCACACTAAGTTGCTGAGGCTGGCCTCAAACTTTATTTTATTTATTTGTTTATTATATTTTCATTTTTTTGCTATGCAAGAAAACTTTATTATAAGTGAAAGTAACTTGAAAGTAAAGTAAAAGCAAAGTGAATTGTCTCCAAGCAGAGAATGACCCTGGCCTTGAACTTGCCATCCTCCTTCCTGCCTCCTGAGCCACTGGAATTACAGGAGTGCACCCCCAGGCCAGCTAGATTTGGTCCTTTGTTTGGAGTTCAAAATTGGCTCCAAAACAACCCAACAGGAAATTATTTCCAGGATAGCTCTGTACAAAGCTGACATTTACATACTTCACTCCATTTAGTATTTCCCAATGAGGTTTCCTTAAGAATTAAGCCCTGTTACTCTAAGGCATCCGCTATTCCTGATGAAATAACTTCTCTCCTATGCATAACACTAGCTATATATCATCTTAGGAAGAATTAAGAAAACAGTCACTTTCTGTGTTCTATGGTTCAGAAGACCCTGTTTGAGAAAGGAGAGGGCTCCACTCAGAGATGGCATAATATAATAGCTAAATTGCCAGGCTTGGTGGACACACCTATAATCTCAGCAACCCAGGAGGCTGAGACAGGAGGATTGCAAGTTCAAGGCCAGCCTCAGCAACTTAGAGAGGCTCTAAACAACTTAGTGAGACCCTGTCTCAAAATAGCACACACACACACACAAAAGTAGTAAATATAATAAAATATAATATAATGCTTAAGAGTTTGGATACTGAAGCCAAACTGTTTTCAAACTCTCAACCCTGATATATAAGGTACTGTTGTTATAAGACCTTGGGCAAATTATTTAATTTTTCTAGACCTCAATTTTGTAAGAGTATAAGTATCTCCTAGGTTTATTTGAGGATTAAAATGAATATATGCATTCATGTGTATGCATGCACATGCACAAACTTGCTGTCAGAAAGTATTATTCTTATCATCATTATTATATTTAGGAGTAATTTTTAAAAATATTTATTTTTTAGTTGTAGTTGGACACAATACCTTTGTTTTATTTATTTATTTTTATGTGGTGCTGAGGATTGAACCCAGGGCATCACACATGCTAGGCAAGTGCTCTACTGCTGAGCCACAACCCCAGCCCCTTTAAGAGTAATTTTTTTTTTAAGTTTTTTGCTGTTGTTGTTGTTAATACCTTTGTTTTTATTTACTTATTTTTATGTGGTGCTGAGGATTACACCCAGGGTTTCACACATGCTAGGTGAGCGCTCTACTACTAAGCCACAACCCCAGCCCTAGGAGTAATTTTTAAAATATTTTTATTGGTTGTTGATGAACCTTTATTTACTTATTTATATAGAGTGCTGAGAATCGAAGCCAGTGTCTCACACATGCAAGGCAAGTACTCTAGCCACAACCACTGAGCCACAACCCCTGCCCTAGGAGTAACTTTAAGTTACTAAAAATAAAAAGTCAGTCCACCACTGTCCTATGCTGAACAAAGGCCCTCACTCAGATTTTTCTACCTTGAGCTACTTCCTAAGTCTCTGAGAACTGGATAAGGGAACG
This sequence comes from Marmota monax, assembly GCF_021218885.2. Taxonomy (NCBI): domain Eukaryota; kingdom Metazoa; phylum Chordata; class Mammalia; order Rodentia; family Sciuridae; genus Marmota; species Marmota monax. The sequence goes on along the minus strand of NW_026695242.1, from coordinate 5,560,384 downwards.
ACTACTTTATTTTCTGTTCTGCTGCTCCCACGCAAGAGAAACAGATTTCCCATGACCTAGATAATTAGGTTTCAGCAGAGAAAGGAAAAGGTCTGGGTCAGAGCTCTGTCTGCACCCACAGTAGATCTGCAATAACAGATTTGGATCTTGTGTTCAATGGCATCGATCTCTCTCTGTCATATTCTTTTCTCACCTCTTAATTATAGGCAACCTTCTCCACATGAACTGAGTATCTGAATGCATTCAGAAAAGCCTCTGACTGAATCTTTTTTATTTTCTTATTTTAATTATTATTGTCAGTCTTGCCGTACTATTGTTAGGAAGAAGCAAGTATATTATGGATAAAGCAGGCTGAGCTTGCCCAGCATGCATCTGTGAAGCTCCAGCTCTGGAAGAAGCTGTAGCACAAAGCCCCTCTGTTAGGGTAATACACTAACCTCTGTGTGTCCCTCTCACATGAGCACAGGGGCTGGAACGGGCCTCCTTCCCTTTTTTACCCTCCTCCCACCTTTCCCAGAGGGAGATCCTGTTCACACCAAAGAAAGCCAAGAACATTTAGTTCAGCAGTAAGAACAGGTGGCAGTACCAATAAGGAACAAAAACTGGTATTCTTCCAATTGCTGAGTTCTATGGCAGAAAGAAAGAGCAGGAAGAACCAAAACCCAGGAATTATTTTTCCTGGTGGTGTCCCTAATGGTTTCATTTCAATAAGCAAAAAAAAATCCCACCTTTGAGGTTTCTCTCTGCTCTTTTTCACAGGTTGAAACCAAAGAGGTCTTCTTTTCATTCTCATAAAATACCAATTTACTTTTTGTCTCTTAACTATTTTCTTGGATGTGGTACAAAAGCAACAAGATTTTAATGACTAAAAGCAGGTGCTTCCCCACCCATCTCTCTTGGATGAAGTAGCAAACAATTCTCTCCACATGAGCACGTAATTATTTGGATTAGTAAAAACCATGCAAATAAAACAGAAGTGTCATAAAGACAGAAAGTCCTTGATTTTTGGCATCTACCAATGCAGCTGTTGCTTAAGTTTTTTCCCCTAAAACACAGACCCTTGCCGGCAGAGAACAGTGGTTTATTTCTCTCTCAAGATTTCTTAGTCTTCCATTTAAAAGAAGTCATAAGTAGAGAGGGGGGGGGTAAAGAAGAGAGGCTGTCGTAGTTTCAATGTTTCATGAGCCCACAGCCTTTGGAAAGAGCCCAAGTCAAGAGGCTACTTCATCCCTGACAGGTGTCCAACAATACCTTCTACAAAGGCATGACACACTTTAGGCCCTGCCATTTGCTCAATTCTTGGGGTTTCTCTCTTTTTTTTTAATTATTATTTTTCTAATTTTTTTCTTTTTTATTATATATAACAGCAGAATGCATTACAATTCTTATTACATATATAGAGCACAATTTTTCCTATCTCTGGTCGTATACATAGTATATTCACACCAATTTGTACCTTCATACATGAACTTTGGATAATAATGATCATCACATTCAACCATCATTAATTACCTCATACCCCCTTCCTTTCCCCTCCAACCCCTCTGCCCTATCTAGAGTTCATAAATTCCTCCCATGCTCCCACTCCCTATGCCACTATGAATCAGCCTCCTTATATTAAAGAAAACATTCATTTGTTTTTTGGGGATTGGCTAACTTCACTTAGCATTATGTTCTCTAACTCCATCCATTTACCTGCAAATGCCATGATTTTATTCTCTTTTACTGCGAGTAATATTCCATTTTGTATATATGCCACATTTTTTAATCCATTCATCTACTGAAGGGCATATAGATTGGTTCCAAAATTTAGCTGTTGTGAATTGTGCTGCTATAAACATTTTTGTGGCTGTGTCCCTATAGTATGCTGTTTTTAAGTCATTTGGGTATAGACCAAGGAGAAGGATAGCTGGGTCAAATGGTGGTTCCATTACCAATTTTCCAAGAAATCTCCATTCTGCTTTCCATATTGGCTGCACCTATTTGCATTACTACCAGCAGTGTATGAGTGTACCTTTCCCCCCACATCCTCGCCAATACTTATTGTTGTTTGAGGTGAATAGAGAGCCTACATCATGGGAGCAAATCTTTACCCCTCACACATCAGATAGAGCACTAATCACTAGGGTATATAAAGAACTCAAAAAACTAGACACCCCCCCAAAAAAAAAAAAGTTAATAAATGGGCCAAGGACCTAAAGAGACACTTCTCAGAAGATGATATACAATCAATCAACACATGAAAAAATGTTCATCATCACTGGCAATTAGAGAAATGCAAATCACTCTAAGATTTCATCTCACTCCAGTCAGAATGGGGTCTCTCTTTTTGATATGGGCTTTGTACATTGCTCATTTTGGCCCTTCTAATCACTCTTTCCTCCATACTTTGTGGAAATCAAAGAACCTAAATGTGCTAATCTAGTCTGTTTGTAAACAAGACTCTCTGGAAGTAAAATAGAAAGAAGAGTCATCAAGGATGTTTGTAGGAAAAAAAAAAAAACTTTCATTGTTTTTGCATGTTCAAAAGAATGTTGACAAGAGGTTGAGGCAGGAGGATCACAAGTTTAAGGCCAGCCTGGGCAACTTTGTGAAAGCCTGTCTCAAAATAAAATTTTAAAAGGGCTAGGGGTATATAGTTCAGTGGTAGAATTCTTTTTTAAAAAACTTTTTTTAGTTATAGTTGGGCACAATACCTTTATTTTATTTATTTACTTTTTATGTGGTACTGAGGATCGAACCCAGCGCCTCAAATGTGCTAGGTGAGCACTCTACCGCTGAGCCACAATCTCAGCCCCTCAGTGGTGGAATTCTTGCCTAGTATGTATGAGGTCCTGGGTTCAATTCCCTGTGCCAGGGGAAAAAAGAAGAAGAATGCTGAAAGTTCTTTTTCAAGGCGGGGGACAGGTAAGAGTAAATAAACGTACACCCTTTTGGCACCCAAAACAATAACAAAGGACTTTATTTTAAAACAAATGCCATATTTTATCAGTATATATTTCAAATTATACCTCTAAAAAATAACTCTTGGAGGAGGATACAGTGGTACACACCTGTAATCCCAGCGACTTGAGAGGCTCAGGTAGGTGAATCACAAGTTCAAAGTTTGATCTCTCTCAAAGGAGAGATCCTGTTTCAAAGTTAAAAAAAAAAAAAAAAGTGTAAGGGGTTTGCTGGGAATGTAGCTAAGTTGTAGAGCGTCCCTGGGTTCAATCTCCAGTATAAGGGGAAAAAAAAGTTACCTCCTTTGGGGAAGGCAAAAAAACAGCTGGCTAGTTTCTCCCTTGGAATTCTCTAAAAACCTTATGTCTAAAAACAGCTGTCTTCTAAGCTTCCTGATTAGAAAAACATCCATGTAAACTATAATGGTCCCTTTAAATTAATTTATCAACATCATATCTCCCTAGTTTTTTTTTTTAGATGATGCAATCTTTTTTTTGTTTGTTTTTTTACCTTTATTTTACTCATTTGTATGTGGTGCTGAGGATCAAACTCAGTGCCTCACACCTGCTAGGCAAGCACTCTACCACTGAGCTACAACCCCAGCCTGAGTTTAAAGTTTTATTTACATTTAATTCAAAGCCCATTATTTTGGACACAGTAGTAAGGTTAGAGACTATCAAAAGCTACTTATCACACTCATTCCTGCTAATAAGGTGTAACAGCCAGCCACCTACATACATACAAAGAGAGAAACCACAAGATTTTAAGACAATGGACCAAGGGAGGGACACAGAGACAAGGATAGGCAAAATTTACCAGAAGACAGTACTTCCTTTAGTGGGAAATCATAAACTAATGATGAGATTTTATACAATATAATAATCAATTTACTAATTTTCGCCATAATTGAAAATACAGCACCCTCAACGATACAAAGAATATATATTCAAATCAAATTTAAAAAATCAATACCATATCCTCTTACCCCACTAGTGAAATTAAAAGAGGGGACTCTTCTGGAAATGCAAAGATTTTGAAATTGTGTAAGTTTTAGACTCTGCCAAAAGTTCTGGAAAGGAAAGAATCAATCATGATGGTCTCCTACATTTCTCCTTACAATTATACCTTCTATTTGAATATCATGCACAATTCTGAACTCCAAGTTTTAAAAAAGAACAAAGGATTCAGTTTTATACTTTCAAGTTGTATCAATGGTTAAATTAGTTGAGAATATTCAGATTAGCCACAGCCTACTAGGACTTTCTAGTAAGGAAGGTTAATCAAAAGACCAACACAAATATACTCATATCCACAGGTAATCAAAAGAAGAAAGTTAAACATTAGTAGATGACATCTGAATCAGACATAATGATATACTTCTTATATGTGTGCTGTTTATTACTAGCTAAAATTTCCAGGGAACATGCTACAAATATAATCTCCTCCTTTAAAAACTCAGTCCAGTATAATGGGTTTACTCCTCTCTTCCCTGACACTGGCCATGAAGGAAAATGAAGAACCTTCCATTCCCACTATGTACAAAAAGGAAAGGCTAGATAAATAATGAACAATTAGTAATTTTTCCACCACTTTATCCTCTGTACTTATCTTTCAGTACCCAATAAAGCAAAAGCTACATGGTACAACTCAAAAAACATTAAGGGATTTGCTCCCTGAACTCTCAAATCTCCCCCAATTAACAAGTAGTCTATCAGCAGAACAGATACCTGCCTGCCTCATAAGAACAGTCTTTGTCTTGTCTCTAGTTACAGATATTCTGGGTCACCTCCTTTACAAAACCCTATTTTATCCCTAGCAACCACCCTCTACTAGCACCATTCCCCAGCTTTTATGCCTTACACTAGCATTCTTAAGAGGAAAAAAAAAATCACTAATTGAGAAGATTTGTTGAATTTAATCAATCAATGCAACATTCTTTTTGCATATAACAAAACACACTCTGTCTACATCCTGGCACTGCAAAGCCTCTAGTACAATCCCTGGAAGGAGAACAAAATCTTTGTAGCATACTAAGTACAGAGGACGGATTTCCTCCCCTGAACAGAGATAAATAAATAAGCCAACACCAAAGTAAAGTCATACTCTGGGGGCTGGAGGGTATAAGAGCAGATCCAATATGAATAATAAATAAGAGCTCTGGGCTCTAGGCAATGACAATTTAGGTCAAGAAAAATCTTTTAATGATATTAGGTGGGAATAAATTTGGGGGTGAGGTAATTAGTAAACAACCTTTTATTTGCTAATAAGCCAGAGTTGACAGCCATCATAGTTCAAAGTAAGCAGAACAATACAATGACACAAATTCTTTTCAGTAAAAACCATCATTAGTAACTTGCATACACATAAGATTTTGAGGCTGAAATTACTATACTGACTTAAAACCAAGTAAAAGAGAAAAAACAGTATGTTTTACAGAATCAAAATAAATGGATTATCATAAATATTATGTACAAGTCCCCATAAAGCAATTATAAGCACCAGATACAACCTATTCTATTCTACCTGGTGAGGATAACAAAGAATAGGAATATTGCCCTGTTTACAGAGCAAAAGAAATAAGCAAAAATAGTAAAGACATCATGAACTAAAAGATGTTCACAGAACGCCAACAATAAGTGCATTTTAGGGATTGGTGCAAGGTGAAGCACATAACTGGGAAAAGAAGATGAGTACATATCTTTTAGCTGTACATGGAAGGGCTGAAAGATCAAGTATTGGAAAGTTGGCTACTCTTTGATCATCTAGGTACATGTATGTGGTTTTTTTTTTTCCTTAACAGTGGGTACCAGAAAGAACAATTGTGCACTAACGTAATGAAATCTGACTTTACAGAATGGCAAGTTCGTACATAGAGTACTTCAGATTGAGGAATTTTGGACTTTCCTGTTTTGAAAGTAAAATTAATAATAATAATAATAATAAATTCTACTTAATAAGAATTTTAAATATCAACTTTAATATTAAAGAATGCAAACAAGTTATGAAGAGCCAGAAAAAAGGAATTTTATTAGTCTTACCAAATAGTCCTTCAATTTTTAAGTAGGAAGCAGTGAAAAAAGGGGGGGGGGGATTTAAATATATAATTATTCCCACACTGTAAACAGCACAAAGTAAAATGGAACTTAACCATAGTATACCAGATGATTACTTTGCTAACGGAATCCCGGGAATTCACTCTTCCCTTGGTGATCTTTCCTACCACCAATCTCATTCCCCCAGTACATTCACATACACACATACCATTATACACATTTGTATATTATTTTACCTTTCCTTTACCAAACAAGGCAGGAAGCCCTAGATTAGTAGAATTTTTAAAAGTGAGACCAAAAGTCACAATATAAAGATCTCTTTAATTAAAAAAAGAGTAAGAAAGGTCAAGAAAGATAGAAGGAAAAAGAGAAAAAAAAAAGTACTAAAAACTGTAACTAAAATCCAAGAACTATTTTAAAAGAGTATATCAACCCAGCAAAGTAGAGTATTTTTATTATGGTACAGACACTGTGCGAGGCACCATGAGGAACAATAAAAGAGAAGAAGAGCTAAGATACTTTCCTAAGAATTCATTCAGTGGGCTGGGGCTGGGGCTCAGCGGTAGAGTCCTTGCCTAGCATGCATGAGGCCCTGGGTTCAATCCTCAGCACCACATAAAATAATTAATTAATTAAGGGTATTGTGTACAATTAAAAAATAAATATTTTTTAAAAATTCATTCAGCTAAGATAAATATTAGTAAGTCAAAGATTAAGACACAGAATGTTTTGTTTTCTTTTGTAGCTCTGGAAACTGTTTAAACCCAGGTCTTCACATATGATAAGAAAGTGCTCAACCACTGAGCTCTTCCCATAAACCCTAAAATTGCCTATGGGGGTATATGTGCTAAGGATTGAACCCAGGACCTTGTGATGCCAGGCAAACTCTATACCACTGAGCCACATCCCTTATCCACAAAAATTACTTTTTTGGAGGTGGGGGGATGGGCAGGCACTCTACCACTGAGTTATATCCCCAGGCCCTAAAATTACTTTTTTTTTTTTTTTAAATATGGAACGCTTCACGAATTTGCGTGTCATCCTTGCGCAGGGGCCATGCTAATCTTCTCTGTATCGTTCCAATTTTAGTATATGTGCTGCCGAAGCGAGCACATACTTTCTTGATTAAGATGCTAATATACTACCTCGAGTTAGCTCGGTTGTAGAGTGCTTGCCTAGCAAGCACAAGGCCCTGAGTCCAATTCCCAGTACGCCAAAAAAAAAAAAAAAAGTAACTTCTGAGGAGAGCAAACACTGCAGGCAAACTGAATGACACCTAAAATTTGTCAAGAAATAGGCATACCAGGTATGCTATCTGCTATCACAGCTGAAATTCAGAGTACCTGGTAAAGGAGAGGAAAAGAAGCATGGAATTAGGCTTTAAAAAGTCTATAATCATGCAATTTTAAGTGATTTAAGAGATAACTAGGAGGCACTTAAAGGTTATAAAATAGTAAAAGCACCAATAGCCAGACACAATAGTGCACACCTGTAATCCCAGTGGCTGGGGAGGCTGAGGCAGGAGGATCACAAGTTCAAAGCCAGCCTCAGCAAAAGCAAGGCACTAAGCAACACACTGAGACCCCGTTTCTAAATAAAATGCAAAATAAGACTGGAGATGTGGCTCAGTGGTTGCCCCTGAGTTCAAACCCCAGTACCCTCTCACCCCCTAAAAATAAAGCATGAACAGTTAGGTACAAAGCACATGTTTGCAATCCCAGCAATTTGGGAGGTTGAGGCAAGATGATAGTAAGTTCAAAGCAAGCAACTTACCAAGACCTGGTCTCAAAATAAAACAAAAAATTTAAAGGACTGGGGATGTAGTTCAGAGACAGAGTGCCAGTTCAGGTACTGGGTTCAATCCCCAGTACCCTCCCCCACACACCACAAAAAAGGGGCAAACATTATATATCCACGTATACATTTATTTACATAGCACAGAAGAATAATAAATGTCCACATATCCATTTACTCAATTTAAGAAATTAAGGAGACTGAAAATCCCCAAATAATGACATTCCTCTCACTATACCTTCCAGAACAACTACTATTCTGACTTTCGTGAAAATCACTACCTTTTTCTCTACAGTTTTATTAGGCATGTATCCCTAAACGATGTTTATTTTTTTACCCGTTTTTTTGTTTGTTTTGTTTTGTTTTGGGTACTGGGGATTGAACCAGAAGCGCTTAACCTTATCTTAAATCCACCATCTTCTGTGACTTGATTTTTTTTCATTCAATGTGGTGTTTCTGAGATTAATTCAAATTGATGTATGTAATGGCAAGTCATCATTTTTGCTACCATATAGTATTTTACTATGGGGATAAACCATAATTTAAAATTCCATTCTACAGTAGTTTGAACAGGTTGTTTCTATTTTCCTGTAATCACTAGAGATGCTACTTTCAACATTCCTGAGTATATCTGATATTATGTATCAAGAAATCTTCTACAATGCCTATATAGGAATAGAACTGCTGGGTTATATGCAAGTTCAATTTTACCAGGTAATGACAAACTGTTTTCTTAAGTAGTGACATTAACTTATATTCCAACTAACAATATATGTATACAAATTCTCATTATTCTACCTATTTGGAAACATTTAATTTTATCAGATTTTTAATTTCCTATCAACATGAAAAGTATTGGGTTTGTTTTTGATTTATATTTGTTTTTTTAGTTTTAGGTAGACATAATAACCTTTATTTTATTTTTATGTGGTGCCGAGGATCGAACCCAGTGCCTCACGCATGCTGAGCAAGAGCTCTACCACTGAGCCACAACCCCAGCCCCTGAAAAGAATGTTTTAACTTACATTTCTTAAATTACTAATTGGGGTGAACATCTTACACATACTTAGTGATCATTTGAGATTCCTATTCTGAAACATACCTGTTTATATCTTTGCCCATTTTTCTCTTGACTCATTTATCTTTTACTCATTCTTTATAGGAAATTTTCTCTGGAGTTCTGTACTGGATACTAATTCTTTGTTGATTGTACATACTACAGGTATTCTCCTTCCAATTAGTTTATAACCCCCCTCACTTTTTTGTTTTGTTTTGCTTGTGCTGGAGATTGAACCCAGGATCACTCTATCATTGAACTACATCCCAAGTCCTTTTTATTTTTTATTTTAAGACAGGATTTCATTCAATTGTCAAGGCTGGTCTGGACCTTGCAATCCTTCTTCCTCACCATCCTGAGCTTCTAGAATTACAGGCATGAACCGATATGTCCAGCTTATAGCCTTATCTTTATTCTCTCCCTATGGAGTCTTTTTGGTGAAGAGAAATTATTGAATTTTCTATAGTAAAATGTATCCATTTTTAAATTCATAGTTCTAAAAATTTTTAAATTTTGTATAATATGAAGTAGGGATCTAATTTCTCCCCCCCCCCTTTATGAGTAAACAATTATCTAAGCACCGTTTATTGAAAAGTTCACTTTATCTTTGGTTCACAAGCAAGTGGCAAGTCTCTAATATATCTGTTTCGGAAATCTTGATTTTATTCCATTTGTTTACTTATAAATAGTATTGTACTACAAGTAACATTTACTACCGTTTTATAAATTTTGATTTCTGGTAAAGTATAATCATCAATACTGCTTGCCCAAGGGATCATTAAAGAATCATACTTCCTGATCCACTTGGTTCAACAGGTCAAGATGATTCATTCTGCTTAATGAGCTGTGAGTAGAAGAGAACTGCTGAACACTTAAATTTCCCACACAAAATTCTATAGAACTTTTTGTCCCTCTAACTTAGCAACGAATAATATTCAAAAGGGTTGCAGCTTTGGTACCTAATTCAGAGAAATATAGTGTCCAAGAACTAGCCGCCAAAGGTGGAATATGCAAAGAGAACAAAGAAGGAGGCAGACAAATATCCAAGACTGCAAATTATTAGCACATTAAGAACAGCACTGTGTCTTGGGTGGCAGCAAGAAAGGAAGATCCCTGCACCCCAAAGTGGGAGGAAGGGGTGTGTATGTGTGTGTGTGTGTGTGTGTGTGTATTTCTGAGTAATTCTTTTTTTAATTTTTTTATTTATATATGACAGCGGAATGCATTACAATTCTTATTACACATATAGAGCACAATTTTTCATATCTTTGGTTGTATACAAAGTATATTCATACCAATTCATTTCATGTCTTCATACATGTGCTTTGGATAATAATGTCCATTACATTCCACCATCATTTCTAACCCTATGCCCCTTCCCTTCTCTTCCCACCCCTCTCCCCTCTCCTCCTCTATTCCTCCCATGCTCCCTCTCCCTACCCCAGTATGAATCAGCCTCCTTGTATCAGAGAAAACATTCGGCATTTGTTTTTTGGGGGATTGGCTAACTTCACTTAGCATTATCTTCTCCAACTGCATCCATTTACCTGCAAATGCCATGATTTTATTCTCTTTTACTGCTGAGTAATATTCCATTGTTTATATATGCCACATTTTTCTATCCATTCATCTACTGAAGGATATTTTTTTATCCATTCATCTACTGAAGGGTATTTTATTTAGGTTAGCTATTGTGAATTGTGCTGCTATAAACATCGATGTGGCTGTATCCCTGTAGTATGCTGTTTTTAAGTCCTTTGGGTATAGGCCAAGGAGAGGGATAGTTGAGTCAAATGGTGGTTAAACTAGACAAAGTTAGTCTATGGCCAACTGGAATGTACCTAGGCTTTCTCAAAAACTATTAACATGGGGCTGGGGTTGTGGCTCAGTGGTAGAACTTTTTCTAGCACACGTGAGACACTGGGTTTGATCTTTAGTACCACATAAAAACATAAATAAATAAAAATAAAGTTATTTAAAAAAAAAAGACTGCCAGGCACAGTGGGGCACACCTGTAATCCCAGCAGGTCGGGAGGCTGTGAGGCAGGAGGATTGTGAATTCAAAGCCAGCCTCAGCAATGGCGAGGCACCAAGCAACTCAGTGAGGCCCTGTCTCTAAATAAAATACAAAATAGGGCTGGGAATGTGGCCAAAAAAAGCGGGGGTGGGGGTGTCAGCTAAGTGTTTTGTCTCTGCCACTGATGCCTGAATTATTTCTTAACTGATATATGTTAATAGTTTGTTTTTCAGGGGGGTGATTGATTGATTGATTGATTACTGGGGATTGAACTCAACCGCTGAGCCACATCTCCAGCTCTTTATATATTATAGTAAATGGACACAAGACCCCTATTTTATTTATTTATATGTGGTGCTGAGAATTAACCCCAGTGCGTCACATATGCCAGGCAAGGACTCTACCACTGAGCCACAACCCCAGCCCTTTCAGCCCTTTTTTAAAAAAAATATATATATATATATATATTTTTTTTAGTTTTAGGTAGACCTATATCTTTATTTTACATTTATATGGTGTTGAGGATCTAACCCAGTGCCTCATGAATGCTAGGCGAGCATACTACCACTGAGCCACAATCCCAGCCCCGCTCCAGCCCTTTTTAAAATTTTATTTAGAGACCAGGTCTTGCTGAGTTACTTAGGGCCTCACTAAGTTGCTAAGGCTAGCTTTGAATTCACGATTCTCTTGCCTCAGTCTTCTTAGCCACTGAGATTACAGACATGCACGACTGCACCAGGCTATCTTAACAATTTTATTTATCCAATATATAAGATTCAAAATGCATGCCAGAGTCAGCTGGTGGGTAAAATGGCAGTTATACATGATAATAAGAAAGCTATTATCATGTCAAGCTAGGTTCCTACATCACCTGAGTTACTAACTGATTATAATTTGTAAGGTTTCCCTACTAATGTACAATGGGCAAGTAATGTGAATGAGAAATAAATACTGTGACCAATACATTCAGCAAGTTGTTCACTTTGTTATTACTCTTCAGGAAAGTCTTATTTTTCACTGTCATACAAATTTCAGAATTGACTTTTCTCAGCTTCCAGGAAAAACTGATGATCAGAATACACATTAACACCACCATATTGTAAAACATATGGAAATACTGGAAAACAGTTGACATTATCTAAAAACATTAAAAACATAAATTTTATGATCCACTAATCCTGTTCCTGGACATGTACACAAAAGATATGTGTATACATATGTATAAGAATGCTCTTTAGCAAAATTGTTCATAAAAATACAAAACTAGAAACAATTCAATTCAAATGACTACCAGCAATAAGATGGACAAACACTGATTTATTTACACAAATAATGGGTCAAATGGTGGTTAAACTAGACAAAGTTATACTGTCATGTATAACTAAATTAAATAAAAAAAGAAATACCATATAATAATGAAAACAAACTGGAACTACATACCACATGGGTAATTTTTTTAATAGTTTTATTTTGTTTATTTTTATGTGGTGTGGAGGATCAAACCCAGGTCCTCGAATGTGCTAGGCAAGCACTCCACCGCCAAACCACAATCCCAGCCCCCACATGGATGATTTTGAATATATCAACTAAAAAAGACACACAAATTTTAAACAGAATCATTCCATTGTAACAAAATTTCAAAAACAAGGTGAGCTTTTGTTTGTTGTCTACTATGTTACCCAGGCTGGACTTGAACTCCTGGGCACCAGAAATCCTCCTGCCTCCACCTCCCAAGTAGCTGGTACTACAGGTGCGAGCCACTTCCTTTGCCTCTTTGGATGTTTTTTTCTTTTCTTTTCTTTTTCTTTTCTTTTTTTTTTTGTTTGTTTTGTTTTTTGTGTGTTTTCTCACTGCTAGGGATCAAACCCAGGGCCTCAGGCATGCTAGACTGGCAGTCCACCACTAAGTTACATCCCCAGTCCTGGAATTTTATTAATACTCAATCACCTCTTCTTTTGTTTCCCCCCAGTCTTGAGGGTTGAATCTAAAGCCTCACACATGCTAACAAAGCATTCTACCACTGAGCTACATTTCTCACTCTTTAATAGTCAATCACCTCCTCTGCAAATAATGACAACTTTCTTTCTTTCCAGTCTTTATATCTTTTCTTTTTAATTTTTCTTGTCTTATTACACTGACTAGAATCTAATTAATGATAAACTTATTGTTTTCATTTTGTTTTAGGGGGGGTACAAGGAATTGAGCCCAGGGGCATTCTACCACTCAGCTACATCCCATCGCCGCCACCCCCCCCCCCCTTCTTTTTTGGTGACAGGGTCTTGCCAACCTGATTAGGGCTTTATTAAGAGTTACTGAGGGGCTGGGGTTGTGGCTCAGTGGTAGAGCATTTGCCTAGCATGTGCAAGGCCCTGGGTTCAACCCTCAGCACCACAAAAAACAAATAAATAAAATAAAGATATTGTGTCCCATTAAAAAATAAATATTTAAAAAAAAGTTACTGAGGTTAACCTTGAACTTGTGATTTTTCTGCCTCAGCCTCCCAAGTCACTGGGATTATATGCCCCTGTGCCACACTTATAAAAACAGTTTTAAAGTGGGAAACAATAAGAGATATCCCTCAGGAGAATCTAAGCACTTATGGTCCCTCCCAGGTTTACTCCTCCATACACTTATCATTTCTTACCTTCTCTCAAAAAGTGAAGCCCTATAGTTTGAATGAAGGACTACCAATTAAAAACTATGGTGAGTAGATTATGGCGGGCTCTTGGTCATTGGATCGTCACAGAGGGTGTACCTCCACTTGCTGCGCGGGTGACCTCAAGGATAAGAGGAACGACTCGTCGCTGTTGGGCAGGCGGCTCTCGGAGGACTCGGGCCGCCACCGGCTGCTGGAGAAGTGGGCGAGCATGTGGAACTCCGTGAGCACAGACGCCTCCGAGGCCAGCACCGAGAAGTTTCCCGAGGAGGCGGCCCCGGCGGAGCCCCCGCTGGTGTTCCTATGCTCTGGCTGCCGGCGTCCGCTGGGCGACTCGCTGAGCTGGGTCACCAGCCAGGAGGACACCAACTGCATCCTGCTGCGCTGTCAGTGCGGGCAGGCCGCGCTGGGGGGGCTGGGGCCTGGTTCCCAGGTGTTTCCTGTAATGTTTCTGTGGATAAAGAGCAGAAGCTTTCCAAACGTAAAGATGAAAATGGTTGCATTCTCGAGACCCTGTACTGTGCGGGTTGCTCCCTCCATCTTGGCTATGTATTCAGGTGCACTCCCAAGAATCTAGATTATAAGAGGGACTTGTTTTGCCTCAGTGTTGAAGCCATTGAAAGTTATACTTTAGGGTCCTCTGAAAAACAAATTATGCCAGAAGATAAAGAGCTTTTTAATCTTGAAAGCCGAGTTGAAATAGAAAAGTCTCTAAAACAGATGGAAGATGTCTTGAAAGCATTGCAAACGAAGCTGTGGGAGGTTGAATCAAAATTGTCCTTTATGAGCTGCAAAAGCTGAACTCTGTTCCATGTTGCGTGTCTCTTGTTCTTTCCCATCCATTATGTCTTAAATGAGAAGAATTGTAGAATCATTTCTGCAGCTGTATTTTATGGCAAAGAGGTGATTATTTCCCACATTAGAATTTTTAAGCTACTTTGTGATACTTGCTGGAATTGAAATTTAGGAGTTTGTATTTTGATAAGAAACTGGGCTGAGTTTTTAGAATTATTTTCTTTCTGTGTCAGACTCATTATTATTGATTTTCTATTTTTTAAAGAATAATTTTGCTTTTAATACTTTGGACAGTGGGCTGGGATTGTGGCTCAGCGGTAGAGTTCTCATCTAACATGTGCAAGGCCCAGGGTTCAATCCTCAGCACCACATAAAAATAAATAGATAGAATAAAGATATTATGTCCAACTACTTCTAAAAAATAAATGTTTAAAAAAATACTTTGGACAGTATTAAATAGTGAATGGTAAAAATCTTAAAGAGTTCTCTCTCTCTCTCTCTCTCTCTCTCTCTCTCTCTATATATATATATATATATATATATATATAAATATAATTTAGTTGTAGATGGACACAGTACCTTTATTTTATTATTATTTTTTTATGGTGCAGGGGAATCGAACCCAGTGCCTCACGCATGCTAGGCAAGTGCTCTACCACTGAGCCACAGCCCCGGCCCTTAAAGAGTTTTTTCTGCATCTTGCGTGATTGAATCTTCTTTAAAAACTAATGCTTAAAGTTCTCTGGAGAACCTGTCTATTGAGTTATTTGTCAGAACCATGTGGAAACTTAGACAAGAACAGAGAAGCACAAATGTATATAAGGGTCCCACTTTATGCTACTTATTTACTACTATATGCTTAATAAAATTTATCAGAGAGTAATAAGTATCTCTAGGGGTAGGATTCTGGGAGAATTTTTTTTTTTTTTTTTTTGGTTTTCTGTAGTGTAAGACATTTATTAATAGTAAGCATGTATTATTTTTATGACCAGGAAGAGAATAAAGATTAAAACAAAAAAAAACAAAAAAAACAAAAAAAAAAAAAAAAAAAAAAAAAACTATGGTGATTCTAATAATTTAAATTTCTTAGCTACTAAAATTAAATTCAGCCAGGCATACTGGCATATACCTATAATCCCAGCAACTCAAAAGAGTGAGGTAGGAGGATCATGAGTTCAAAGCTAGCCTCAGCATCTTAGTGAGGCCCTGTCTCAAAATAAAAAATAAAAAGGGCTGGGGATGTGGCTCAGTGATAAAGTGTCCCTGGATTAAATAAATGGGATGGACTCAAATTAAAAGTTTCTTCTCAGCAAAAGAAACAATCTGTGAGGTGAATAGAGAGCCTACATCTTGGGAGCAAATTTTTACCCCTCACACATCAGATAGAGCACTAATCTCTAGGGTATATAAAGTACTCAAAAAGCTAAACACCAAAAAAACAAATAACCCAATTAATAAATGGGCCAAGGACATGAACAGACACTTCTCAGAAGAGGATATTCAATCAATCAACAAATATATGAAAAAATGTTCATCATCTCTAGCAATTAGAGAACTGCAAATCAAAACTAAGATACCATCTCACTCTAGTCAGAATGGCAGCTATTATGAAGACAAAAATAAGTGTTCGCGAGGATGTGGGGAAAAAGGTACACTCATACATTGCTGGTGGGACTGCAAATTGGTACAGCCAATATGGAAAGCAGTATGGAGAATCCTTGGAAAACTGGGAATGGAACCACCATTGGACCCAGCTGTCCCTCTCCTTGGTCTATACCCAAAGGACTTAAAAATAGCATATTACAGGGACACAGCCACATCAATGTTTATAGCAGCACAATTCACAATAGCTAAACTGTGGAATCATCTAGATGCCCTTCAGTAGATGAATGGATAAAAAAATGTGCATTACATACACAATGGAATATTACTCAGCAATAAAAGAGAATAAAATCATGGCATTTGCAGGTAAATGGATGCAGTTGGAGAAGATAATGCTAAGTGAAGTTAGCCAATCCCCAAAAAAACAAATGCCGAATGTTTTCTCTGATATAAGGTGACTGACTCATAGTGGGGTAGGGAGAGGGAGCATAGGATGAATAGACAAACTCTAGGTAGGGTGGAGGCGTGGGAGGGGAAGGCAGGAGGCTTGGGGTCAGCAATGATGGTGGAATGTGATGGACATCATTTTCATGTATGAAAACATGAACTGGTGTGAACATACTTTACATACAAACAGAGATATTAAAAATTGTGTTCCATATGTGTAATAAGAATTGTGATGCATTCCGCTGTCATGTATTTAAAAAATAAAAGCAATTTTTAAAAAATCCCCAGTGCCAAAAAATTAATAAATTAAAATTTATTTAAAATAAGTAAATAATAATGAAATTAAATTGAACTCATTCGCACTTTCACATTAATCCATTTGCATTATAAGTCTGTTTATAATTTTCAAATTAAAAATTGGAAAATTAAAAGAATACAAACAATGCCATCTAAAGCATGAAATGTGTGCAAACTACAGCCCAATTATCATATATATATATCACTGGAGGGCGAACAAGTACTTTTGGGGGAAAGAAACTGGTATTTTATATACTCCCAACATAAAACAGAAGCACATACGGAAAATAAATTAGTTGGTGTATGTGCTGCCGAAGCAAGCACTAAATAAGGAAAATAAATTAGTTAGCATCACATACACCAACTAATTTATTTTCCTTAGTAATGTACCAAGGAACGTGAGAATTCTAACATCCCCAGGATTATAAAGACCCAAATTATAGTCTTTGATCCCCAAAGTTCATTTAACCTACCATCACAAGCAACTGTTCCTCTGAAAGGGACTGAAGAAATTTCCTCAGTTCTAACAGATTCTCAGAGCGTATCCTGCAATGTCTGATGGTTGGTTTTCATCTCTCTGGCTTATATGATACTGATTTATATTAAACTGACAATTTGTCCCTCCACAA
The DNA here is from genome assembly GCF_021218885.2 of Marmota monax. Lineage (NCBI taxonomy): Eukaryota > Metazoa > Chordata > Mammalia > Rodentia > Sciuridae > Marmota > Marmota monax. Next base: position 5,543,094 of record NW_026695242.1, on the reverse strand, counting down.
AACAAAACAAGTGTGGCAGACAGTTTTCCACAATCCCTCCTGGACAGTTCTAACTAGTCAAAGAGGCAATGTTAGAAGATAGTGAAGTGGTGCACACCAGTAATCTCAGTGATTCCGGAGGCTGTGGCAGGAAGATTGCCAGTTTGAGCCAGCCTCAGCAACTTAGTGAGACCCTGTCTCAAAATAAAAAGTAAAAAAGGCTGGATGTATAGCTCAGTGGTAGAGCTCCCTTGGGTTAAACCCCAAGGACCACAAAAAAGGGGTGGGGGGAGGGAGGGAATGTCAATGGTCATATAAAATATATAATTCCTTCTTTCCTTTTTGTAATATGAGTTTCCAGTTTCAGGAGAATCATTCCAGGATTAACATCTACCTAGAAAGTATCTCCCTAGAATAGTTTTAATACCACAAATCAGACTTCTCTTGGTCTTGTTGACCAAGGGGATACTGAAATTATCTAAAATAAGATACTTAATATCAATCAATGTATGACTTGGAAAATCAGGTCAAATGCTCTTTTGAATGCATTTCTGTCTGAATGGACACATAGGGAATATTACAGTCAACTTTTAAAAGATTTGGTATATTAAAATTCATATTTAGCTCAGATATCATCACTATTAATATATGGTTTCCAAACACCCTGCTTTTGATATACAAAGGCAAAAAGAAAATTTTAATAAGTTAGGGTTATATTGTAACATTACTCTTTTTAAATACTTTTATTTTATTCCTTTTTATTTTTATGTGGTGCTGAGGATTAAACCAAGTGCCTCACATGTGCTAGGCAAGCGCTCTACCACTGAGCTACAACTCCACCCCATAAAATCAGTTTTATATTTAGGCTTTTCACTTATCAGGATATTGTTTCCATATCATTAAATGTTATTTAAATGCAAAAAAAAAAATCATATTTAGCTGGCAACAGTAACACATGCCTGTAATTCCAGCTACTTAGGAGACTGAGGCAGAAGTATCAAAAGTCTGAGGCCAGACTGCAAAACTTAGCAAGACTCTATCACAAGATAAAAAAGGGCTGGGGTGAGGCATAGTGCCACATACATGTAATTCCGGCTACTTAGGGGCTGAGGCAGGAGGGTTTTAAGTTCAAGGTCGGCCTCAGCAACATAACAAGACCTGTTCTCAAAAAAAAAAAATAAAATAAAAATAAAAAGGTCTGGGGATGCAGCTCAGTGATAGAGTACCCCTGGGTTCAATTCTCAGTATTAAAATACACACATATACATATACACACACACACACACTTTTTTTAATTCTTCAATTAACCAACCTATATTCTATATTTTGCTACAAGTTACAATGGTTCCAACTAGGATAGAAAAAGAAAGACGTTTGTGATCCAAGTGGCAAAAAGTTCAAAAGACTCGGGCTGGGGATGTGGCTCAAGCGGTAGTGTGCTCCTCTGGCATGCGTGTGGCCCGGGTTCGATCCTCAGCACCACATACAAACAAAGATGTTGTGTCTGCTGAAAACTAAAAAATAAATATTAAAAAATTCTCTCTTTCTCTCTCTTTTAAAAAAAAAAAAAAAGTTCAAAAGACTCATTTAACTATTTCTAAGGTCCTATTCATGGATTTAAAACTCCAAAGCAGGGTTAGGGTTGTAGCACAGTGGTATAAGTGCTTGCCTAGCATGTGTGAGGCACTGGGTTCAATCCTCAGCATCACATGAAAATAAATAAATAAAATAAAGGTATTATGTCCATCTACAATTTTAAATAAAGGAAAATAAAACTCTAAAGTGATATGTGCTGAAAAGTTTTTTGAGTCAGTAACTGAAAAATAACCAATATAATTGGGAAATTCTATATTTTTCTGGTCACAAGTTCTACTTAAAATATAAAAGCAATTAAATTAAATATATGAAGATCACATGAAGTATCCCTATGACAAACCAAGAATCCAGACTTCAAGAGACAAAAAAACAAAACAAAACTCTAGAAACTTAGTAACTCAATATGAAAGATTTAAATTTGTCCACACACAAATAATCTATTGTATACCTGGACCAAAAATACGTAAGCAACCTATATGCTGGTAAATATATGGTCCTTTACATATCATAGTTCTTTCTCTTTAACAATATATCTAAAATCTGAGCTGGGCATGGTGGCTCAGGCCTATAATTAATCCCAGCAGTTTAGGAGGCTGAGGCAGTACGTTTTCAAGTTCAAAGCCAGCATCAGAAAAAAGCAAGGTGCTAAGCAACTCAGTGAGATCCTGTCTCTAAGTAAGATACAAAATAGGGCTGGGGATGTGGCTCAGCGGTAGAGTGCCCCTGAGTTCAATATCGGATATCCCCACCAAAAAAGAACAAAAGCAAACAAACAAAAATACATATATATGTATGTGTGTGTGTGTGTGTGTATAATCTGATATAAAAATCTCTCATTTTCCTTATCTCTAAACAAATCCCAATTTTCCTCTTTTTTCAGATATGAAAACCTTAGAGCCAGATAAAACATGAGGTGGAGAATTGATATAAAGAATCTATTAACCGGGGAAGGGGGGGGCGGGGTTGTGGCTCAGTGGTAGAGCACTTGCCTCACATGTCTGAGGCACTGGGTTCAATTCTCAGCACCACATAAAAATAAATGAATAAAATAAGGGTCCATCAACTGAAAAAAAAAAAGAAAAAAAAAAAAAAGAATCTATTAAGGACTGGGGTTGTGACTCAGCAGTAGAGCGCTCGCCTCCTCAAACTTGTGAGACCCTGGCTTCAATCCTCAGCACCACATAGAAATAAAGGTAACTAAAAAATAAATATTTTTTTAATATTTATTTTTTAGTTTTCAGCGGACACAACATCTTTGTTTGTATGTAGTGCTGAGGATGGAACCCGGGCCGCACGCATGCCAGGCGAGTGCGCTACCGCTTGAGCCACATCCCCAGCCCAAATATTCTTTCTTAAAAAAGAATCTATTAAATGTGATAATGGTAAACATTACAAAATGGGAAAATTTTAACACACAATAGATACTTTCATTAAAAACCCTTAGTTATTTATTCTTTCAATGTGAAATTTAATATTGTTTTTTCAGGTTAATACTCAAAGAAGAAGCCCACCTGAATAGAATCCTATCATGTCAAATAGAGCTATACAAGAAAAAAGGTTCAGAAGAAAAAGACTACCAAAGTAATTAGTTTGAAGCAAACAAAACTAATCACATCAATCTTTGCTCTAAACCACAGGCAGATAATTCAATAACAAACTCTGACATTAATCAAACCCCTTCAATATGGACAATTTGACAATCTAAAGACAGTGGAAGAAACAAATCTGAAGCATTTTACCTTGAGAGCACAAAAGATGCAGGAATCTCCCATGCATTTGTGAGTTGTCAGCTGCCTAAAGCTACGACGAAAGATGTCCAGGTGCCACAAAACCTAGCAAAAAAAGTGAAAACACTTCATTTCTCTATAAAAAGCCACTGTTTAATTCTAAATTCAACAGTTCAAGCATACATAAGTAATGATTGGAGAAGCAATCTTTATTCTCAAGAGAAAAGCTCATCCTAATATATTAAAACAAACACCAAAAAAAGGTGAGGTAAATAACATGAGGATAAATGAAAGTATTTTGGTGAAAACATTAATTTGAACATGAAATAAAGGTCACACAGAAAAAAAAAAACCATGGTCTGACATATATGAAATGTGATCCTGAAGAAGAAATTTATAGATTTAAAGTGCAGAAATAGGGCTAGGTATATAGTTCAATGGTAGAGCACTCAATTAGCATGTGTGAAGTCCTGGGTTTGATCCCCACCACGACAAAGGAAAAATAGAAAACACTGTAGAATACAGATTTTATTTTAATAGTCCACACAAGAAAAGCAAATATATTTTAAAACTTATAACAGAAGCTTGAACTGTAGTGGCTCACATCCGTAACACCAGCTACTGAGAAGACTGAGGTAGGAGGATTGTAAATTCAAAGCTGGGATGGGCAACTTAGTAAATCTCAAAATAAAATAAACAGGGCTAAAGATATAACTTAGTGAGAAAGTGCTTGCCTACCAGGTGTGAGGGACTGGGAGTGGGGTGGGGGAAGGAGAAAAAACAGAAGGAGGAGCAGCTTGGACTACAGTATGAAAAATTCACAATTTTTTAACTTCTGAGGTGTGATCTCTTGAAGTCAATAGGATAAAAACAATAGTGATATCAACAATGATAAATCATATTCATAGTATGTACTCATGATATGATGTAAAAGAATGATACTTTACTTCTATGGTCTTCCTCTTCAAAATCCATTACCCCAGTCTAATCATGACAAAAACATCAGACAAATTCCAATACAACCTGGGCACAGTGGCACATGGTTATAATCCCAGCCAGTTGGGAGTCTGAGGAAGGAGACTCATAAATTCAAGGCCATCCTTGGCAACTTAGCAAGACCCATCTCAAAATTTAAAAAAAAGCTAGGGATAGCTTGGCACCATGGTGCATACCTATAATCCCAGTGGGTCAGAAGGCTGAGACAGGAGGATCACGAGTTTAAAGCCACCCTCAGCAAAAGCGAAGTACTAAGCAACTCAGTGAGACCCTGTCTCTAAATAAAATACAAAATATGGCTGGGGATCTGGCCCAATGGTTGAGTGCCCCTGAGTTCCCTGATACCCCCACCCCCCAAAAAAAAGAAAAAAACTACTATGTATTATCTGGGAGAAAAATCTAATCAACCTTATCTAACTATCTGAAATTTTAGGAAAAACACTTAAGCTGTTTCTATAGGTTTGACAACATAGAATTTTTTAATGTTTCCAAATAAAAACTTGAAAATTGAGAAAGTGTATAAAACTTTTATTATATAGATAAGCTTACAAGATTCTTGTATTATGAATGAGAAACTCAGTATTACCTGTACAAGGTCATGCAGCTAGTCTATAAAAGTGCTACAATAAGAATCCAAGTCTCCTAATTTCCTAGTCCAGGATCCTTTATAGCAAATACATTGTGCTATCTTTTCTTCTCTCATAGCAAACTATTTTCTTACTAAATCTGAGACATCATGCTAATAATTTCATACAAGCGTAATTGTCTTGGATAGCAAACTTTGTTTACTTTTACAATAACAGAGAGAAAAGAAGAGAAAGTAATTACTTGAGAATTGGACCAGAGGGGATAAACAAAATACTCTGTGGGCCTGAATAGGCAGAGGAGAAGCTTTGAGATTCTGAGACCACTAAAGTGGCATGCAAGAGAAAAAGGGAACTCCCAGGGTACATAATTACCTTAGGGAATTTACTTTCCTCTAGCTCTTTTCAAGCATATTTAACCAGACACAATGATCATGAGCCAATACAGGAAGGCTGAGAGAGAGAAGATGAAGGAGAGAACAAAGACTGAACTCTATTCTTTAGAGAACATGAATATGAGACATGAACAGGGGCTGGGGCTGCAGCTCAGTGGTAGAGTAACCTGCTTTGCACCTGTGAAGCACTCGGGTTTGAACCTCAGCACCACATAAAAATAAATAAACAAAGATATTGTGTCCATCTACAACTAAAAAAAAAAATTTTTTTTAAATATATGAGACATGAACATTGAAAGTCTCTAACTTGTAGAAAGAACTCTGTTCTCTGTACTAGAGAAATACAACTAGGGTGATAAGACATCTTGTCTCAAAAAGGAAACAGTAGTATCCTATTTAGGATAAAAGTTAATAAGCAAGTAGAAAGATCACCTGAACTATTAACTAATACTATTTAAGTAGGTAAATAGCAGTAGTTATAGTTACTGTTGTTTCTAGTATCATTATTATTCCCATTTCTATAAATAAGTTAATTGGAATTCCAAAAATAAAAAGACCTGCCTAAGATCACACTGATAAACTTAAAAAAATGATTCACACTGTCAATTATTATATTTAAAAGAGTACCAGAAACATAACATCAGCAAACAAAAACTTAACATTCACTAAAAATTAAAAAATTACTCTTACCTGCAGGGCACTATTGAGGAAGCAGCTATTTTGCCCTGGCTCATTGCTGAGGCCTTTGCTGGGGGCTATGGAGGTTGAGCTTCGAGGTGCAAACATCCCTTGGACACTGCCACGGCCCCCTGAAAAATAATTTCTTTTCCAAGACATAACTGTTCACATTTAGCTTGAAAACACAGAGAAGGCTTTGTATCTTTTGGGCAGGTAAATTTTATCTGCTGAAATCCTCAAAAGATAGAGAATCCAGAACTTGGTGAGTTTATGTTGAAACACTTTGACTTTATAAATTTCCAAACATCAAATATGTAGTTCAAGGAATTCATGTAGCCTCTAGGTCCAGATGATGGTGCTATCCCTCACTTGCCCCACTGTCCAAAGTGTAACAAAGCACAGGATTAATGTAGAGAAGTTCTTTAGTATTGCTTCTTTCTATTTTTCTTGAACTTCCTCCAAAAAGTCCTGGTGAAATGGACGTAATCCTCAACTCCAGCAGCATCCAAAATCAGGGAAAGACATGTTCTTCAGTCTTGTTTACAATGCTTCTTATGGACTGAAGATTTTTTCCAACTGGAAGGAGAGGCAGACAGATAAGCAGGAATCCAACATAACCCTCCTTGCCCTCCACGGCCTTGTCCCATCATCCTCTACTGCAAAAACTCAATTTCTGAACAACTGACAAATATCTCACAAAGCTAAGAATTTTTGTTGTTGTTATTCTCTGTTGCTTCTTTTTAATGTGCCCTAAATTTCTTCTAGCTTCCCAACCAGATCTTCAGAATGTTTCTTTTCTTCTGGAACTAGAATAGCCAGCTGTGCCAGAGAGCTTCAACAGAAAGGGGAAAAAAAAAAAATCAAAAGCTTGCGTCACTTAATGACTTTACTGGCTTTGCACTGTTCTGCCAAGATCAACGTTGCCTCACCTCTCACTATAAACTTGAAACCTTGGCAAACAATGCCAAAAAAGAAAAAGGGGAAAAAAAAAAAAAAAACCGTACCAGCAGCAGCAAAAAAAGAGAAACACTCAAATGTTAAAAAAAAAAAAAAAATGGTATAAACAGTTTTATTTTCTTGGGAAACCTCTCTGAAATTTTCTTGAAGGAAAAGAAAGTTGATGAGTTGATATGAATAAAAATTTAAAGATACAAATGTTCCAGAATCAGGCTAACAAAAATAAAACAAACAAAAAAATCATTAGGTAAGCACACTCCAAACTAGAATTACATTTCTTTTGGATGTTTGGAGTAAAGCACTTTTTAAAAAGTGTTTTCCATGTGTATGGTTTTGAAAAACTCTAAAGGTGGGAGGGATAAGTTAGCTATCTGGACTCTTGTTTTGAGTAAAGATGTCGCATCTCAGAGAAACATTCTTGGTAAGTAAACCACATTTTTTTTAATATTTATTTTTTAGTTGTAGTTGGACGCAATATCTTTATTTATTTATTTTTATGTGGTGCTAAAGATCGAACCCAGGGCCTCACACATGGTAGGTGAGCGCTCTATTGCTGAGCCACAATCCCAGCTGTAAACCACATTTCTTAACACCACGTCCAACAGAACTAAATCTCCTCCCATCCTCTGTTTGATTGATTGATTTTTTTTTTTATTCAATGATTTCTGACAGAGGATCAGAGAGATAATTTGAGTAACAAATGATTTAATCCTTAGATTATACCAGAAGGGCTCACTGAGGCCAACTATAGTTTTCAACTAAAATGCCCATGAAGCAACAGTGAATAATATCAAAGCAAACACCTTTCCTGGAAGGAAATCATCTAATCTCTAGCTTTTAAGATTTCCTATTACCTGCATATCCACATAAGAAAAAAAATGAAAACATTAAGTGATAAATTTCTAAAGTTATTCAAATTTCTCGCTTCATTCCCACTGTGTGCACCACTTTAAAAAAAAAAAAAGCTTTAACATTTTAATCACATTCTAGGAAAGAACCTAAAATTGTCCATAGCAAGTCCAGAGGAAAAACTCACAAGAATATTAGATAGTTGCACAAAACTGTTCCTTCTCTTCTCTAAATTCCCAGACTATTTATAATCGTCACACATCACAAAGGATTTGATTATACACCATACTGTCATATTATTCGCTGTGTTTTATTACTCCATTTGTTTTATATGGTATCAGTCATATGTCTTGAATATGACTACATGAAACACAATAATAACAGTGTCAGACATATGCTAAACACTATATACTTCTTCATTTAATCTTCACAATAGCCCTATCAGGTAGATATTAATAGTTCAATTTTACAGAAGAATAAAGTGAGGCTTAAAGACATTAAATTGCCCAATTCAAAGCTAGTATGTGGCAGAGCCAGAATTGTTTTCACTATGCACTGTCAATTATGTATTTTATTATACTATTCCAAAATCTTCTATCACAGTGCTGATCATAAGGAGGCACTCATGACCAGGATCAGTTCATCAATGATTCAGATGGAAAAAAACATGAGCAGTATTTCAATTTCTAAAGAAAGTACAGTAGGGCTGGGAATGTGGCTCAAGCGGTAGCGCGCTCGCCTGGCACGCGTGCGGCCCGGGTTCGATCCTCAGCACCACATACAAACAAAGATGTGTCCGCCGAAAACTAAAAAATAAATATTAAAAAATTCTCTCTCTCTCTCTCAAAAAAAAAAAAAAAGGTACAGTAGTCCCATTACAAGTGATTAAAGCTAAAAGTAAGACTGGAGATGTAACTCAATGTTAGAGCACTTGTCTACCATGTGCCTACTGATTTATGTGACACGGAGAAAGAAGCCACATCTCCCACACAGATTATAAGACCCTCACATCTCTACACACACCCTTATTCACACCCCACTCAAGGCCACTAAGGATCTTTAAACAAGCTGTACAGCATTCCTTCAGCTGAACTGCTGCAAAGGAATGACAAGTACCAAGCCTCTACTTTGCTTAGAGCCAAAAGAACTTGGCAGGCAGATGGGGTTTCCAGTATCCACATTAAGAGCTTACTGAAACTCAGCCTGCCCTATGACACACACCTGAGTACTGGGAGCAAAGGGGAAAAGACAGTAGCAGAAAAAGGATTCTTAGGTTCTGAATGGTAGCATTATGTAGGGTAAGGTAATAAGTTCTCACACTTGCTCTAGGTGTGTCAGAAACTAGCGGTGAGAGCCAAAAAGAAAACAGGCAGGAGAGTCAGTAAAAATGGTCTAGATAAATACCGATGACAAAAACATTTCACTTGAAATGAAATGTTCAGCTCTAGGTCCAGCACCAAATAGCATAATTGTTCTCCAGTGCCATCTACTGAAGATATATGAGCAAGTAAGTTACAGTTCAATCTATATAGCTCTAAAAATCTGCTCTTAAAAGGAATTTTTCAGGCAAAACTGAAGTATTCCAGGATAAAAAAGCATGTCTGCAACTCACTTTCAAATGATTCAGAAAGGAAGGAAATACTTTTACACATACACACAGAGAGATTTCTATACAAAAAAAGAAAAAGACAAGAACAAAAAAGTATGAGGGTAAAATAAAATGGAATGAAGCTTGAATACTATTTCCATGAAAGGTAGAGCTCAGAGCCAAGCGTGGTACACCTAGGATTCCCAGCTAATTGGGAGGCTGAGGCAGGAGGATCCCCAAGAGCACAAGGCCAGCTTGGGCAGCATAGCAAGACTTCATCTCAAAAAGAGATAGAGAGAGCTGGGGTTGTGGCTCAGTGGTAGAGTGCTTACCTAGCATGTGCAAGGCCCTGGGTTCAATCCTCAGCACCACATAAAAATAAATAAGGTATTGTGTCCAACTACAACTAAAAAATAAATATTTTAAGAAAAAGAGGTGGGGGTGCTGGAGATATAGCTCAGTTGGTAGAGAGCTTGCCTCACATGCACGAGGCCCTGGGTTCAACTCCCAGCACCACAAAAAAAAAGGGCAGGGGGGTCGGTACTTAAAGATGCACAATAAAGCCATTTAAAAAAAGAAAAAAGAGGGGCTGGGGTTGTGGCTCAGCGGTAGAATGCACATGTGAGGCACTGAGTTTGATCCTCAGCACCACATAAAAATAAATAAAATAAAGGTATTGTGTCCAACTACAACTAAAAAAATTAAAAGAAAAAAAAGAGAGACGGAGGGAGGGAGGGAGAGAACGCTCAAAATACAGTATAAGGTCAAGTTGTTGTAAAAAGCAAATGATGAAGACTAATACAACACAAAGAAGACTTACAGCTAAACTTGAAGACAGAAGACAAGGTTCAATTTCCACATTTTTACTATGTGGTATAATCCCATACAAATTACTAAATACCCTGAACTTAGTTTTCTGGGTCTGTAAAACAGAGGCAGAATATCTATTACATATAGTGGTTGAGATCTGATGCAGAAGAATGACAGTATTGGCAAATTTGAAAACAAAGAATAAATAATGAGTTCACTGAATGAATGAGCCCCAATGACTAGAGGTAGAAAGAAAGATAAATTTTGTTTTGGGAACCTCAGAATACCAGAAAGTTGTAACCTACCAAGGATATATTTTCTAATTGCATAAAAATAATTGCATAATTGGTCTCACAAAGTATGAATAATATGTTAACAAACTACATTCTAGGAGAAAGAACTGAATTTCACAATTATTTTTAAAATATGAAGCTTAACTTTAAAAGGCAAACAATTGAGCCTATTATAAGGAAAAGGAGTACATTTAAGAAGGCCTACAAAAAATTACCAGGTTCAATTCATCAATGATCAAATGGAAAAACCATGAACAGTATATCAGTTTCTAAAGAAGAGACAGTAGTCCCATTGTGAGTAATTAAAGCTGGAAGTAAGGCTGGACATGTAATTCTTGTCTACCATGTACACAAAGTTCAATCCCCAGCACTGGGGGTTGGGGGAGTATTTTTTTTTTTTTAAAGCTAATAGTAACCCAAACATTAGAAAGTCAGACACACAATACTGAGATATACAAAGAGTTTAACCAGAAGTTTTTCACACTTCTAGTTTCTAGTACTCTAAACAGCAATTTACTCAAGAAGCCATATTTGTAAAGGTTGTGGATATATACAGTTAAGTGGTAGAGCAATTGCCTTTCATGCCTGAGACACTGGGTTTAATCCCAGCACTGCCCAGAAAAGAAAAAAAGAAAAAGACACCTATATTGGTAAATCAATAGCCCAGTTACCTGAGTTCCTTGATATACTCCACACATCAATAATTCCAAATGATATCTATAGTATCTTAAAGGTTATTGTGAGGATTTAAATGAGTCAATATATGCAAAGTGTTAATGTCTGACATTCAGTAATGGCTATATAAATTATTATATTGTTACTGCTTTTCAAATATTTCTTTTTCATGAGTTCTTTTCCCTTTAAAGACAACCACAGGGGTTGGGGATGTGGCTCAAGCAGTAACGCGCTCGCTTGGCATGCGTGGGGCGCTGGGTTCGAACCTCAGCAACACATACAAATAAAATAAAGATGTTGTGTCCACCTAAAACTGAAAACAAATATTTTTAAAAATCTCCCTCTCTCTCTCTCTCTCTCTCTCTCTCTCTCTCTCTCTCTCTCTCTGTAAAAAAGAAAAAAAGACAACCACATAAAGATAGCCTCCCTGTCCTACCCCTGACTGGAGACTGAACTCAAGGCCCCACATATACTAAGCAAGCACTCTGCCTCTTGGCTACATCCCCAGCAACCCTCTCCCGCCTTTTTTTAAATTCTGTGACAAGATGTTGTTAAATAGCCCAGGCCAGGATCGGTTTTTTTTTTTTTTTCTTTTTTGGTACTGGGGATTGAACCCAGGAGTGGTTTACCACTGAGCTATATCCCAATTCTTTTTATTTTTTCAATTTTGAGATGGGCTCGGCCTCCTGAGTTGCTGGCATTACAGGCATGTGTCACCATGCCTGGCTTGGTCAACTGATTTTTGATGAAGGAAACAAGACAATTTAATGAAGAAAGCACATTCAACAAATGTTATTGGAATAATTGGGACACCCACATGCACAAAACTGAACCTTGTACTGGGTGTGGTGGTGCACCTGTAATCCAAGTTACTTGGGAGGTTGACAAAGGAGAATAGCCAGTTTGAGGCAACCCTGGGCAACACAGCAAGACTCTGTGGGATGTGGTTCAGTGGTTAAGCACCCTTGAGTTCAATCCCAGGTACAAAAACAAAAAAGAAACAACTAAACCTTGACTCATACCGTATATCTTTTTTTGTGGGAGAAAAAGCACTGAAGATTGAACCCAAGAGTGCTCTACATCCCCAGTCCTTTTCATTTATTTTTGAGAGAGGGTCTTACTAAAATGCTGAGGCTAACCTCAAACTTGCAATATCTTTGGCTTAGCCTCCTGAGTCTCTGGGACTACAGGCATGCACTATATCTATATCTTATACTAAAACAACTCGAAATAGATCATAGTCTTTAACTGAAAACAGAAAACTATAAAATCTACAAAAAAGCAGGAGAAAAAAATATATAACTTTTATTTAGGCAAAAATTCCTTAAATACAACAACAAAAGCATTATCCATAAAAGAAAATAAAGAAAGAATAAAAACAAGTCAAAGATTGAAAGAAAATATTTGCAAATCACAAGACAGAAAAATGACATATGTGTGTGGAGAGGCAGGGAGAGGAAAAGAGAGCAAATTTTCAAAACTTAATAAGAAAAACTACCCAATTTTTAAAAAATGGTCAAAAGATCTGAACAGACACTTCAAAGATAGGCAGCAAACACATGGAAAGATATTCAACATTACGAATAACTAGGGAAATAGAAATTAAAAACATACTACATACTTATTAGTTAAAAACATACTATACACTTATTAAAATAACTAAAGACCAACACAAAATTAAAAATTTAAGCCAGGGTTGGGATTATGGCTCAGTGGTAGAGAGCTTGCCTGGCATTTGTGAGGCACTAGGTTCGATTCTCTGTACTACATATAAATAAATAAAGATCCATCGACAACCAAAAAAAATTATTTTTAATTATTTAAGCCAGGTATGATGGTTGGGATTGTAGTCCCACTTCCACTGGAGGTTAAGGAAGGAGAACTGCTTGAGCCCAGAAGTTCAAGGTTAACCTGGGCAACATAGACATTACCTCAAAACAAAAACAAAAACAAAAAAAATAAACAGCTAATAACAAGAGCTTATAGTAATCAAAGAAACTGGAACTCTCCTAAATTGCTGATAGAAATGCAAAATCACACAGTATGTAGTTACTAATTAACTTAATATTAAATATACCTTTAACATATGATTGAGCAGTCTCAATCCTAAATATTTTACCCAAAAGAAATGAAAACATATATTCACACAAAAACCTATACACAAATATTTATAGTGGCTTTTTATATAAAATCACCCAAAACTAGAAACAACACACATGGTGAATGGTATACCTCCATATAATGGACTACTCTGTAACATAAAAAGGAAATAATACTGATATAACCAGGAGAGGTGGTACATGCTTATAATCTCAGAGTCTCGGAAGGCTGAGGCAGGAGGATTCCAAATTTGAGGTCAGCCTCAGCAATTCTGCAAGACCTTCAACAACTGAGCAAGACTGTTTCAAAATAAAAAATAAATAGGGGCTAGGGATGTAGCTTAGTGGTAGAGCACTTGCCTAACATGTGCAAGGCCCTGGGTTTCATCCCCAGCACTGCAAAAATGGCTGTATATTGTATGATTTCACTTATATGACATTTTGGAAAAGTCAAAATTACAGTAACAGAAAACAAATAAGCCATGAGTTAAGTGATGTAAGGAGCTGATCACAAAGGGGTAGTACAAGAGTGTTGGAGTTGTTCTATAATGCTTTGTTTTGTTTTATTTTGCAGTACCAAATATTGAACCCACAATCTTATGCATATACTAGGCAAGCATTCTACCACTAAGTCACAAACAACCCTAGTCCTTTAATTATTTTACATCTTAATTATGGTGGTAATGTAACTACCTATATGCATTTGGCAAAGCTCAGAACTTGGGACAGGGATGTAGCTCAGTGGTAGAGCATTTACTCAGCATGTGTGAGGATCTGGGTTCAATCACAGCAATACACACACACATAAAACCAACCTCAGAACTCTACAGCAAAAAAAAAAAAAAAGATGAATTTTATGTAAACTGACAAAGATTTAAAAAAAATTAGGAGTTCCCATATCAAAATTGAAAAATAAAATAAAAATAAAAAGGGCTAAGATATGGTTCAGTGGTTAAGTACCCCTGGTTTCAATCCCTAGTACCAAAAAAATAAAGCAAAACACATTCTAGCTAGGCAGATTGGCATATGCCTGTGACCAAAGCTGAGACAGGAGTATGGCAAGTTAAGGCCCATCTGGGTTACTAAGTAACAAGACCCTATCTCAAAAAAAAAAAAAAAAAAAAAAAAAGATTTAAAGGGATGAAGGGATGGAGATGTATCTATGTGGCAGAATGTTTGCCTACATGTGTGTGGCCCTGGGTTCAATCCCCAGTACCAAAATAAATACATAAATAAATGGAAAACACATTCTAAAGAATCAATTAAAAAAGAACAGCTAGGTGCATTGGCACATGTCTGTAATTCCAGCAACTCAAGAGGCTATGACAGGAACAACTCAAGTTAGAGGCTAGCCTCAGCAATTTAGCAAGACCCTGTCTCAAAATAAAAAGGTAGTGGAAATGTAGCTCAGTGGTAAAACACACCTGGGTTCAATCTTCAACAAAAAACTTTCCCAGGTCCCTCCTCTACAGAAAATGTTTGAACTTTTAATCTGATCTTCAATAACACAATCTGGCCTTAACTTACCTTTTCTATTTTTCTCCTGTTTCCCTACGTAAACTTTCTTCTGAATGTGTTTTTTTCATTTTTATGACCTCATTAATTCTGTTTTACCTACTTGGGCTGCTCATTATCCTTCCTCCCCTCTAGGTAATACAGTTTCTTTGTGAAACCTTCCTTGACCAACCAAGCCTGAAGGGATTTCTCCCATTTCTGAACTCCTAAATTTACCTAATTTTAAGGGCAATTAATGTTTCTAATATACCAATGTTTCCAGGTACCTCTCTCTTCTCTACTCTCAGACAATTAGGGGCTATATACCACCCCATCTGAGAATGGGGAATATGTGAAGGTCAGAAGCCAACAATGATATATTCTAATTCTTGATTATTATCACAGGATTTTATAGTTTCTTTTATTTGCCATATAACCCATCTATTTATAAACTGCAATTCTAATTAAAAAGAATAATTCTAAATATATATATTTTAAACTTTCCATACTATCTCTTCATCTTATAAGGCAAGATATTCTAATATTAATGTGACTCAGTTAAAATTTTAGGCATTCCTCATTATCAATATAAATACTTGAAGGGATATCACATTTTGAAATTCTAGTGAGATAGTTCTGTGCAAATGCAGTCAGGAGCACTACCTTTAGTTACTAGACCAAACAAACAAACAAACAAACAAACAACAACAAAAAAAAAAACTAAATACATATTATTTGTCCAATTTGTTCCTAAAGTTGTTCATATAGAAGTTTTTAATATAGAATCTTGCTTGGTTTTTATGCCAATTATGTGATGCTTAAGAACACCACCCACTTATAAATAAATAGAAGAATGCTAGAGTAGAGGAAGGGAAATAGGGGGAGGGAGGAAGGAAGGAAAAGAGGAGGCACTGGGGACACAATTATGTCAAAATAAACCCAATTATTATGTATTATGCATTTTTTAAAAAATAATAAAATAAACTAGGCATGGTGGCACATGGCTGTAACTCCAGCAGCTTAGGAGGCTGAGGCAAGAAGATCAAGGCCAGCCTCATCAATTTAGCAAGGACCTAAGCAACTTAGGGAGACACTGTCTCAAAATAAATAAAAAGGATTAGAATGTGTCTCAGTGGCTAAGATGCCCCTAGTTCAACTTCCAGTACCAAAAAATAAAAAGATAAAATTAAAAAAATAAAGAATTTCTACCACCTGAAAATGGCAACTAAGTTGCTATGCAAATTTATCCAAATTTAAATTAAAACTGTTCCACAGCCTATTGCCTGACTGATTTTGCTCTGGCTGTAGCAGTAGCAGCCAAAAGGCTCATAGTATCCTGAAGCAGCCTCTGGAATAAATTATTGCTTACTACCAAAGTCTTTCTGCAGAAACTATCATTATCCTTATCCATTTTTACTTGTTTCTGGTAAATTTCAAAAATGTACAGAGTAATCAATCATAGGTGGAAAGAAAAGAAAGTCTATCGTATAGTCTTATCACTGTTGCTTTTAACTCTAAAAAAGATACAGCAACCTATATTTTACTATTACTGAATAAACTCTACATAAATAAACTTGTTCATAAATTCTCATACTTAATTATCATTACTACCTAGTTACTGGGATTTATGACTTCAAAACACCCTGTATTACTTTGTTGGTCATTACTGTGTTGTCCCTAATATCAGGTAAACTTCTTGGAAGGTAGAAGGCGAATTTGGGAAGGAAAAATTCCATCATTATTACCTATTTCCTTGTATAGTAGAAGTACTAAGTTAGCTGAAAAACACTGGCCTCTTATGAGCAAACCAAATCTGAAAAATGCTGGCCTCTTGTAAGCAAACCAAAAATCTTTTCCTGCGTGATGATGAAAAACAGTGGCCCCAATCTTTACTGCAAGGCCCCACACTTAAAGGCACACTTACCCCCACACTTAAAGACACTAATGAAGTTTAAGCTTCAGGGCTTCTCCCTTGCACAGGCCCTCAAAGCCCAATATCTTTTTTTTTTTTTTAATGTATGCAAGTATGAATGTATATATGTATGTATGGCAATAATAAGGATCAAACCCAGGGCCTGGAGCATGCTAGGCCTAATATTTAATTATCTTTTTTTTTTTTCCCTTTAAAGAGGACTCCCTGAGCAAGGTGTGGTGGCACATGCCAGCAATCCCAGCTACTAAGGAGGCAAAGGCAGGAAGATCACATGTTCAAGGCCAGTCTGGGCGGCCTAGCTAGATTCTGATTCAAAATGAAATTTGATAAGGGTTGGGAATATATTTCAGTGGTACAGCACTTGCCTAGTATATATGAGGCACTTAATTCAATACCCTGTACTGGAAAAAAAGGGGAGGGGGGCTGAACTATATAAGCTTCAGACCACAGAAAATCTGAATCTTTCCATATTACAGAAATTAGGCTTTTATAGTATATGTTACATGAGAAATTACATAATTCAAAAAGCCACTTTGAATTCAGTAATACTTATAAATTTATATTTTATTAATCAAATAAGTACCTAATATGTTATTCACTAAATAAATTTTGCTAGTATAACATAGATCTAAATTATGATGTTCATTTTGTATTTAGATTCTGAATTCTTTGTGGCTACAGTATTTCTACAAAGGATCCAAAGTCCACGGGGATACTACACAGTAAGTATACACAGTACCGTACAGTCTATTATCATTTTTCTCGGGCCTAAATAATAAACTGGACTCCAGTTATAGCCACCCCAATATCCTCCCCCCACCCCCGTATTCCCCACCAACAAAGTCAGCTTCTTTTAGCCTGTATTTCTAAAAAAGCCAAAAATAGTCATTCAAATGAAACTGGCTTGGGCATCAAGGGAGATGAGGCCTGGAAGGACATTGAGTCAGGAGGAGCCCGGCAGTAGGGTAAATGAGGTCCAGAGATCTATAGCACAGGAGACTACATGATAAATGGGACTAAGATCAATAAAGACTAAACAAGATTTATTCCTGCAAAATCTGGGGGCCCTTTGATGAAACCAGGTATTATATGCAGAACGCTTAGAAGAGGATAGATCTTTTCAGGGAACTTACTTTACAATGACTAAAAGAAGCTCATGAGTAGATAAAACTAATTCCTTGTACAGAGAACTATATAACATTTAAGCAAATGTAATATCAAAATACCTCCACTAAGATATTTATTGACTACAAGACGGTAACTTTATAGTGGAGAAACACAACAGAAACCACCTTAACCAAGTGATCAATGTTAAAAATCAACAATGATATAAATACTGATATTATGAATGCCATGATATGATGCAATAAAAAAGATGTAACTCTTTCTGTGGTATTCTTACCTAAACAACATAATCTCAGTCCAATCATGAGAAAACAGACAAATCCATATTAAGGTTTATTTGACAAAATAATCAGTGTTCTCCAGAAAAGTCTCACAAAATACAAGAGACTAAGGACAAAAAACACCTATAATGCAATGAGTAATCCTAGGTAAGACACTAGGACAGAAAAAGAACAATGGTGGACAAACTGGTAAAATTCAAAAAAGGTTTTCAATATAATTAAATAATATTATTGTACCAATATTAATTTCTTGGTTCTGATCTTTGTACTATGGTTATTTAAGACAGTAACGGGGCTGGGTTGTGGCTCAGTGGTAGAATACTTGCCTGACATGTGTGAGGCACTGGGTTTTATCCTCAGCACCACATAAAAAATAAATAAATAAAATAAAAGTTAAAAGCAAAAGACAATAACATTAGAAGAAGCTAGGTGAAGAATATACGAAAATGTTCTGTACTATATTTGGAACTTATAAGTCCAAAATTGGTTCAAAATAAAGAAATTTTAAATTGTACAAATAAATCACTCAGCAACTCAGTGAGATTGCTCTCCCTCCCAGTTTTTTTTTTTCCTCAGAGCTTAATTCATGTGGAGATAAATAGATGGATTTTTCATAAGTTTCTCTCATGATTTTATTCTTATCTGCTTAGTCTACTGCTAGCAGAACAAAAACATGAACAAATAGCAAACTAAAAAAAAAAGAGTCAACTGAACCTATTTTGACAGATCTTATAGACTCGTGCCACAATTGCAATTTTTCTTTCTTTTAGTTTTTTAGTTGTATATGGACACAATATCTTTATTTTATTTGTTTATTTTTATGTGGTGCTGGGAATCAAACCCAGTGCCTCACACATGCTAGGCAAGCACTCTACCACTAAGGCACAACCTTGGCCCACTATTGAAATTTTTCTATCAGGGAGGTCCCTCCTCCCTTTAGCAGTGCTTGGGATCGAACCCAGGGCCTTGAGTGTGCTAGATGGATCTATAGCCCCAGTCCCTATATTGCCTTTTCTTTTCAGTGCTAAAGATCAAACCCAGGCCTTGCACATGCTAAACAAGCATTCTATCACTGAGCTACATCCCCAGTCCTTATTTTTGATACTAACATATTCTGTCAATAAAATTAATTCCTAATTTATAAAATGAAATTAAAAACGTCTGGTACTGGCCAGATGCTGGTGTAATTCCAGCAGCTAGGGAGGCTGAGACAAGAGGATCACAATTTCAAGGCCAGCTTCAGCAATTTAGCAAGGTCCTAAGCAACTTAACAAGACCATGTCTCAAAAAAAGAAAAAGAATGTCTTGTACTGGCACAAAACTTGAGAATCATTGGACCTTACCATCATTTCCAGCTTCATCATCTACTCAATTATTCACTGATCAAATTTCATTAGATTACTATTTCCTTTCATTTCATTTTACTCTCATTGTCACTGCTAAGGTTCAGATCCTTACCACCTCTGCACCACTGGACCACATTTACCACCATTTCCAGGATCATCTTCTACTCACTCACTTATTGATAAGAGTTATTTCACTGGATTTCTATTTCCTTTCATTTTATTCTCACTGTTGCTACTAAAGTTCTGATCCTCACCACCTTTGAATCTATTGCTTCTCACTCATACTCCACCTCCAGGTAAAGAAGACTCCTTTCCATATATTGAATACATGCTGGACTCTATGTTCTCATTGCTTTTGCTCTAATATGACCTCTATCTTGAATGCCTTTCTTCTCCACTTCCTCTTGTTAAAAATGATACCTATCCTATAAAAATAGCTGTATCAAAAGACCTCAGCCTCCCCAGCTGAGGTAGGAAGATCACTTGAGCCTAAGAGTTCAAGATTAACCTGGACAACATAGGGAGACTCTGTGTCTGAAAATAAAAAATAATAATAATAAAGAAGGAAGGTGCCGGGTTCAACGCACACCTATAATCCTAGCGGCTGTGAGGCTGAGGCAGAAGGATCACCAGCCAGCCTCAGCCAAAGCCAGCCTAAGCCAAAGCCAGCCTCAGCAAAATCGAGGTGCTAAGCAACTCAAGGAGACCCTGTCTCTAAATTAAATACAAAATAGGGCTGGGGATGTGGCTCAGTAGCTGAGTGCACTTGAGTTCAATCCCCTGTACAAAAATTTTAAAAAAGAGGAGGGGGGGAGGGAGTGAAGAGGAGGAGAAAGAGGAGGGGAGAAAAGGAAGGAAATGGGTGGAGTGGGAGGGGGCATCCCAGGTCTTCTCTATCACCTTTCCAATTTCAAAATCTATTACATTCCTCTTGTTTTCTCAGTGCATGTGGAGCTTACACTACAAATTCACATGTTACTTCATGTTTCAGTTATTCATATACATGGCCTATAATGTATATTCCTTAAGAGCATTGCTCTACAAAGTTTGGATATAATAAGTATAACTGAAAGAAAAAAACTTTTTGTTTAAAGGGATAAGTACCTAAAACAACCAATCCCAACATCCTAATAAATTCTGACTCTCCTTAAATAAAATAGTCCACAAGCTGGGCCACTGGCTTGTGCCTATAATCCCAGCAGCTCAGGAGGCTAAGACAGGAAGATCCCAAGTTCAAAGCCAGACTCAGCAACCTAGCAAAGCCCTAAGCAATTTAGTGAGAACTGTCTCAATATTAAAAGTTAAGAAAGAAAAAAAGGAAGTGAGATATGGTTCAGTGGTTAAGTGCTCCTGGGTTCAACCTGATACCAAAAATAAATAAATAAATAGATAAATAAGTCCACAAAAGTCCATATCTAGCTTGAAATACTAATAACTTTTTGTAATGGAATCAATATTTTTTTAAGATTTTTTTTTGGGGGGGGTTATTGATAGACCTTTATTTTTTATTTATTTATATGCGGTGCTGAGAATCAAACTCAGTACGTCACACATGCCAGGCAATTGCGCTACCACTGAGCCACAACCCCAGCCCCTATAATCAATATTTTTTTTGTTTCTGACTCGAGCTTGGAAATAGAGACATGGTGGACACAGTGGCTCATGCCTACAATCCCAGCTACTGGAGAGGCTGAGAAAAGAGATCACAAGTTCAAAGCCAGCTTGGCAATTTAATGAGGTCCTGTCTCGAAATAAAAATCAGAAGGTAACTACTTATTCTTTTTACCATTGATTAAATAAAGCAATGTATCTTTTTTAAAAGATTTATATTCTGTAAATAAAAATTGGTTGTAACAATAAAATTGGGTACTAACAAAAAAATTTTTGAAAGGGATGGGGATGTAGCATAGTGGGGTCCCAGAATTCAATCCCCAGTACTAAAAAATAGAAAGAAAGAAAAGAGAGATAACCATATTATAGCCATTTAAAAAAAAAAAAGTGAAGGTATTTGTTGGTTTATGAGCTGGTTATCTTAAACTCCCCAGTGAAGATTATTCAACTCAAACAATTTCCTAAGTGTTAGACTTTGGCATCTTTAAATTATTATATCATGTACAATATGAACTATATGTTGATAAAGGACAGAAAGCATTACTTTTCCTATTAAAGCACTTAGAAAAATGTTAATAACCAATTTATCTGAAACAAGATGAAGAAAAAATAAAAACAAAAGACATTTTCACTTTGTTAAAACTGACAAATATAAGAACTAAGAAGTGAGAGGTACAGCTCCAGAGCTATGTAGAAAATTTCCCACCTCTATAGGAGGCAGCATGGTAGCAAAAAGAACATAGCAGTTAAAAGTTCAGCTTCTAAGCTAGCATAATGGCACAAACCTGTAACTCCAGCGACTTGGGAGACTGAGGCAGGAGGATTGCAAGTTTGAGGCCAGCCTCAGCAACATAGCAAGGCTCTAAGCAACTTAGTGAGACTCTGTATCAAAATAAAAAATAAAAAGGGCTGGGGATGTTGCTCAATGGTTAAGCTTACATGGCTTCAGTCCCTGGTACAAAAAAAAGAATAAATAATCATGTACAGTACAAACCCAAATACTACGAAAACGGGAAAATGTAATCTAAAAACAATGCAATCACAATACAATTTGCCTAAACTATTGTAATAACTCCCTAACTATTCCCTCCTCTCTAATCCTATCTATAGAGTATTGCCAAAAGCAAACTTTGATCAATCACATTTAACTCAGAAAACTTCAGTGATGCCTGGCACAATGGTACATGCCTATAATTCCAGTGGCTCAGGAGGCTGAGGCAGGAGGATGGAAATTTCAAGGATAGCCTCAGCAATTTACCAAGGCCCTAAGCAACTTAGTGAGACCCTGTGTCTCAAAATAGTAATAGAAAAAAAGGTTGGGGATATGGCTTAGTGGTTAAGTGCCTCTGGGTTCAATCCCTGGTACAAAAAAAAGGAAAGAAAGAAAAAACTTCAGTGACAAAATATAATCTAAACTCCTCGGTTTTGAACATCCTTCCACAATCTTTTCCAACGCACAATTTTATCCTCTTCTATCACTACTCTTAAAATACACAAAAAGAATGGTTTCGTGTATATGCCCAGCATTTTGCTAAATAAGGAATGCTATCTCCTCCCCATCCCATCATCCCAGTCCTACCTAATACGAGCAATCTCTTCCCCTCAACAAACTTTGAAGACAGAAACTTATAGTAACAAGGACTAATAATCTTACCTCATTAGGAAGAAGTAACCATTTATATTAATTTATTTCCCAAAGGATTATCTTTTTAAATACCATTCCTCATCTTTCCCTACTAGGAACTTCATTAATCAGTAATTAACTAGTACATAAGTATTTTATTAAAATGTAGTATAGAAAGTTACACTGCCTAACACTCGATACCTGTTAAGTAAAAAAAGTAAATGAAGAACTAAGTATTGTGAAATATAACAAACTCCCTGTTTCAGTTTAGAGATAACTCAGTTATAGGTATAACCAATCACCTCTCTAGTTCTTCCCTGAATCTCCTGCCTAAATCATACTTATCAAACCTAAATCAGGGGCTAGGTCATAGCTCAGTGGCAGAAAGCTTGCCTAGCACCTGTGAGGCACTGGGTTCAATCCATAGCACCACATAAAAATAAAAACAAATAAAATAAAGGCATTCTGTCCATCTACAACTACAAAAAAATTTTAATAAACAGAAATTTAAAAAAATAGCCAGGTGTGGTGGCACACACCTGTAATCCTAGCAGCTTGGGAGGCTAAGGCAGGAGGATCTAAAGCAACTCAGTGAGACCCTGTCTTGAAATAAAATACAAAATAGGGCTGGGGGGCTGGAGATGTGGCTCAAGCGGTATGGCGCTTGCCTGGCATGCATGCGGCCCAGGTTCGATCCTCAGCACCACATACAAAACAAAGATGTTGTGTCCGCCGAATACTTTAAAAAAAAAAAAAAATAGGGCTGGGGATGTGGCTCAGTGGTTGAGTGCCCCTGAGTTCAATCCCCAGTACAAAAATCAATCAATCAATCAATCAATCAATCAAATCATACTTTGTTTTTCTAAAAGATCTATGAAAGAATGGAAGAAAGACACTCTCCTTTATAGTTAGTAGAAAAAACAGGGCATTCTTTCTCAACTACATAGCCAATAGAGGCAAAGTCACAACAGGTAAAGGAAAAGAGTTTTGATAGCAACTTATTAGGCTCCTAAGTAGCAAAATTATAACCATGAATTCCATAAAATTGTCTTATATAACACTCTGGTTCAAAAACTTAGAAGCAGAATTATTTTTCTAATTTTTAAACCATTAAGGAATGCTTTTTTTAAATTTAATACTTGATTTTAACTATGCGTTATTTAAAAATCATGAGCACATCGGTACTCAAGTTATTTCAGCACAAATAATGAAAGTATGATGCCTGTATCAACAAGTGGAAAATAGGACAGAAAGGCAATGACAGCACCAGTTTGACTCATATCTGCTGGGATAACACTGGTACTGAATGGCACAAGCAATTCCAGTATGAGAGAGCAAGCACATGACTGGGAAGTTGACAGAGCATACCAAAGGAAAAAAGACATCTAAAGAACCACTCCTCAGTGGGGGCAGTGAGGGCAGGGAGAGGAGAGATGAGCAGGGATATACTGAAATCTTCTAAAAGCCTTTACAGTATTCAAATGAAAACATGCTACCTAACTCCAAGTTCTGAGTCAGTTCAAATCCTAGCTCTTCCGCTTACAACTGAGGGGCCACATCACTCAGCCTCTCTGACTCTTTCAGCTACAAAATTATAACATTAACTATCATGTAATGAACATCAGTGGATATATAGTATGCATTTTAATTCTCAGAATTAACCTGCTACTAAGTAGGAATCATTTTCTCATTTTGCAGTGTGGGGTAAACAAGATTTTCCTACCTATGTATGACTCTCCCATGTAAACAATACTGCCTAATAGAGTATTCTTACTGGGAATTGGTAGAAAATTTATAGCATTTAACAGTGGACCTAGTACTTGCCTAACAGGAGCTCAGGAGATCACTATTGTACAAGTGCAACTTGCATTTGATTAAGTGACACGACTGAACAGCAATAAAATTCCACAAACAAATTTTTCCTCACAGTATTAGTGGTACCTATGGAAAACCCAAGGCTTATCACTTATAACTCCTTGAAATACCAAAGTATCATCTATTTGGTCAAACACACACACACACACACACACACACAGTTTCTTAGCTAAAGATCAAAACATACAACCTAAAGAAAAGCCCATTATGAAACATTATTAAAGTGATATTTGACTGAAACTGAATACCAAGTATCAAATATTTTACTCAAGAGGTTTATAGACCTTCTACCTCAAAAGAACAGGTACTGGGGCTGGGGTTGTGACTCAGTGGTAGAGCCCTTACCTGGTACGTGCAAGGCCCTGGGTTCGATTCTCAGCACCACATAAAAATAAATAAATAAAAATAAAGGCATTGTGTACAACTAAAAGAAATGTTAAAAAAAAAAAAAAAAGAACAGGTACTAAAGAACAAATTTAACTTCCAAAAATAATTCCCAGAAACATCTGCTACCCAGAAATTCTCAGAATATCACTTCCCAGAATTGACAACCTATTGCCAAAATCTCAATAAAGTCTGCCAACATCATTCTGGAGAAAAAGAATCGCTTTGATTCTAGAAGTAAATGCTACCTTCCAGTTAGCCACAACATAGGCTCTTCATTATTTCTCTAACTAGTATGTTAATACTGAAAAATAAATACAAAGACTGGCTGGGAATAGAGCTCAGTGATATAGTAGTACTTTCCTAGCGTGTGTGAGACCTTGGGTTTAATCCCAGTTCCACCAAAAAAAAAAAAAAAAAACAGAGAGAGAGGAAAAAGAAAAAAAAATCCACAAACAACCTTCTCACAACTTTCTGTTTAAAGAAAATTTTAAATATTAAACTCACAAATTCTTTCCTCTAATTCTATGAAGTTCATGAAAATCTACGAAGATGGATTTAAAAAAAAAAAAAAAACAGAAAAATCAAAATTCCAAAACTTAACAATTAAAAGAGGAAGAATAAGCAGAAACAACAGTCAGCATGAAAGACATTTCATAAAAGAGTCCTAAAGTCTATTTCAAAGGATAAACTGTTGCCTTTAAAAGAAACACATCACAAAGATTGACCAGTTCATGCATCCCTCCATCCACCCAGTTTTACCAAAACTACAATACTTACCAGACAGCACACTCAACTGCCAGCAAAAGACCTCAAGCAATCACAACGCATTTGTGGGATAAGTGATACAGGAACCGGAGGGAAGGGTATGGAGGGAGGAGACAACTGCAACTAGCAACAATGGGAAACTGTTAATCTAAACCACAAAGGCTTCCCACAGAACAGGATATCAAAGAATACAATTCTTTTTTGCTAACTACCAGGAACTCAGCACTGACAATTCACTATAATACTAAAAAGGAGAGCCTCCAATTAAATACAAAAGTAAATTAAAGAAACCAACCAAAAGTAACTTGAAAGGACAAATCACAAATTTTACTAGAGGCTTAAGAAAAACAAAGTATGAGGTTGTTTCCTCTAAGGGCATTCCTGATAACAAAGGTCATTAAACAATAAGGCTTTCTGAGGTGGCCACTGCTTCCAAAGAAAAGTCATCCCTAAAAAAAACAGTCCTTTGCACTACAGTCAAAAGGAGTACTAAAAGAGACTTTTTCAAGACAGAAGGTGGACTTGGGTGGGACTCTAGAAAATCTTCCCTGGTACTCCCAATAAAACTGGAGGGCAGGAGAGGAAAGCATAAATTATGTCTGTTACTCTGGGAAAAAAAAAGGGGGGGGAGACTTTTACAGTGCTTTACAGAATAACTAAAACAATTCTTAATCCCTAATTCAGAATTCCAAGACTATCTGAACATCTAAGTCAAATCATATTGATAGGCAAAACTCCCCCAACTGTCTTAAACATTAAAAGAGGCCACACTACCAAAGAAGTTATATAAACCAAACTGTTGGGATCATGTTAATCAATTTAAAATGCTTGGTATCTCAAGGCTCTCAAACCCAAAGTTGAGCGACTGAGGTTGTAGCTCAGTGGTATAGTGCTTGCCTAGCATATGGGAGGCACTAGGTTTGATTCTCAGAACCGCATATAAATAAATAAAAGGTCCCTTGACAACGAAAAAATGTTAAGAAAAAGAAAAAAACCAAAGTTGAGAACAGTGAAAGCTCCCCACCCCTCTCAGGGAAGAGACCAAGTTACATCACTAAGAACAAACAGTAAACAGAGTCCCAACCCCAAACAAATGATCAGTCAACCAAAACTTGCATTTGCAGGCAGGACACAAAGGCTCAGAGGACCAAAACACACTCTTTTATGTATTACTCCAGTTATAAAACAGCTTTATTGAAACTTTATTGAAAGAATTTGTTTTCTAAGCATACTGATGAAAAAAAATCTCGGCAGAATCTTTGCAAGATATGAAGGTCTATTATATTTCTACAGTTTGAGAGACAATATAAGCTGACTAAAAAAAATTTAAGATTTTATGGGTAAAATTAAACAGCCATGGACATTGCCCCCCAAATAATTAAACTCTTACATTTTAACAATATTTAACAATAAACTAAAGTAGTCCTTTGGCAACAAGGTGACAATTTTATAATGTTATTGTATTTTTATACCTTTATTTTTATTTATTTTTATGGGGTGCTAAGGATCAAACCCAGTGCCTCACACATGCTAAGCAAGTGCTCTATCACTGAGTCACACCCCAGCCCCCAGGTTTTTTTTTGTTGTTGTTTTGTTTTGTTTTTTAAGGTACTACTGATGTCAGACATGGTAGCATACTTCCAGTGATTTGGAAGGCCAAAGCAGGAAGATTGCAAATTTAAAACCAGCCTCAGCAACACAGTGAAGCCCTAAGCAACTTAGTGCAACCCTATCTCAAGATGAAAACTAAAAAAGAGCTGGGTATGTGGCTTAGTTGTTAAGTGCCCCTAGATTCAATCCCTGTTACAAAAAAAAAAAAAAAAAAGTGTACTACTTGGTTTCTCTTGCTAACCATCAGCATTTTAATTAAGTCTCTTAGTGCCAGGCTGGGAAGGGTATGATAGAGCCATCTCAAGTGTGAAACACAGGATTTTTACTGATCAGTACTAAATGCAAAAACATGTACAAACATTAAAGTCAAGCACTCTAGTTATTAAGACATTGTAAGGGGCTGGGATGTAGATCAGTAAAAGAGTCTGTACTTTGCATCTTTGCAAGTGAAAGACCCTAGAATCAATTCCCAATACCCACCCCCGCCAAAAAAAAAAAAAAACACTAGTACCACAAAAAAAAGAGACAGAGAGAATATTCTTTGTGGAACTAACCAAATAAAACTATAGAGTACTAGAACAGTTACAGAGTTTCAACTTTGTAATGCAACTAAATAGCAAGACTTTCCATATCTCAGAAGAAATGATCCATTGGGAAATCTCACCCTTACAGATTGTAATCTTTTCTGAAGCCCCCCAGAAAACGCTTCCATAAAAATTTCCTAGAGCACTCACATTCTGCCTTTTATAAGTTATACTGGAGATTATATATTATTCCTTCAAGACTGCACATGATATGCTGTATCACCCACAGAGAGAATACTGCACGTGAAAATAAATTGGGGCAACTACAGATCTGTGCCTAGTAAGTATCATATTAACTAACTATACGATTGCTAAGTCAAGAAACAGTCATGTAGTTTTTGTTTACCCAGGGATTCTCAAGTTGGATGACTAGTTACAACAGTACTTTCGAAAGTTGTGCTTCAAACAAAAACTAAGCAAGTCATGTTTTTCAAGTCGTTTTTGGGTACCTCGAATCATAAAAGACAAAGGCTGCAGGTGTGGTGCTGCACACCTGTAATCCCAGTGGCCCAAAGGCTAAGGCAGGAGGGCTGTAAATTCAAAGCCAGCTTAGTGACGCCCTCTCAAAATGAAACATAAAAAGGACTGGGGATGTGGCTCAATGATTAAGTACCCTGGGGTTCAATCACTGGTACAAAAAAAGAAAAAAAATGCAAAGACCTGTGAAGAACTATAATTATTATTAGCAAGGACAATCTACCTCTAAGATTGGAATAAAGGAATTAAGAAAAATCCTTCAATGAAGGAGGGAAGGAGAGTAGAAGAACACAGGCTGAAAGTTCAGTTTGGTCAGATCCCACATCCTTTCCTGATTGGTTTCTGCTAACAAGCAAGGTAAGATATGACAAAATGTTCAATTTAATAAAGACATTATTCTTCTCTTAAAACACTGTAGATGTCAGAGCAGGAACTATTTGGGTTAATGCTGTGTATGGCTTGCATTGGTTGTTTGTTATTATGTGTCTGCCCCTAAATGGTGAGGCAATGGAAACCTTCAGGGACACTGTAAGTCTACAGAGTAGAAAGTCTACTGCCTCAATGTTGAGAGCCACAGCCGAAGGGGCCCCAGCAAACTTTCAGACTGCCAGCTGATGATTGGCTCACAGCGCCCCAGCAACATCTAGCTGATTGGCTCCTCTGTGGTGATGCTCATTGGGCTGTTTCCCCGCCCTTTCAGAATGCCAGCTGATGATTGGCTCACAGCGGACCCAGCAACATCTAGCTGATTGGCTCCTCTGCAGTGATGCTCATTGGGCTGTTTCCCTGCCCTTTCAGACCACGGAGCTGCTCATTGGGGGACTTTTTTGGCTCCGCCCATGCGACCCAGCCAATCGGCCTCAAGAGCAGGAGGATTGTGGGAGGTGGAGAGGCTTGTGGTTGAGAGAGAGGCTTGTGGGAAGCACGTGGTGGCAGTTGGACTCTGAGGGTTTTTCCTGAGGAGCGGTTTTGTTTGGCGTGTGTGGTTCTAAAAATAAAGTTCGTTTCTTTTGACAAGTGGCTCCTGAATTGTGCCCAGCCAGACTGCGGCAGCTCAGATCTATATCGTCAGACAGGTAGACACACAACAACATGAAAAATGGAACAAATTGTCCCAAATATGCCAAGATACTCTAATAACAGATTCCACAGTGGAAGAAATGTCAGAGAAGGAGTTTAGAATGTTCAGAGTTAAACTAATCTGTGAGGTAAAGGACGATGCAAGGAGTGAAATCAGAGAGAAAACATAGGAAGTGAAAGATCACTTCAATAGATAAAGATCCTTGAAAAAAAAATCAAGCAAAAATCCTCAAAATGAAGAAATCAATAAACCAAATAAAAAATTCAAAGGAAAGCATCACTAGCATCACTTGGAAGAATATCAGGCAATGAAGAAAAAATATATAATCTTGAAAATGAAGTTAACTATGGAGAAAAGATATTAAGAGAACATGATCATCCAGGTACAGTGGTACATACCTGTAATCCCAGCACTTGGAAGGCTGAGGCAGGAGGATCACGAGTTCAAAGCAAGCCTCAGCAACAGTGAGGCACTAAACAACTCAGTGAGACTCTGTCTATAAATAAAATACAAAATAGAGCTGGGGATGTGGCTCAGGGGTCAAGTGCCCCTGAGTTCAATCTCTGGTACCCCCAAAGGAAAAAAAAAAAGATTGACAATAAAATAAAAACCCTCCATGATAAACAAAGTTTAAAAGAATTCACAACTAGGGCTGGGGATGTGGCTCAAGCAGTAGCGCGCTTGCCTGGTATGCGTGCAGGCTGGGTTCGATCCTCAGCACAACATACAAAAAAGATGTTATGTCCGCCAAAAAAAACTAAAAAAAAAAAAAAATATATTAAAATTCTCTTAAAAAAAATGTAATAAAGTTTCCCGTACGTTAAAAAAAAAAAAAAACTAAATAAAGAACCTACAGAACTAAAAAACACAACAATTAGACTAACAGACATATATAAAATATTTCATACACCAACGAATGAATATACATTCTTCTTAGTAGGCCATGGACACCATATCTTAGACCACAAAGCAACTCTTAGTAAATACAAAAAAAATAGAGATAATACCTGGCATTCTATCATATCATAATGGAATGAAAGTAGAAATCAATGATAAAATAAAAAATACAAGCTAGATAATATGCTATTGAATAACCAATGGATAACAGAAGAAATCAGGGATGAAATTTTTTAAAAATACTTAGAGGTAAATGAGAATAGCGATAAATTTCAAAATCTATGGGACAGTATGAAGGCAGCGCCAAGCGGAAAGTTCATTGCACTGAGCTCATCCATTAAGGAACAGAAATTCACCAAATAAATAACCTAGCATTACATCTCAAAGCCCTAGAAAAAGAAGAACAAATCAACACCAAATGCAGTATAACACAGGAAGTAATTAAAATCAGAGGCAAAATCAATGAAATTAAAACAAAAAAAATTTTGTTTTTTTTAAATCAACAAACCATGGGCTGGGGTTGTGGCTCAGAGGTACAGCCCTCACCTAGCATGTGCGAGGCCCTGGGCTCAATCCTCAGTACCACAAAAAAATAAATAAAGAAAGGTATTGTGTCCAACTACAAACTAAAAAATAAATATTTAAAAAAAAAAAAACAACAACAAACAACAAACCAAGAAGTTGGTTCTTTAAAATAAATAAATAAACCTTTAGCCAAGCTAATAAAGAGAAAAACTCAAAATTACTAAAATCCATGATGAAAAATTAAATATCATCACTACTGAACACTATGATGGACACTATTGAAATACAATCATATATTGCTGGTGGGACTGCAAATTAGTACAACCAGTATGGAAAGCAGTGTAGAAATTCCTCAGAAAACTTGGAATGGAACCACCTTTTGACCCATTTATCCCACTCCTTGGTATATACACAAAGGACTTAAAATCACCCTACTACAGCATTGACACAGCCACATTAATGTTTATAGCAGCTCAATTCATAATAGCCAAGCTATGAAACCAATCTAGGTGTCCTTCAAGAGATGAATGGATAATGTGGTATATATACACAATGGAATAGTACTCAGCCATTAAGAAGAGCAAAATTATGGCTGGTAAATGGGTGGAACTGGACTATCATGCTAAATGAAATAAGCCAATCCCCCCAAAAAAACAAAGGCCAAATGTTCTCTCTGATATGTAGATGCTAACACAGATGGGCGGGAGGATAGAAGTTCTTTGGATTAGACGAAGGGGAATGAAGGAAAGGGGGGGGTGGGAATAGAAAAGACAGTGAAATGAATCAGACATAACTTTCCTATGTTCATACATGAATACATAATCAGTAAAATTCCATATCATGTACATCCACAAGAAAAGGATCCTATTTAGACTAAATTATTCTCCTGTATTGTATAATACATCATTCTACTGTCATGTGCAGCTAGAAAGAACAATACCAAAAAAAAAAAAAAAAAAAAAAAGACTGAAGCTTGTTGAAACTAAGAAGTCATAAGGATATGTACATTAACAATGTATACTTGCTAACAAAACTTTCCTACAGATATACAGGTTAATAATTCTAAAACCACTATACATGAAAATGGGTAAGTGATGCTGGATGCAGTAATGTATGCCTATAATCCCAGTTACTCAGAAGGCTAAGGCATGAAGATATGCCGCAGTCTGGCTGGGCACAAATCATGAGCCACTCAAGCAGGAACAAACTTTATTTCCGAACTCCCGCTAACGCCACCCAAGCAGCCCTTCCAGGAACACCACACACCAACCTGAACTCCCTCCACCGGAACTTCACCAACCAACGCGAACTCCCCAAACTCCCCAGGAATCCCCAAGAGAACTCCAAAGTAGCGGCACGCCCAAGGCAGACAGCAGGAGTCTATATACAATTGAATACACAGCTTAACATAACCATCATCATCTCAATGGCTTGCTGGCGTCACCTCTCAACCACTCCCTTCTGGCAAAATGCCATGCGTCATCAGGACTAGGCTGTGGCCCTCAACATTGATAGACAATTCAATACCTTTTCTAAAACAAAAAGGGTTAGAGGGATAGGAATATAACTCAGTTGGTAGAGTGCTTGCCTCACATGCACAAGGCTCTGGGTTCACTCTCCAGCAACACCAAAAAAAAAAAAAAAAAAAAGGTGGGGGGCGCAGGAGATATATCTCAGTTGTAGAGCAACCCTAGGTTTAATCCCCAGTACTGGGGGGTGGAGGAGGGAGCAAAAAGGGTAGATAAGCAAATGTACAAATGAGTAAACGGATATCTGGTACAGGATCCTGAAACACAAAAAGAACACTATAACTGAATAAACTATAAGCTTTATTTAATAATAACATATCAATAATGGATATTCAATTATAACAAATATACTGAACTAATTTAAGGTGTAAATAATAAGGGAAACTGAGCGAGGGAATAGTGGGAAATTTTCTGTATTATCTTCTCAACTTTTTTGTGAATCTAAAACTATTCTACAAATAAAATCTGGTTTTAATATTTATTTTAAAAAGTAGGAACTGCTGGACATGGTGGTGCATACCTGTAATCCAAGCAGTTCAAGACGCTAAGACAGGAGGTCACAAGTTCAAGGCCAGCCTCAGCAACTTAGTGAGGCCCTAAGCAACTAAGCAAAACTCTGTCTCAAAATAAAAATAAAAAAGGGCTGGGAACTACTTGGCTCAGTGGTAACATGCCTCTGGGTTCAATCCCCAGTACCCAAAAATGTATAAATTTTTTTTTATTTTAAAAAGGTATGAACTTAATAAAAATCAGTATCATATTTCTAAAAATTCACATACAAATGGAAAACTAACTCACAAAAGAAAAACAGATGACATGCAAATAATTTCTGTCAGATCAGGCTGGGCAGGCAGCAACCAAAGTTGGCAAATTTAAAAGGGCCGCTGAACAGGCTTTATTGAGATATCACTCCCAGGCAGAACTCGATCAGACCCACAGAGGGGACAGGGGAAGGGTCTGAGGAGAAACCGCGTGGAAGCTAGACAGACTGGACTTTTATGGGGCTTACAGAAGGAAGGGAAGGGCTTGCGACAGGAAAAGTTGTCTCTAGGGTCCCTTGCCCCCTTGGAGTTGGTCAGGGGAGTTGGCTGAACTCCAGGATTGGCCAGGGGGTCCTGCTGATTGACAGGCGTTAGTCAGGAGATCTGGCTGATTGACAGTCGTTTCCAGTGGCATCTGATTGATGTTCAAAGCAGCCCGTGCTTTGTTGTCACTAAGTCGCCACCAAGTCGCTGCCACCGACCTAACAATTTCTAGAGTATATCATACTCCAAAAATGATATAGCCCTGTGAAATACAACAACTAGTTCACATTATGATAAAGATACTCAGAATATTTTTTTAAGTCATACCACAAAGAGAATAATTTAGGGAATATGTTTACATTTTTATTAAGTACTCAATATTTCCTATGCACAAACAAGATAAACAGGAAACCATTAGAACTTATTCATGGGCTGGGGATGTGGCTCAAGCGGTAGCGCGCTTGCCTGGCATGTGTGCGGCCCGGGTTCGATCCTCAGCACCACATACAAACAAAGATGTTGCTGTCCGCCGAAAACTAAAAAATAAATATTAAAATTCTCTCTAAAAAAAAAACAACAACTTATTCATCCTTAGAATCAAATGGAACCATAAAGAACTTCTGAGATTCAGAAAGGTTAAGCATGAGAATGCTTACATGACTAGATAATAAGGTAAATCCTCTCCCAATCCCTGCCTTGGGGGTACTAGGGATAAACAGAACTACATGCTAATAAGCAAGCACTCTAACACTTAGTTACACTACCAACCCTTTTTATTTATTTTACTTTTTTTTTTTTTTTTTTTTTTGAGACAGAGCCTCAATAAGTTGCTCAAACTGGCCTCAAACTTGTGATCTTCCTAACTTAGCCTCCCCAAGAGCTAAGATTACAGGAGTATGGTACCACACCAACAATAATATAATCTTTATAAACTATATATAAGTGGAATTTTATTTTAAATGTGCAAAAGCTTCATTATTTAAGAATATAAATTTATATCAAACAAAATTTATAAAAGCAAATTTATAAAATTTATAAAATCAAAATCTCCTTTTCCTTTCTAAATCTGATGTCCACATAAAAGTATGAAAATATTCCCCCGTACTGCAAATATGAAAACAACAATGTTATGAAAATATTTAAAGATTAAACCAAGACAAATGCAGAAGGAATAAAATGATATTACTGATTTTATTTATTCTTAAAACAAGTCTAAGAGACTTCTATAATGAATGTCTCATATCATTAAGTTATATCTTAAATAAATATTTACTGTATATATTTACTATAAGCTAGACATAGTGTTAGTATTAGTATTAGAGATACAAAGATGACTAAAAATTATGGGACCTTCAAAACATTCGCTGTCCAAAGGAAGAGAAAGAAAACACATAATAGAGATATGAATAAAGTATCTGGAGAAGTCTATAAAAAGTTTACAGAGAAAATAATAACCGAATTGAGTTTTGACAGTGTTATATAATAAAGACTGGTCTTTGTCCTAGGTTTCTAGGATATAGTCTCTAAACCTTTGGAATTTCCCAAATGATATGAGTGACTTTGTTATTCATGGTAGGGACCAAATAAGCTTATGCTAACCAGGCGACTCATAGTGAGCCCCTAAATAGTTTCAAGATGAGGGCTGGCCATGCTGAAAAGTCCATATGATGACAAGGCTCAGACTTTCAGTCATATAATCAGTCTGACTTCTTATGAGTGGAAGGAGCTGGACACCAAGTTTAATCATATGGTCAATGACTCAATTAATCATGCCTACACAATGAAGCCCCAATAAAAACTCTGAACACTAAGGCTCTGTGAGCTTCCATGGTTGGTGATATACACTGTGTCAGGAGGGTGATACATCCTGAGGATGAAGATGATGAACAAACAGGTTAACTCTCTCCTAGCACTAACAAGGCTGTTTTTCATTGTTTGCGTTTATTCACTCCTCAAATAATTAACCAATAAAGTTATCCTTTCCTGAAAATAATAGTAAAGGAAAACATCCAAAAAAAAACCAGACACACTAGTGATTCAACTTCCCGATCAGTAATCTTTCTTTAGGTTTACAGGAACTAGGAAAGCCTGGAATACCTGATGACCAATGGACAATGTCAAAATCCCTCAAGACCCAGGCACAGTGGAGTAAACCTATAATTCTAACAATGCAGGAGGATGGCAAGTTCAAGGCCACCTCAGCAATTTAGAAAGATCCTCAACAACTTAGCAAGACTCTGTCTCAAAATAAAAAATAAAAAGGGCTGGGGATGTGGCTCAGTGGTTGAGTGCTATTGGATTAAATCCCCAATACAAATATATTAATAATTAAAAATGGCTGGAGGTATATTCATTAAATCTCCAGTACCCACCAAGACAGATACATAGACCAATGGTATAGAAGACATAGAGACAAACCCATATGAATACAGTTATCTCATACCAGAAAAAGGCGCCAAAAACATACATTGGAGAAAAGATAGCCTCTTCAACATATGGTGCTGAGAAAACTTGAAATCCACATATAGCATAATGATATTAAACCCCTATCTCTCACCCTGCACAAAAATCAACTTAAAGTGACTCAAATACTTAGGCACTAGAACAGAGACTCTGCACCTACTACAAGAAAAAGCAGGCCCAAATCGCCACCATGTCAACTTCCTTAACAAGACCCCTAAGTGCAAGAAGTAAAATCAAGAATCAATAAATGGGTTGGAATCAAACTAAAAGCTTCTTCACAGCAATCAATAACGTGAAGAGAGAGTCTACAAAATGGAGAAAATTTTTAACACATGCACCTCAGATAGAGCATTAATCTCCAAGATATATAAATAACTCAAAAAACTTAACACCAAAAAAACCCCAAATAACCCAGTCTAATAAATGGGCAAAGGAAATGAACAGACACTTCATAAAAGAAATACAATCAACAAATATATGCAAATTGTTCAACATCTCTAGCAATTACAGAAATGCAAATTAAAACCACACCAAGATTCTATCTCACTGCAGTCAGAATGGCAATTATCAAGAATACAAGTAACAATAAATGTTGTCGAAGATGTGGGGAGAAAGGTACTCTCATACATTGCTGGTGGGACTGCAAATTGGTACAACCATATGGAAAGCAGTATGGAGATTCCTTAGAAAACTTAGAATGGAACCACCATTTGATCCAGTTATCCCCCTCTCGGTCTTTACCCAAAAGGACTTAAAATCAGCATAATATAGCATTGACACAGCCACATCAATATTTACAGCAGTGCAATTCACAATAGCCAAGCTATGGAACCAATCTAGGTATCCTTCAACAGATGAATGAATAAAAAAAATGTGGTACATATACACAATGGAATAGTACTCAGCCATCATAAAGAAGAATGAAATTATGGCATTTGTTGGTAAATGGATGGAACTGGAGAATATTATGTTAAGTGAAATAAACCAATTCCAAAGAACCAAAGGCCAAATGTTTTCTCTGATATGTGGATGCTAATTCACAATAAGGGGTGGAGGGAGAATAGAGATATTTTGCACTAGAGAGAGGGGAGTGAAGAAATGGGAGAAGATATGAGGCTAGGAATAATAATATAATGAATTGGACATTATTACCCTATGTGCATATATGATTCCATGACCTGTGTAACTCTAAATCATGTACAACCAGATGAATGAGAAGTTATATTCCATTTATGTATGATGTGTCAAAATCATTCTACTGTCCTTTAGAACTAATTAGAACAAATAAAAAATAAAATTTCCAGTACAACCAGGGGAAAAAAAAACCTGTTAACTGATCACTGGCAAGGCATCATGCACACACTTGGAAACCTACTGGGAAGGCTGACAGCGGCAAGAGGATCAAAGTTCCAGGCCAACCTAGGCAACCGAACAAGAGTCTATCCACAAATAAAATAAGCTGGGCATGGTGGCTCATAACTCTAATTCCAGCAACTCAAGAGGCTGAGGTAGGAGGATAGAAAGTTCAAAGCCAGTTTCATCAACTTAGCAAGACCCTGTTTCAAAATACAAAATAAAATGGGGTGGGGCTGTGGCTCAGTGATTAAACATCCCTGGGTCCAATCCCTGGTACCAAAAACTAAATAAACAAAATAAAATTTTAAAAGGCTGGCATGTGTAAGGCTCTGGCTTCAATCCCAAATACTGCACGTACAAACACAGAAAACTGATCACTACAAAAATTAATGAACATTCCAGTGCCTACCGTCTATGAATAAATTAGACTCCCCAGAAACTTCATATGAGCTTTTGTGACTACACCCCCTGGAAAGATGCAATTTTTCCTTCATCTGCTAGCTTATTATAAATAAAGTCCTTTCTTCTATTGTTACTCTCTTTGAGTTTCTGGCTACAAGAGGTAGCAGCAGAACTGGACCTTTCATGGTTACAAGGACACTGATGCTTAACTTTAGGACTCTCCCATATCTCACTCTTGTGCATCTCTCTCTTTTGTCGGTTCACATTTGTATCCTTTTGCTATAATAAAACTTTAATCATTAGGTATAATGCTTTCCTGAGTTCTGTGAGTTGTTCTAACAAATTATCAAACTTGAAGGGGTTTTAAGAACCCCTGATTTTGTAGCATCTTTGTGATAAGCACAGGATGTCTGGGGATACTCAAACTTGCAACTATTATCTAAAATGAGGACAGTTTTGTGGAGGGCTATACCCTTGCGAAATCTTAACTAACACTGAGTAATGTCATATCTCCATCAAAAACACTCTAGAGGAATTAGTTTAAGAATTCACAAGGTTAGCCCATATGGTGGCCCACTCCTGTAATCCCTGCAACTTTGGAGGGTAAGGTAGGATGACTACAAGTTTGAGGCCAGCCTGGGCAACTTAGTAAGACCCTATCTCAAAATTTAAAAAAATAATAAAAGGAGTGGGAATATAGCTCAGTAGTAGAACAACCCTGGGGTCAATCCCCAGAACTTCAAAACATAGCATGGACCATGCGTGAAGGCACACATTCATAATTCTGGCTACTTGGGAGGCTGAAGTGGGAGGATCACCAAGTTTGAGACCAGCCTGGGCAACTAAGCAAGACTCTGTCCCATGATAATTTTTTTTTTTTTAAAGATCTAGGGCTGTAACTCACTGAGTGTTGGCCTAGCTAGTATGTTCAAGGCTATGGTTTAAAACCCCAGTACTAAAAACAAACAAACAAACAGCACGATGCTGGCATAAAAACAGACTCATAAAGTAATGGAACAGAACAGAGAACCCAAAAATAAATCCACCTATTTACAGCCAACTGATTTTCTTCCCCCAGTGCTGATGACCATAGAACTATATCCCCAATCCCATAGCTAACTGATTTTTTTAAAAGGCAGCAAGCATATACACTAGGAAAAGGAAAGCCTCTTCAATAAATGGTGTTAGAATAAAATATACATATGTAGAATAAAGAAATTAGATCCTAGGGCTGTGGTTGTGGCTCAGTGGTAGAGTGCTTGCCTAGCATGCGTGAGACACTGGGTTCAATTCTCAGCCCCATACATGAATAAAATAAAGGTCCATCAACATCTAAAAAATATTTTTTGTAAAAAGTAATTAGATCCCTGTCTTTCACTATATATAAAGATTAATTTAAAATTGATCAGGGTTGGGGTAATACTCAGTTGGTAGAGTGCTTGCCTCACATGTACAAGGCCCTGGTTTCAATCCCAGCACCACAAAAATAAAAAAATTGATCAAAGACTTAAATAATAGTATTTGAAACTACTAAAAGGAAATATAGGAGAAATGCTTCAGGACACTGATTAAGATTTTTTGGATATGACCCCAAAAGCATTGACAACAAAAACAAAAACTAACAAAAGAATATGTCAAACTAAAAAGCTTCTGAGCTTGGGGTTGGGGGAGTAGCTCAGTGGTATAACACTTGCCAGCATCACACACACACAAAAAATCAACAGAATGAATGAACCACATACAGAATGAGAAAAAATATTCACAAATTAATCTGACAATGGATTAAATCCAAAATATATAAGGACTTCAACTAAACAGCAAAACAAAACCAAATAATCTGATTTAAAATGAGTGAATAAACTGCATACAGGTTTCTCAGTAGGATATACAAATGGCCAAAATATAAATGAAAAAATGTTCACCATCACTAATCACAATGGAAATGCAAATCAAAACAAAGATATATTATCCTTGTTAAAATGGCTACTATTAAAAAGACAAAAAATAACAAATGCAGGTGAGGATACAGAAAAAGGGGAACTCTCACATGCTGCTGGTAGAAATGTAAATTAGCACATCTATTATGGAAAATAGTATGGAGATTTCTCAAAAACTAAAAATAGAACTACCATATGATTCAGCAATCCAACTACTGCATAGATATTCAAAGGAAAGGAAATTAGTATGAACTTACATATCCACTGAGGGCTATTCACAATAGCCTAGATATGTAATCAATGTAGGTATCCATCAACAGATGAGTAGATGATGAAAATGTGGTGTATACATAAACGATGGGATATTATTCAGTCATTAAAAAAAAATTCTGGGCTGAGAATGTAGCTCAGTTGTAGAGCACTGCCTGGCATGCACAAAGCCACTGGAGATTGAATCTCCAGCAGTGCAAAAAACAAAAATAAATAAATAAATAATTTCAAAAATCCATACTAAAGCACAAACAAAATTAAACTGCATAATATTACAGATAAAGAGAAATTTCTATATGCTTCTAGAGAGGAAGAAAGAGTCATACATAAAAAAATTGAGAATCAGAATGGAATAATAACAATGAATGTACTTAATGTCAAAGAACTACACATTTAAATATGGTTAAAACAGGGCTGGGGTTGTAGCTCTGTGGTTGAGCATTTGCAAGCATGTGTGAGGCACTAAGTTCAATCCTCAGCACCACATAAAAAAATAAATAAATAAAATAAAGGTATTGTGTCCATCTACAACAACAACAAAATTTTTTTAAAAGCTTAAAACAATAAATTTTATGTATATGAAACTTTTTTTGGGGGGAAGAAGTTTACTGGACATTGAACCCAAAGGACTTTTACCACTGAGTTACAGCCCCAGCTCCCCACCTTTTTTTTTACTTCCTTTTTTTTTTTTTTCAGTTGTAAATGGACACAATATCTTTGTTTTTTTTTTATTATTTTTTTAATGTGGTGCCAGGGATCGAACCCAGTACCTCACCCATGCAAGGCAAGCACTCTACCACTGAGCCACAATCCTGGGCTCCCCAGCCCTTTTTATCTTTATTTTTTATTAAGTTGCTTAGGACCTCACAATAAATTGCTGAGGTTGGCCTCAAACTTGTGATCCTCCTGCCTCAGCTTCCTGAGTCTATGGAATGACAGGCATGCACCACCATGCCCACCAATATAAAAATATAAAACTTTTTTTTCTTTCTTCTTTTTTGTTTTTTTGGTGTGTGTGTGTGTGTGTGTGTGTGGTGCAGGGGATTTGTAAGGCAAGCACTCTAACAACTGAGCTATATCCCCAGCCCAACATAAAGCTTTTTAAAAAGAGAATGAGGCCAGGCACGGTGGCACACACCTGCAATCCCAGTGTTTTGGGAGTCTGAGACAGGATGATTGTGAGTTCAAAGCCAGGCTCAGCAACTTAGTGAGGCACTTAGCAACTCACCAAGTCCCTGTCTCTAAATAAAATATAAAAAAGGGCTGGGGGTATTGCTCAGTGGTTGAGCACACCTTGGTTCAATCTTCATTACCAAAAAAAAAAAAAAAGAGAGAGAGAGAGAGAAAGAGAATGATGAACTACTTCAGTGGTCTGTCTGATCCCAAATCCATGATAATTTTCTGTAGAATTTCAAAGTAAAATGCACATATTGCAAATCCTATCCACAATCTGCCTTACCAAAATTACATGTTTATTTAATAAATGTCCATTTTTTTTCTTTGTTTTATGGTAC
This sequence comes from Marmota monax, assembly GCF_021218885.2. Lineage (NCBI taxonomy): Eukaryota > Metazoa > Chordata > Mammalia > Rodentia > Sciuridae > Marmota > Marmota monax. Next base: position 5,501,756 of record NW_026695242.1, on the reverse strand, counting down.
TGGGGATTTCATCCAGGGCTTCACAAATGCTAGTGAAGTGTCTACACTGAGTAATACCCCAGCCCTTTTTATTATTTGATACATGTTCTTGCTAAATTATCAAGGCTGGCCTTGAACCTGCTATCCTCCTCCTTAACCTTCCAAGTTACTGGGACTATATAGGCATGTGCTACCATACCCAGCTCTATCGTTTATTCTTTTTTTTTTTTGGATATGGAGAAATAAACCCAGGGGTGTTTAACCACTGAGCCATAACCACAGCGCTTTTTATTTATTTTGAGACAGGGTCATGCTAAGTTGCTTAGGGCCTTGCTAAATTGCTGAGGCTGGCTTCACACTTGTGATCCTCCTCCTGCCTCAGCCCCCCAAGACACTGGGATTACAAGTGTGGCCACCAAGCTGGGCTATCATTGTTCTTATAAAAATGAAATAAAATGAAGCTGAAAAAAAATAAATTGGATTTGAGAATTTACGTAGCTCAGGAGTAGAATACCTGCCTAGTATGCATAAGACCTTGGGTTTAATCCCCAATGCTGAAAAAAAAAAAATTAGTTTTTTAAAAGCTGAGCACATGTAAAAAGCAAGACAATTATTTCATCTAAGGAAAATAAATTGTACGACAAAATTATTATAGTCATAGGACCTTATGTAGCTCAGATTCAATATTTGTGTAAAACAAACAATACTGAGCTGGGCATGGTGGCATAGTTAATCCTAGCAGCTTGGGAGGCTGAGGTAGGAGGATTATAAACTCAAGGCCAGCCTCAGCAACTTAGCACGACCCTGTCTCAAAAAATTTTAAAAAGGCTGGGAACACAGCTCAGTTATAAAGTGCAACAAGGTTCAATCCCAAATACTGAAAACAATGATATAATCCCCAAATTACATTAACATTCAGAACATAAGGAAGAAGAATTAAAGCCTCATATTCCATGACATTTTATGTTTAATGTTTTAATTTTTAAAAATTTGTTTCCCTTTTTTATTTTTTGAGACAGGGTCTCATTAAGCTGCTGAAGGCCTCACTAAGTTGCTAAGGTTGGCTTTGAACTTGTGATCCTCCTGCTAAGCCTCCTGAGCCACTGGAATTACAGACATGCACCACATTACCTAACAATTGGTTCACTCTTTCTGAGCACGGTGATACATGCCTGTAGTCCTAATTACTTTGAGGCTGATGAAGATCACTTGAGCCTAGGTGTTCAAGGTCAGCCTAGGTAATACTGAGAGACCTCTGGCTCTAAAAAAGAAACACAAATATTCACTCTTGTGCTTTCCTAGTGTTCATGAGAGATGAATTTAATACCCTGAACCTCCATAACTTTCTTATGTTCATATATGAATACCCTACCAGTGAAACTCCACATCATGTACAATCACAAGAATAGGATCCTAATTAGAACAAGTTATATTCCATATACACATAATACGTCAAAATATGCTCTATTGTCATATATATCTGAAAAGAACAAATAAAAAAGAAAATACCCAGCACCTCGGGGGTGGGGGATAGGGAATGTGGAGTTTCGTCATCTTGCGGTATAGTTCCCAGAGTTTTCAATTTGCTATATATACTTTCTAATTTAATAACTACTGAATTGGATGCTAATAATAATCTATATAGTATGTTTTTTAACAAACTTTATACAGTTTCTCAAAAATCCTATAAAATGGGTTAGATAGAAATTAATATACCATTTCCCCATTTATAGATAAGGAAACTGAATCACAGAGAAACTAAAATTATTTTCCCAAGGTCAAAGAGTTACAATGAACCAAAATCACCTATTGCAGTCTAGGGCTCTTTTCATAAAGCCACATAGATCACTAACACAAAACTAAATTTTTGCTAAAAACTAATTTTTAAATGTATTTACTTATTTATTTGTTTATTTATTTATATATAGGCCACATTTAACTATGTTGTTGCCCAGGCTAGTCTAAAATTCCTGGGTAAAGCAATCCTCCCACCTTAGCCTCCCAAGTAGCTGGGATTACAGGCACTTGCTACTGCACCTGGCTAAAAGTGATTTTTTGATCAGTGACTGGCAGGAGGTAAGGAACGTATAGGCCAGAAAGGAAGTGGGGGTGGCTATCAAAGCACAATAGGGAGCCAGGTGCAGTGGTGTGCACCTCCAGACCCAGATACTAGAGAAGCTGAGGTGGGAGGACTACATGAACCCAGGAGTTCAAGACCAAACTGGGCAACACAGGGAGATCCTGGATCAAAATATACATATATATACAAACTTGGGGGGGGGGGGTGGACGTGTGAGAGAGAGAGTTGGTACCTTGATTGTAGCAATCTCAATATTCTGATGGTGATGCTGCATTATAGTTTTACCATTAGAAGAAACTACATAAAGCATGTATCAGATCACTCTATATTAATTATAATTTACTATAACTGTGTGAAACTGGAATTCTCTCAAAATAAAGAGTTTAATTTAAAAAGAAAATAACTACCAGACACACCTGTAATTCAACTACTGGGGAGGTTGAGGCAGGAGGATCCCAAATTCAAGGCCAGCCTGACAACTTAGACAATGTCTCAAAATAATATTTTTAAAGGGGTTGGGGATGTAGCTCAGTGGTAGAGCATTTACCTAGCATGTGTGAGGCCCTGGTTTCAATCCTTAGTATATTAAAATAATAGTAATAATAATAATTTATACTTTTCATCTTTAAGAACCTTAAACTGAATAGGAAAACTTAAATAAATTAAAACAAAATGAAACAGGATCATTCATCAGAGCTTAAAATCCAACATAGAAGACTTGAAAAGTGGGATAAACCCCATTAACATAAGCTTTAAAATAAGCCATAGAGAACCTTGGAAATGAAAAAAGGGACCCCTAGGATTCTTATTCCCAAAGCAACAAAATCAGTCAAGACAATACAGAAGGGCTGGGGATGTGGCTCAGTGGTAGAGCGCTTGCCTAGCATGCACAAGACCCTGAGCTCAATTCCCAGCACGGCAAAAGGAAGGAAGGAAGAAAGGAAGGAAAGAAGGAAGAAAGGAAGGGTGGGTAATTAAATAAATAACAGATAAAACAGACCAAAAAAATGACAATATTAGAAACAAATTTATTAAGTCTTAAAAAGTCATCTCAATGGGCTAGAGGCACAACTCAGTGGTAGAACACTCACAAGTCCCTGGGTTCTATACCCTATATTGAAAGGGGAGGAGAAAAAAAACACTTAGAATAAAGTTAGAGCTGCTACCACCAAAGTTTCCTTCAACCTACCATGCTCTTTACTGCAATTTGCAACTTAAGAAAGACTCAGTGTGCATGGATAACCTTCAACCTGATATTCAGAGTCACTAACACTTCAAAAGATTTCCCAAATTTTCTTTTGTTTTACTTTGCTTTGCTTTTTGCTACTCACAAAATGCTTGAAGCCTTAACCATTTCCTGCTTCTCCCAGCTGCAGGCCTTGCAATTAGAAAAATGTTCACTCAGCGTCTAGGGCAGGTCTGGTTAAAAGGATGAGCTCATCCCTTCAGAAGAGCACCTGATCCTCAAAGAAGCTGCTCCTCCTCCAGCAAGCAAGTCTTTGTATGTTTAAAGTGACACCCACAACCTGTGCAATCACATGGCCAGAGCCAAAACAAGTCCTCTTCCCTATACATACCCACCTAGTACCATTAAGTCATATCCTGCTCTGGCCCCGTACTGACTGCCACTGAACTCAGACAGAAGTGGCAGCAGCAGCTGCTGTGGCTGCTATTATGGCCTCATTAGAGAAATACTTTATTTTCAGTTATAATGGAGGTCAGGTCCTTCACCACCACCCTGGAAACAGAGCTGTTAATTTCAATAGGTCCTTGCCCATTGCCCATTGTCAGACCTTACCGGAATCACTATTTCATTCAAAATTTATAACCCATTTTCCTAAACGAGGAATGTAGTGCCTCTCTCTGTATCTTCTCTATTCCATTTGCTCTGTCCACAAGTCTAGCCAAGGCAGCTAAATGCACTATATTCAGTTAGAGCTAAGTACTTCCAAATTAAGTTTGCCTTTCAGTTTAACTACCTCTAAGAAAATACTTACTCCCATAGCTGTCTATTTATTGGTTAAATCAACAACAACAAAAATATTAGCCCAAAGATAGATTTCATTTCATTTCATAATGATTCAAGAGGGGTATAACATATCTTCAATCAGAAGTATATGGATACCAAATAGTCTTGCAAGAAGTATTTCTGGCCCTGTGTGGTGGCACATACCTGTGATCCCAGCAAACTTGGGAGACAGACAGGAGGATCAAAAGTCTGAGGCCAGTCTCAGCAACTTAGCAAGGCCCTAAGCAACTTAATAAGACACTGTTCTCAAAAAAAAAAAAAAAAAAAGCTGGAGATGTAGCTCATTAGTAAAATGCCTCTGGATTCAATCCCCAATACCAAAAAAAAAGAAAAAGAAATATTTCTGTGACCTGTTATACACAAGATCTCTGATGGGGTGCTGAGCAGGCCTTGAACTACAACAGAAATCTAAAAAACAACTTTTCTCACCTTAGTCTTCCTCCACAGGACCTCTGCAGTATTTTTACTTCAGCCATAAGCTTCTAATACATTAACAGACTAAGGAGTCAAGACACAAAAAAGGATCTGGGTTTAATCCCTAGCACAAACAAAAAGATAATTTTTTTTAATTTAAAAAAGGGGGGAAATGATTAAGATGGTAAATATTATGTGTATATTACAATTAAAAAAAAAACTAATCAAAATTGGTCTTAGTCTGATCAATATAAGATGTTGAGTAAGAAACACTAAATTCAAAGTCTGTTGCTTTTCTCTTCTTTCAAAAATCAATTTAAGATTTATTAATGTTTGAAAAAAAAAAACCCAGCTGGGTGTGGTGGTGCATGCATGTAATGCCAGCAACTCAGGAGGCTGAGACAAGAGGATCCTAAGTTAAAGTCAGCCTCAGCAACTTAGCAAGGTCCTAAAAAACTAAGTGAGAGGGCTGGGTTGTGGTTCAGTAGTAGAGCACTTGCCTAGCACATTGTGAGGCACTGAGTTTGATCCTCAGCATCACATAATAATAAATAAATAAAGTTATCGTGTCCATCTACAACTAAAAAAAATATTTTAAAAAAATAGTGAGATTCTGTCTCTAAATAAAATATTTTTTAAAAGGTGGGGGGGGCCCTCCCTGGGATGTTGGGGATGTAGCTCAATAGTAAAGCACTTGACTAGCTTGCAAAGGCCCAGAGTTCAATCCCCAGCACTGCAAGAAAATTAATGAGTAAAAATAAATAATAAACCTGATGTGCAAGACAACAAAATTATTACTCATTACTTTCACACAAATTGAAAACTTTATATATCCAGGGAATCTTACATAATTAAAGAGACAGCTACTAGGAGCTGGGAGTGTAATTCAGTTGCAGAGCATTTGCCTAGCATACATGAGATCCTAGATTGGATCGCCAGCACTGAAAAAAAAAAAAAATGTAGTAAATATCATCATTAGGGTTTGCTGAAAAAAAGAGAACTTTAACTTAAAGATCATAGTCTCAAAATATGAAGGTAATAGCTTCGAAATAAGAAAATAGTTATTATTACTTATCATATTTTACACCAAGTTTTAAGTCTGCATAGGGCAGCTAAAATAAAACATAAAAAACAAGCCAGGTTCTGTAGCACATACCTGTAATCCTAGTGGCTCTAGAGGCTGAGGCAGGAGGATCATAAGTTCAAAGCTAGCCTCAGCAACTTAGCAAGGCTCTTAGCAACTTAGCAAGACTCTGTCTCAAAAAAATTTTTTAAAGGGTTGGGGATGTAGCTCAGTGGTTAAGCACCCTGGGGTACAATTCCTTATTACAAAACAAAAGTAAAAAACAGTGACAACCCAAAGTGCTCGTGAGGATGCAAAGAAACTGGACTAAAAAGCAAAACAGTAAAGTCATTCTGAAAAAGAGCAGTTTATGGGGTTGGGGCTATAGTTCAGTGGCAGAGCACTTGCCTAGCACATGTGAGGTACTGGGTTTGATTCTTAGCACCACATAAAAATAAATAAAATAGGGGCTGGGGTTGTGGTTCAGCGGTAGAGTACTCGCCTTGCACATTCGAGGCCCTGGGTTCGATCCTCAGCAACACATATAAATGAATAAATAAAATAAAGGTATTGTGTCCAACTACAACTAAAAAATAAATGTTAAAAAAAGCACTTAAAAAATAAATAAATAAAATATAGGCATGCTCTCTATAACTACAAAAATTGGGGGGGGGGGGAATAGCAGTTTCTGGGGGCTGGGGTTGTGGTAGAACACTTGCCTGGCATGTATGAGGCACTGGGTTCTACTCTCAGCACCACATATAAATAAATAAATAAATAAAATAAAGGTCCACTGACAACTTAAAAAAAAATTATATACATGTATATGTGTGTGTGTGTGTGTATATAAATAGCAGCTTATTAAAAAACTAAACATGCAACTACTATACAAACAAATATTATACTCCTGGACACATACCCCAAACAAATGAAAACTTAACATTTCTATAAAACCTGTATACAAATGTTCACAGCAGTTTTATTTGGTTTTAGTTTTGTTATGAGGTGCTGGGGATAAAATACATAGTCTTGCACATTCTAAGCACAATTCTACTGCCAAACTATCCTCCTGCCCAAGCAGTTTTATTTATAATAGCCAAAAATTGGGATCAGTACAAATGTCCTTCAACAGGTGAATGGTTAAACAAGCAAAGGTATATTCACATCATAGAACACTACTCAGCAATAAAAAAAAATGGGGGTTGGGGGTGGGGGCAGGTATTGCGGTTTGTCAGGGGCACTCAACCACTGAGCCACATCCCTAGCCACATCCCAGAACTTTTTGATGCACACAACTTGAATAAATCTCCAAGGAACTATCCTAATTAAAGAAGTTAACCAGGGGGCTGGGATTGTGGCTCAGGGGTAGAGCACTCGCCTAGCATACATGAGGCACTGGGTTCGATTCTCAGCACCACATACAAATAAATAAATAATTTTTTAAAAAAGAAGAAGTAGTTAACCAGGGCTGGGGTTGGGGCTCAGTGGTAGAGCGCTTGCCTAGCATGTGTGAAGCCCTCAGTTCAATCCTCCGCATCACATAAAAAATAAATAAAAATAAAGGTATTGTATCCAACTACAACTAAAAAATAAATAAATAAAAGAAGTTAACCAGGCTGGGGTGACTCAGTGGTAGAGCACTTGCCTAGCACCTGTGAGGCACTGGGTTCAATCCTCAGTACAACATTAAAATAAATAAATAAAATAAAGGTATTCTGTCTATTTACAACTAAAAATTTTAAAAGGGAGCTGGAGCTGTGGCTCACCTAGCATATGTGAGGCCCTGGGTTCGATCCTCTGCACCACATAAAAATAAATAAAATAAAGGTATTGTGTCCAACTAAAAACAATTTTTAAAAAAATTTAAAAAGGAAATTAATCCCAACAATCTATGTACTGTATGATTTCGCTTATATAACACTTTCAAAGTGATAAAATTTTAGAGGAAAGATGGATTTGTGGTTGCCAGAGATGTAATAAAGGTGGCTAGGGAGTAACACTAGACATCCTTGTAGTCTTGACTGTGGTGATAGATACATCTAAATTTAAATAAATAATAAAGTTATATAGAACTAAAACACAGATCATGGCACATTATATACAGGTACTTAAAAAATCACACTTTTTTGGGCTGGGGTTATAGCTCAGTGGTTGAGCACTTGCCTCATATCTGTGAGGCACTGGGTTCGATCCTCAGCACCACATAAAAAATAAAATAAAAGATATTGTGTCCATCTACAACTAAAAAAAATATTTTAAAAATAAAAAACTTTTAAAAAAAATCACACTTTACCTCATAAATATATATAATTAGTACTAGTTAATTACAAGGAAAAAATAAAAATTTTAAAAAGAACTAAAACACACACAAACAAGTACCAGTAAAATAGGAATTTGTGTAAATTAGTGGTATGCATCAATGCCAATATCTTGGTTGTTAATAGTACATAATAGCTTGGCAAATGTTACCTTTTTGGAAACTAGGCAAAACATACAAGGGATCTCTCTGTATTATTTGCTATAGTTACATGTAAAATAAAATTTTCAAATAAAAAAAGTGGATCTCACTGGGAATGTAGCTTAGTGGTACAGCACCTACTTAGCCTGCATGAAGTCATGGGTGCTCCACACCCAGCACTAAAAAACAAACCAAAATAAAAGGATCTCAAGAAAAAAATATTTTCTCTTCTACTCACATTCCTTTTACAGCACAGAATACACCTCACACCATATATGTGGGAGTTTGTCCACACACCAAGTAATCAGTTCTGCCGTGGAAGCTTGCACATTCTAAGCACACATTCTGCTGCTGAACTATCCTCCTGCTCAAGCAGTTTTATTTGTAATAGCCAAAAACTGGTGATAGCATCAGATCCCATAGGCTAAGGACTCAATCCCACAAAACTCCCTCACTTGAGATGTCAATCGCAAGTACTAAGTTGGGACCCGCACTACTGACCAATCAGTTTATTATCTCCAGTAACCTTTCACATTTAATTAATTTGCTAGTGTGGTTCACAGAAGGAAATAATTTACTTACATCTGCCCATGTATTACAAAGGCTATTACAAAGGATACAGTCAGAAGGAAGAGATGCATAGAGCAAGGTATGTAGGAAAGAGTATAGACTTCCAGGACCCTCTCCAGGTGTACCACCCACCAGGCAAATCCATGAGATCAGCAATCTGGAAGCTCTCCAATCAAGCCCTTTTTTTGTTTTTGTTTTTTATTGCAGGGGCAGGTACCAGGATTGAACCTAGAGGCATTCTATTACTGAGCCACATCCCTATCCCCTTTTTATTTTTATTTTTTTCAGATGGGGTCTTACTAAGTTGCTTAGGGCCCTGTTAAGTTGCTGAGGCTTGCCTTGAACTTGTGATCCTCCTGACTCAGCCTCCTAAATTGCTAAGATTTACAGGCTTGCACCACCACATGCAATCCCTATCCTTTTGGGTTTTTAATGGAGGCTTCCTTGTGCAGGCATAATTGATTCCATCATTAGCTACTGATGATCAACCAATCTCAAAGTACCCTACACTACTGGGGCTGGGGTTGTAGCTCAGTGGTAGAGTGCTTGCCTTGCCTTGCACGCGTGAGGCCCTGGGTTCGATCCTCAGCACCACATAAAAATAAATAAATAAAGATAAAGATATTTAAAAAAAAAAAAAGTACCCTACACTAGCTCAACCCAGAAACTGAGTGCCTACTTTAAATTTTACAATTGCACAATACCATTAATATCTCCTTATTTTGTAGGCTAAGCATCTCACTCATGTGAGAAAAAGTGGAAACAATCAAAATGTCTACTAACTCATAAATGGGTAAATAAAATATATTAAGTCTACACAATGTTCAATTTTTTGGATGTAAAAGGGAATGAAATACTAATACAGACACAAAAGACCACATATTAGTATTTTATTCCATTTACATGAAATGTCCAAAATAGGTTAACCCACAGATAAAAGCAAAATCAGTGACTATCTAGGGCTGTGAGGGAGGACGCAGAGTTCGACAGATGTGGAGAATGCTAATAGGTACAAGATTTCTAATTTTTTTTTTCTTTTCTAGACTGATGATTAAACCCAGGGATGCTTTACCACTAAGCTACATCCCAGCCTCTCCCCCATTTTTTGAGACAAGGTTTTGCTAAGCTGCTGAGGAAATCACTAAATTTCGAAGGCTGGCCTGGAACTTTCAATCCTCCTGCCTCCACCTCCCAAACTGCCAGGGTTATAGGGATGCACCACTGCACCAGTGACATAGGGTTTCTTTTTAGGGTGATAAAAATGTTCCAAAATTGATCATAGTAATAGTTGCACATCTCTGTAACTACACTAAAAACTTCTGAATTGTCTACTTGAACAGGTGAACTGTATAATATTAAGTAATAATAAATAATATATTAATTATAATCATATGTAATATTAAAATATATCTCAATAAAGCTGTTTTTTATTATTGCTGGGGTTTGTTATTGTTGCTTTTTTGTACTGGGAAATGAACCCAGGGGCACTTTACCACTGAGCTACACCCCCATCCCTTTTTATTTTTTATTTCGAGACAGGGTCTCCCTAAGTTGCTGAGAGTCTCCCTTCGTTGCTGAGGCTGGCCTCAAACTTGCAATTCTCCTACCTCAGCCTCCTGAGTTGCTGGGATTATGTGTGACACCACACTTGGCTAAAATTAATTTTTTATAAAGATCCTCAGTAACAATCTGTAATCAAGTCTGAAAAATAAGTTCCAACTTTCCTTAGGTCTAGCAGGTCCCAGGAAGGATGAAAACCCCAGCCTAAAATGATACTTACTCTGGGGTTCCTCCAAAACTGAAGGAACACAAGATGAAATTTTAAATCATTTAAATACACCCTTCTGGTCTTCAAGGACCATGAGTGGAAAACATAAGGGGCTGAATAAACGGGAAAGGATGATAAAAAATTTATCTCCTTTTGGTACTACTAATTTAAATTTATAAAAATTTAAATTTATAAAAATTTTAAGGTTCCCCCATCCCTCCAAGAGCTCTGAATGGGTCAATATTCAGGCAGAATGAACCACCAAATGAAATGAATCTGCACAAATAAGAGCTAAGCCCAGGTCACAAATTAAACAATGGCACATAAATAAGTTCTGTTTCTACAGTTTGAGAATGACTTTTTCTACAAACTTCACTATGAAAATACTACATAACCAAAAAGATGTTTATTTAGGCACTTTGCCAGGCATAATGGTGCACTCCTGAGAGCCTAGTTACTCAACAGGCTGAGGCAAGTCCTGGGCTAGATTCCCAGCAACATACATACATACATAAATAAGGGTATAGCCAGGCATGGTGATGTACACCTGTAATCAATCACAGCAGCTCATGAGGCTGAGGTAAGAGGATAGCATTCAAAGTCAGCCTCGGCAATTTAGCAAGGACCTAAGCAACTTAGCAAGACCCTAATAAAAAATAAAAAGGGTTGAGGATGTAGCTCAGTGGTGAAGCACCCCTGGTTTCAATGCCTGGGGTACAAAAAAAAAAAGAAGTATAAATAGGTGAGTTATAAATGTACAGGAAAAGGACCAAAAGAAAACCCACCAAACAAAATATTTGTAGGAAGGGAAACTTTTGCCTCTTAACTGCCTATATAAAGATTTTTTTTTTTTAAATGTATTCTTGCTGGGCATAATGGCACACACCTGTAATCCCAGCAACTTACGAAGTTGAAGCAAAAGGACTGCGAGTTAAAGACCAAGGCTGGAGATATAGTTCAATCGTAATGTTTTCCCAAGTTTGATTCCCAGTACTGCAAAAAATAAAGAACATATTCTTTCTCCCCATTCTGAAGATATTTTAAGTTATAAAATTTAAATTTATAAAAATTTTAAGGTTCCCCCATCCCTCCAAACAACAGGTTGAACCAGGGACACTCAATCATTGGACTAAAATCTCAGCCTTTTATTAATTTATTTATTTTTAGTACTGGGGTAGAACCCTGGGACCCTCTAACACTGAGCTATATATAGCCCCAGCCTTTTTTTGACACGGGGTCTTGCTAAGTTGCTGAGGCCCTAGCTAAATGGTTGAGGCTTGCCTCAAATTTTCATCTTCCTGCCTAAGCTTCCTCAGACACTGGGATTACAGGTGTGTGCTGAAGTACCTAGCCCCTTTTATTTTGAGATAGGGTCTCTCACTAAGTTGCCCATGTTGGCTTTAAACTTGTGATATTCCTACCTCAGCCTCTGGAATAGTTTGAGATTACAGCATGCACTTCCAGCAATTTTAAGTATTTTTTAAAAAAACATAAACAGGGAAGTCAAGAAAGAAAAATAAATAGAGGAAATGTTTACCTTTGAATCAAAGAAATGAAAATTTAAAATGGGATCACTTTTGTCTATTATGCAGTATAAATTGTTTGGAGGGGGTTGTTCAATGTTCATTTACTATTTAAAAGCAACTGATAGGAAATTAACACTTCTATATACCCCTGAAGGAGTATAAACAGATAAAATCTTTCCCCCAAAAACCAGAACCATTCCAGAGAATGTATTAAAGCAGAAAAAAAAAAATTCCCGTAAAGGGTGAGAATTAAAGAATGCTTTTAAACTGGGTATGATGGTACAGGTCTATAATCTCATCTATTTGGGAGACTGAGGCAGGAGGATCTCAAATTCAAGGCCACTTGAGTAATTTAATAAGACCCTGTCTTAAAATGAAATTTCAAAAAGCAAGGGTGAAGTGTGGGGGATGGCCTAGGAATACAACTTAGTGGCAGAATACTTGTTTAGTGTGCTAAAGGCCCTGGGTGGGGCTCAATCCCCAATTCAGCCCCTCCCCCAAAAATGTTTTTATTTATTTATTTTTTTCTTAAGAGAGAGTGAGGGAGGGAGAGAGAGAGAGAGAATTTTTTTTTTTTTAATATTTATTTTTTGGTTTTCGGCGGATACATCTTCATTTGTATGTGGTGCTGAGGATCGAACCCGGGCGGCACGCATGCCAGGCGAGCGCGCTACCGCTTGAGCCACATCCCCAGCCCCCAAAAATGTTTTTAGACCCCACTGTTTATATATCATCAGTCATTTATTTTCATCCTTCCTGGTGAAGTTCCATTCTCAACCCTCAAGGTTGTTGCTCTCATTCTTTTACTCTAAGGTTCTCTTGCAAATATGTCTCAATTCTTCTAAAATAATTCACATAAAAAACATGAGCACCCAGCCCACTTAGTTAAAAAGTGTTAAAAAAAAAATCTCATTCATACACATATGCAGTCCAGCTAAAATCTATACAGATGAGGGGAGTACTGCCAAAAGTCAATTCAAAGAGAAGAAAAAAAAAAAAAATCCACATCACTGACTCATCCTTCAATGTCCATGCATTTCTTTTTCTTTAACTTTATTATTTTTTTTTTTAATGTGGTGCTGAGGCTCAAACCCAGTGCCTCTGGGCAAGAACTCTACCACTGAGCCACAACCCCAGCCCGGTGTGCATGTATTTCTTGAGAATATTATGTATAACACCAAAGTTGTACCCCTCTTTCTTTGTGGGGTGGTACGGGGATTAAACCCAGAGGCACTCTATCACTGAGCCACATCCCCAGCCTTTAAAAAAAAATTTTTTTGAAACAGGTCTGGCTAAACCGCTAAGGCTGGCCTCAAATTCGTGAGGCCTCAAATTCTCCTGCCTCAGCCTTCCAAGTAGTTGAGATTATAGGCATGTGCCACCAGCAAAACAGTTTTTGAATTTTGGAATACAGAGTGAAAAAAAACTACAAAAGCAAATATATAAATGATATAGGAGAGAAGATATAAAGATAAATAGACTAACAGAGAAGGTAAAAGAAAATGTGACTTTTAATCTAAGAAGCTTCATGAACACCCTCACCTTTATTCCCTTTCCTTCAGGCCTTAATTTGAAAAAAATCCCTTGAAAATACAGTATTGTGAATCTACATATCTAGATGATTAAAGCCTACATACACTGCTAGTTTGTACAACTCATTTTCTTTAGACTAAATAAGTCCAAGGGCAAATATTAAGAGACTTATGACATGGGTATGTTTTAAATATCATCTATTGACTGGATGGTATTAACCTAGAGATCCCGAAAGAGGGCTGGGGTTATGGCTCAGTGGTGGAGTGTTTGTCTGGCATGTGTGAGGCATTTGGTTTGATTCTCAGCACTGCATATAAATAAATAAAAATAAACAGTCCATTAACAACTAAAAAAATTAAAGAAAAAGAAAAAAAAATCCTGAAAGAACCGTCCCACCATAACCTGCCCTGTGCTACCTGATTAAGATAATTGAATTCAACAAACTAATATCATGTCCCCTTTTTTTTAATCCGAGGGTCAAATCATTTTACAGGAGACTGGAGGTAAGGGGTAAGTAATGAAGAAGCACTGAAAAGGACAATGAAATCTGAAGTCCTCGGCTGGGCTGGATCTTGCAGTCCCCAAAAGCCCTCCACATAGTTCTCATGTTCTCTATCTACAAAGTTTCTTTAAAAAGAAAAGCCCAAGGGGCTAAGGTTGTGGTAGAACGCTTGTCTGGCATGTGTGAGGCTCTGGGTTCAATCCTCAGCACCACATAAAAATAATAAAATAAAAGTATTGTGTCCATCTGCAACTAAAAAAAAATTAAAAAAAAAAAAAGAAAGAAAGAGGGGCTGGGGATGTGGCTCAAGTGGTAGCGCGCTCGCCTGGCATGCGTGCGGCCCGAGTTCGATCCTCAGCACCACATACAAACAAAGATGTTGTGTCCGCCGAAAACTAAAAAAATAATAAATATTTAAAAATTCTCTCTCTCTCTCTATCTCTAGAAAAAAAAAGAAAAAGAAAGAAAAGCCCAAGACCCCAAAAATGCAACTGACTTTCAAGTGCCAGTACCCCTTGAATATACATCCTGCTCTATTGCTTTCCTTCCTTCCTTCCTTTCCTTCCTTCCTTCCTTCCTTCCTTCCTCCCTCCCTCCCTCCCTTCCTTCCTTCCTTCCACTGGGAATTGAACTCACAGATACTCGACCACTGAGCCACATCCCCAGCCCTATTTTGTATTTTATTTAGAGACAGGGTCTCACTGAGTTGCTTAGCACCTCGCTTTTTGCTGAGGCTGGCTTTGAACTCAGGATCCTCCTGTCTCAGCCTCCCCAGACACTGGGATTATAGGAGTGCACCACCACACCAAGCAATACCTTTATTTCTTAAATAAAATTTTGGTTTCTCTTCTGACACATCCTAAAATTTCTTTCTGTGGCGTAAGTCAAAAACCTGACAAGGCTGAGCTGAGGTCATCTTCTCCCTTTTAGGGGACCTCCTCAGACCCTTTTCCAGTAACATAAACTCAGATAAATACATACATTGTTCTCAAAACCAAAAAAATGAAGTATAAAAATGTTTGACTGGAACTGGGGGTGTGGCTCAGTGGTAGTGTGACTGCCTAGCATGCAAAAGCAAGGTCCTGGGTTCAATCCCCAGTATCACAAAAAGGTAATCAAAATAAAAATGCTTAACTGGACACTTCTAAGAAGAGGATGTACAATCAATTAACAAACATATGAAAAAATGTTCAACATCTCTAGCAATTAGAGATATGCAAATCAAAACTACTCTAAGATTTCATCTCCCTCCAGTCAGAATGGCGGCTATCAAGAGAATACAAACAACAATAAGTGTTGGCGAGGATGTAGGGAAAAAGACACACTCATACATTGCTGGTAGGACTGCAAATTGGTGCAGCCAATATGGAAAGCACTATGCAGAATCCTTGGAAAATTGGGAATAGAACCACCATTTGACCGAGCTATCCCACTCCTCAGTTTATAACCAAAGGATTTAAAAACACCATACTATAGGGACACAGCCATATCAATGTTTACAGCAGCACAATTGACAATAGCTAAATTGTCGAACCAACCCAGACGCCCTTCAGTAGATGAATGGATAGGAAAACTTTGGTAAATATACACAATGGAACATTACTCAGCATTAAAAGAGAAATCATAACATTTGCAGGTAAATGGATGGAATTGGAGATTTTTATAAAGCTAAGTAAGCCAATCCCAAAAAAACACAAAGGCCAAATGTTTTCTTTGATATGAGGATGCTGACTCAAAATGGAGATGGGGAGGGAGCATGGGAGAAATGGAGGAACTTTAGATAGGGCAAAGGGGAGAGAGGGAAAAGGAGAGGGTAAGAGGGACAGGAATGATGGTATAATGAGTTAGACATCATTACCCTGAGTACATGTATAAAGACACGAATGGTATGAAAATACTTTGTGTACAATCAGTGACTTGAAAAATTATTCTCTAGGGATGGGGTTGTGTTTCAATGTTAAAGCACTTGCCTATCATGTGTGAGGCCCTACGTTCGATTCTCAGCACCACATATAAATAAGTGAATGAAATAAAGGTCCATCAACTGCTAAAAAAATATTTTAAATAAAACTGTGCTCTATATATGTAATATGAAATGAATTACATTCTGCCATTGTATATAACAATTTAGAATAAATAATTTAATAAAAAAATTAAAATGTTTGATTAAATATCTTAAGATCTGTTCTAAGAACATTTGTTCTATATATGAAAACAGATAAGTATTTCTACTACTAAAATGATCACTTTCTGGAAACTTACATATTTTAACAATTGCTTGTTACAACTATTTTCCCAAACATAGCTTCCTATATAATTATACCCAGCATGGATATGGTAATTTACTAAATTCTGTCTATAACAATACCAATCTTATACTCAGAATTATGCTGATATTCAAATTAGTTCCTTGTAGGTAGTGTAAATATTTGAGATAGGGGTTGTGGCTCAGTAGTTAGAGCACTCGCCTTGCACATGAGAGACCCTGGGTTCGATCCTCTGCACCACATAAAAATAAATAAACAAAATAAAGATATTAAAAAAAACACCTATGAATTAAAAACAAGGAGATAACCCCATGATAAATGTATACCTTCTTGGTCACCACGCTGAATTCCCATACCCTAACCAATTTCAACTATAACCTCTTCTCCCTACCTCTACACAGAGACTGCCCATCTGCAGAAGAAAGAAATCTTTCTTCATTTGTTTCCTTTTTTTACTTTTATTATTATTATTTGTTGTTGTTAGGGTCTCCCATGTTGCCCAAACTGGTCTCAAATTCTTAGGTTCAAGTGATCCTCCAGCCTCAGTGCCCTTGTAGCTGTGACTACAGGCAAGCACCATAGCAATGGCTTTCTTTCTTAGTTCTTTGGAGGAATAAGGTGGTTGATTTTTCTGTTTTGTTTGTTTTTTGCAATACTTGAGATTGAACCCAGGGGTGCTCTACCACTGAGCTACAACCCAGTCCTTTATTATTTTTTGAGACAAGGTCTCATTGAATTTCCTAGGCCAGATCAAATTTGCAATCCTCCTGCTTCAACCTCCCAAGTCCCTGTTTATACAGGCATGAGCCACTATACACAGCTTTTTTAGTTTTTAAGAACACATAAATTTCCAACTCTAATTCCTAATCTGCCATTTACTACTCTGTGATCTTTGGCAACTTCCTTAACATTGTTTTTTGTTGTGTTTTTGAGGAGGTACAGTACTGGGGATTGAACCCAAAGGCACTCTATCACTGAACTACCAGCCCCTTTTTAAAAAATTTTGAGATAGGATCTTGCTAAATTGCCTGGACCAGGTTTCAGCTTGCTATTCTCCGGCCTCAATCTCCAAGTCAGTGAAATTCTAGGCTTATGTCACTATACCTGGCAATTTCCTTAACTATTTAAGCCTTGATTTTTGGTTCTATGATGTATTCCCCCACCCCCACCCCATTACTGGAGTGCTCTACCGTCTTTTTTTAATTTTTTTTTATTTTATTTATTCATTTTTATGTGTGTTGAGGATCCAACCCAGTGCCTCACACATGCTAGGCAAGCGCTCTACCATTGAGCTACACCCCTAGCCCCCGGTCCCTTTTTATTTTAGTTTGAGGCAGGGTCTCAATAAATTCCCCAGGCTGGCTTCCAACTTGCCATCTTTCTGCTATAGGCTCCAGATTAGCAGGTGATAACAAATGCGTACCATCACACTGGGATTAAACCTGTTTTCTTATCTTTAAAGCTAAGGTATTAGAGGGCTAAGGTATTAGCTCAGTGGTAGAGTGCTTGCTTCCCACCTGTGAGGCACTGGGTTCGATCCTCAGCACCACATAAAATGTAAATAAATCAAATAAAGGTATTGTGTCCATCTACAACTAAAAAAAATTGAGAGAGAGAGAGAGAGAGAGAGAGAGAGAGAGAGACAAATTGTGTTTATCTACAACTTAAAAAAAAAAAAAAAAAGCTAAGGTATTACAGCCAGGCTTAGTGATACATGCTTGTAATCCCAGAGACTTGAAAAGCTCAAGCAGGAAGATCAAATATTTGAGTCCAGCCTGGTCAATTTAGGAAGACCACATCTCAAAATAAAAACAAAAAGGGCTGGGGATGTAGCTCAGTGTTAGAATGCCCCTGGTTTCAATCCCTAGTACTAAAAAATAAATTTTAGGGGCTGGGGTTGTGGCTCAGCAGTAGAGCACTTGCCTGCAGGTCCCTGGGTTCGATCCTCAGCACCACATAAAAATAAATAAATTAAATAAAGGTATTGGGACAACTACAACAAAAAAAATAAATATTGAAATAAATAAATAAATAACAATTTTTTAAAAACTAAGGTATTAGTACCAGCCTCAGAACATTGTGAAGATAAAACAAAGTAACATGCCTAGCACATTAATTATCAACTTAATGCATGTTGGCCATTATTATTGACTTAAGAATGTTGATATTTACTTTAAAAGAGTAATAAAGACACAAATTTAAAAATTTTAATGAAAGAGTAATAAAGACAATTATGAACTGACAAGTAAATTTTCTCTTTAAACTTCCATTCTTTTTCTGTTCTGAGAAACTTAGTGTTTTATTAATGCAACACAGTTTAGACTTCACTTACTAGTTTACAATTTTTAAAATGCTTCATTCCCTTTTAGTCTTGTCAACTATTATTTTTTTTTAAAGAGAGAGAGAGAGAGAGAGAGAGAGAGAGAGAATGATTTTTAGTTTTCGGCGGACACAACATCTTTGTTTGTATGTGGTGCTGAGGCTCGAACCCGGGCTGCACGCATGCCAGGCGAGCACGCTCCTGCTTGAGCCACATCCCCAGCCCTTGTCAACTATTATTTAAACTCAAGGTCAGAACCTTGCATTTATTACATTATACTTACTTGTTTCTCTGTCTTCCTTCATAGGGTCTGCCAGGTTCCAAGACAGAGTTAAAGTTTTACTTGTATTTGAATCCTGAAGTCTTAATAATCAGACAAAAACTGGTTTCAATAAGTGTTTGTTGAATAGATAAATGAATTAAGTGATCTTTCTCCTGCAATGCCTTACACAGCAATCTACATGGAATAGGATCTCAGGAAAGTTTGTTGCTGGATTCATGTTGAAATTTTGGGAACCCAACCACCACACAAGGCTTTATTTTGCCTCAGAAAAGCACATCTACATTAAAGTTTAGCTACCAACAGGACAAATTAAAAGTTTTACTCTGATACATATCAAATAACGGGTTGAATAACTACATTTAGGCTAGCTCAAGAAGGATTTAAAAGCCATTATTCTAATTAATGAATCTGTGAATCTCAACATGGCAAAATCCAGTTACATAATCAAAACAGGGGGTTAGCCCTTGCAAATTAATGCATACAAAAGATAGAGACAAATGATTGGAAAACTTGTATTTGTAAATTAAAATAAATAAATAATTTTTTTAATGCCTGACTTGAAGCCACAGTTTTCACTAGAAATGAGAGATAAAGAACCAAATAGTCAAAACCTTGCTCTTGAGCCTCAGCCCTTGAAATTCAGATTAAATATTTTTCCCTCTCAGTAATTTTCACTCCTGGGAGACTCTTTTTATTTCCACACTGACAAACACTGGAAACTTGTTCTGTCTCCTAAAATAAAACCTCAGGGCTGGGATTGTGGCTCAGTGGTAGAGTGCTCACCTAGCACGCATGAGGCCTGGGTTCGAACCTCAGCACCACATAAATGTAAAATAAAGATATTGTGTCCACCTAAAACTAAAAAATAAATATTTAAAAAAAAAAAAAACCTCATCATCCAGTTCCCTGTTGTGGCACATGCCTGTAATCCCAGCTACTCAGGAGACTGAGGCAGGAGGACTGCAAGTTCCAGACCAGCCTGGGCAATTTAGGGAGCATCTTTCTTTCTCAAAATAAAATTTAAGTTTAATTTAATTTAAAAGGGCTGGTGATGTAACTCTGTGGTAGAGCGCCTGCCTAGCAAGCATTAGGTCCTGAGTTCAATTTCCCAATACCCTCAAATATAAATACATATATATGTATATTTGTGTGTGTATATATGTGTATGTGTGTGTGTGTGTGTGTGTGTACATATATATTTGCTTAAAAAGCAAATAACCAGTGCTGCAGTCCTGGCTCAGTGGTAGTGGCTTGCCTATATGTGAGGCACTGGGTTCAATCCTCAGCACCACATAAAAATAAATCTTAAAAATAAGTTATTGTGTCCATCTACAACTAAAAAAAAAAGGAAATAACTTGATTAGGCAGACTTTGGGAAGACAAGGTTTTATATCCGTGTGAATAAACTATCTCTAGATTTAGTAGTGTTCAGCCTACTTGCTGCAATAGAAACACTTAGTTTTAAGTTATTGTGGAAGGTTTAAGTGTTCTACTGTATCTTTTGCTATATCAACTACACTGATCTTACACTGCATATATAATTTTTTAAAAATTTTTTAGTTGTAGATCGGCACAATACGTTTTTTTTTTTTTAAATGTGGTGCTAAGGCTCGAACCCAGTACCTCATGCATGCTAGGCAAGTGCTCTACCACTGAGCCACAACCCCAGCCCTATGCATATATAATTTTTTAAGTACACTAGAATCTAGGAAGAAACATGACGTTAGCACACAACCCCTACTTCCAATTCAATTCGCTCCAAGGGAAGTACACCTTAGTAGTGTTTTTTTTTTCCTCCTCAACAATTTCTCTCCCGCCCCCACCCCACACTTTAAATTATTCATTATCCTACTCATAATCTATTCACTGAAAAAAACCTTCTCAACTAATACTAATTCACTAGGACTCCTTTCACCTGTCGGAGTGGTCACTGGGTATTTCTTTGCAAAGAAGGAAGGGAGGCGGAGAGGGTCTGGGGTGCCACCACTCCCACCAAGGCAATTAGGTCCCAGGTCCTGGTGCGCTGTACCCAACCAGCCTTAAGAGCAGCCCAGAGTGCTGTAAAGGTCTGATCCTCCCTGCACCGCTTACCCCAACCTCCCAAACAGTGAGAGCAAACTGGGCCCAACCTCTATGCTCCCGTTTAACATACCCTCCTCCTCGCTGTACCCCATTTCTTCCCACTACTTCCCCGATCTAGCCCGGTGTCTTTATCCAGTTCCGAGTCCCCTTACCCACCGCCGGTTCCCAACACACACCCCTCTACTCTTCGGCCCAGTCCCTCGAGCGTTACTACACCCGGGTCCCTCCCCCTGGACTTCCCAGCAGCTCCAGCCCTCCCCGCGTGCCCCGGCGCAGACCCGCGCCCTGTCCCTGAACCCATGGGACCTGGCTCCTTCCCCACACGTCACACTAGGGTTCATTTCCCCGAAGACCCGACCCTTCCCTTATCCCTCCACAGGGACTACCCCCAGCACCCCATTACCTTCGGCCCCGCCCCCCTGAGGTTGTCGAACTCACTGCTCCCGCCGCCGCCGCCGCCGCATCCTAAACCGCCGCGGCTGCTATAGCTACAGGGAGCCAAGGCAACCAGCTCTCGCGACACTTTCTTCAGCTACGGCGAGAACAGTCGAGAAGAGAGTCTCGCAAGAAAGTAAATTAATCAGGCTCGAGAGCGCTAAGTATATCTCGCGATAGTAGTGTTTTAAAATGGCGGACGAACGCAAGGCGCTCCAGGGGTTGTCTGGAAAGGTTTGGAGGTGGGGCGCGGACGAGGATGAACCCTGAACTGACCAGAAGTCGGAAAACTATTGGAAGCGGAATGGTCTGTTCGGGCGGGTGTAAGTTAGTATGGAGGACTCTGTACCGGCATAACTTTAGGGATATAGCCTTCTTTTTAAAACTTCTCAAACTTAGATCAGTATCTTTAACGGAAGTTCCGTTTTCCAAGTTTTTTCGTTCGACACGGAGAAGTTGGAGATGAAGAAGGCAGGCCAAAAATTGACCTTCCCATCTCCTCATTACCTTCTTGTAAGAGGTTTTCATCCGTTCTTCCCCCACCCTGATTTGTAAAAAGTATTTGGCTTCACAGAAATGTTTGTCCTGATGCCCCGCCTCGCCAACTCAGGAGACCAAAATAGGAAAAATTTTCAATAAAAACCAACATGTAAGAACAGGTGTTTGGCCTGTACTGGTGTGTGATTTGTACTTTGCACTCTCTGTTCATGCACACATCCTTATTTAGTTGCTCTCCCAACAGTTAGTTGTAGGACTTTTGATCTCTGCTCAGTCTACTGTAAATAGTCTGAACAGTATCCGACATTTATTTTATTTTAGTTTTTGCTGGAGGATTGAACCCAGGATCCCTACCCCCCCTTTTTTTTGGCGGGGGGGGGGGGTGCTGGGGATTGAACCCAGGAACTTGTGCATGTTAGCAAACTGAGCCAAATCCCCAGCTACCCCTTTTTTATTAACTTTTTTTTTTTTTGCCGGGGGGGGGGGGGGGGGGGGGGTAGACTGACTTGCTAAATTGTCCAGGCTGGCCTCAAATTTGTGATCCTCCTGCCTCTGCCTTCCAAGTAGCTGGAAATTACAGGCATGCGCAGTAATGCCTCAGAAGGTGGATTTTAAAGAAAGCAGGTCAACAAGGAAGAGTGAAATCAGCTGGATTAGGAGGTTAACTAAGGGAATAGAAATTATTATTTTTTTAATATATTTTTATATATTTTTTATATCTTTATTTTCATGTGGTGCTGAGAATCGATCCCAATGCCTCACACGTGCAAGGCAAGCGCTCTACCACTGAGCTACAGCCCCAGCCCAGGGAATAGAAATTTTTAAAAAGGTGAATTCAATTTCACCTCTTAAATCTCCTGAATAGCTCTCATGAGATTCTTCACTCTAGACCAGTAGAAATATATGGCTGTCCAGTAGAAATATATGGCGAGCCACGTTGTGTAATTTAAGATTTCCAGCTGCCACATTTTTTAACAGATGAAGTTAATTTTAGTAATATATTTAATCCAACACATTCAAAATGACATTTCAATAGGTGATATTGAGAATTTTTTTTAAGTAGAACAGCACATCTAAATTTGGACTGGGAACATTCCAAGAGCTCAATAGTCCCATGCAGCTAATGACTACAGTATTAAAAAGCCGCAGACCTAATCTCTACTCTAGAATAATGAATGAGCAGTCTATCTTACTGACAAAGGTGGTGTCATGGGCATGTGGTTTTTGAAAGCCACCCTTGAGGTTGCTAACTTAAGTGGCTGCAGAGGCTAGGCAAGTAATAATAAAACATTGTCTTATGTAAAACAGTAGTAGTGAGTAATAGGACCAACTGGAGACCATGAGACCTTGACCATCTAAAAGGGCTAATTTGCTGTGTAAGAATGCTTGTCTAGCATGTGCAGGGTTCAAGGTTTGATCCCCAGCACCACAAAAAATAGTTATAATTTTTTTAAAAATTCACTGGGTTTGGTGACCCACGCCTGTAATCCCAGAGGCTTGGGAATCTGAAGCAGGAGGATGGTGAATTCAGAGCCAGCCTGAGCAATTTCCAGGCTCTAAACAACTCAGCAAGATCCTGTTTCTAAATAAAATATAAAAGGGGTTGGGGTTATGGCTCAGTGGTTAAGCGCCCCTGGGTTCAATGCTGGGTACCATAAAAATAAATAAAGGGAGTACCTCTCCTGAGTTTTTTTTTGCTTTGTTTGTGGTACTGGGGATTGAACCTAGGAGCACTCTACCACTGAGCTACATCCCTAACCATTTTTATTTTATTTAGAGACAGGGTCTCACTAACATTGAGGCTGGCCCTGAACTTGTGATCCTCCTGCCTCAGTTTCCCAAATTGCTGGGATTAGAGGTGTGCACCACCACACATGACAGAATAATGCAATTTTAAAACTTGTGAATTATTTCTGAAATTTTCCATTTAATAATTTTGGGCCATAAATGTACCTGGAATATATCTATATCTCTTTGCCTGGAAATGCCAGTGTAATTAACATTGACAACCAATGAGAAATGGAATTTGGTGGCTAAATAATCTCACTTCTCACACTCTAAATGAGGTAATTCTGAGGTAGTATGTCTCATGATTTTCTAGCACATAAGTATTACCTGGAGAGAATAAGACACAGATTCTTGTGCCCAAGATTTTGCATTTCTAATAAAGCTCCTAGGAGATATTGATCCTACCAACCCATGGACCATTCTTTTAATAGCATTTCCTATAGAATTCAGCCCCCTTGCCCAAAGTGCCCTTTATTGGTTTTCTTCCTCACTCTTTCGTATGGTTTGTTTTTCTGGGACACAGTCCAAATGAACTACTTGTATCCATATCTTCGTTTCAGAATCTGGGGAAAAATCCAAACTATGAAAACCCTCTCTTTAGGAAAATCCACATGGAGTTTTGTATATGAGTTTAGAGGATGTATGTATCCCCCAAAATTCATTAAGTTGTAAATGAAGGTGACAAGGGTAAATGTCATGTGACCAAAGATCACTAAAGTTTGATCCATCTCCTGTGAAGTCTGACAATTTAGTTAACAGCTCATGGAATTAGCTGAATTCAACCAGCTTTCCTTAGAAATTATTTCCCAGGGGTAAGGATGTAGCTCAATGGTACAGCACTTGCCAAATTTGTGAAACCCTAGGTTCAATTCCATCACCAAAAAAAAAAAAAAGTTCCCAGACCTTATTGTCATCTCATTATCCTTCCTTCCTGGTCTGTATCATTCCATCATTCTTATTTTGTGGAACACAGGACGAATCTGGGACTCGAGAGACCCCAGGTTTGAAATCAATATAAAGAGCATTGTCAGCCATTCCTGTTGAGCTCTCAGGGTTTTTTTTTTTTTTTTTTCCAATCATAGTGCTTTCTGGGCACCACTTTGGTGCTATTGTAATCCTCAGATCTTTTCTTGTTATGTTCACACAAAGCCAGGTATAGTATAACTGCAGCTTGCCACTGGAGCTTCAGCAGTGCAGTTGGTTAGCACAAGGTACTGCATCTGGTTTCTCCCACTCCCTTCTGGATTCCACATAGTGCTTTATTCTATTTCATCCCTTTGGGAATCTGTGACGTATGTATTCCTAAATTCACATGTTCTAGTTCTGTGATAATCAATGTTACTCTTACATCTTCCTTAGCTTCCCATTTTCCTTTCCTGATTTGCTCATTTTGCAGCTTCTAATTGGCTACACCGAGAATTAACACCAGTATTACTAACACCTGTTTCCTAATTACTGTGCTTTGCCCACATATAGGCCAGCACATGTATTTGTTTATGATTATTTGTCTCATGAACATTGAGTAAGTATAACTTCGTATATACCTATGAATGTGGTTTTGTGGGTGTGGATGTGGGTGTGGATATATAAGCAGCCAGAGCTCAGGTCCAGTCTAAATAATGAGTGTTTGGTATTTGGCTTTAATTGATCTTTGTGCATTGTCAGCCTCAACTTTCATCTGCCCTCAAATATCAGAGGAAGAATAAATTCAGTTCCTTGAAGTTTATTGACTGTTACTGGTAGCAGAGCAAATTTCATAAAAGAGCAGGTTTCATGTGGAGGAGTGAAAAGGGGAGCTCTGAGTTGGTGAGGAAGGATATTGGGATGGGGACTTAGAGTAAAAGACAGAAAGACAGATCTCTCCCACCTTTCCCTCTCCATTCCCACAAGAATACTGTATTAACAGTGGGGGCATCCTGATCAGTATTCCCTCTCCAAATTGGAACCACAGAGGGGAAACTCGATACAAATTAGAAAACGCCTCATAGCTCCTCTGTTTCTCCATCCAAGGGGATGCCAATATCCACGTTGTAGTCAGCAGGCTCCCCAGAGCTCAGCCAGGGAATAGGGGTTCGGTTGAAAGAAGGCCTGTTGGAGAGGTTCTGGTTGTAAAGGACCAGGGGTTCACTCAGCAGAGGCCCCAGGTCAAACTTGGGCATCTGGAAGGTCATACGTTTGGAGGCCTTTTCATATCCACCATAGGGCATTGCTGTCCTGAGAAGGGGACAAAAGAAACAGAACCTTGTCAACCAGTTTGAAGGAAGGGGAAGTTCGTAAATTCTGTTTTTATGAGATGCTTCTTTACCTCTTATCCTTCTTCTCCCTTAGTACCCTATTTCCCCTTCCTGGTTTGCTTGTTTTCCCAAAGTTAATAATGAGAAAAGGAGTGCAGTGGGTATGAGACTAGATAGAGTCTCATAAACAGTCATGTCCCAGACTAGCATTTCAGAGAAAGTACCCCAAACACTACAGACCCAAGGATCTGAGATCACCTTAAATTAAAATGTAGAGACCCTACCAACTTTACCTTTACCCCACCCCCAACCCAGGTGAATAGGGGATGGCCTAGCTGAAAGGAATTAACAACCAAATGCAAAATCACTTCTCTAGGCCTTTCCTAATCTGTTTTGACATAGATCTTCTAGGCATAGTTTACAGAAGCCTAATTAAAAAAAGAAAGAAAGATACTTAGAAACTTACCCTAGCAGGATATGAGAAAATAAAATCATACTACAGGGAGAATAATGGCATTCACACCTTGACTGAAAGGGGACCTAAAGAGGCCTCCAACCACATATTATATATAATTTCCATTTTACATTAAAAGCAACAAGGAGCTGGGTGTAGTGGCACACACTTGTAATCCCAGCGGCTTGGAGACTGAGGCAAGAGGATAATTATTAATCCAAAGCCAGCCTGAGAATTTAGCGAGACCCTAAGCAACTTAGTGAGACCCTGTCTCAAAATAAAACATTACAAGGGTTGGTGATGTAACTCACTGGTTAGGTGCCCCCTGGGTTCAATCCTTAGTACCAAAAAAAAAAAAAAAAAAGCAACAAGGCTCAGAAGTAGGGTGATTATTCCATGCCCAAACAGCTAAGTAAGCTAAAAACCAAAATTCAAATTCTGACTTCCAGCAAATTTTTCTTATCACACTCTTATGATGAAGCTGAGCTGGAGTTAAAAGAGCAAGGACTTTCCATTAAGACTCCCTTAGTCCTGTCATCCTTCCACAGCCTCCTTCTGAAACATTTGAAATACAGTAACATGCTTACTAAGGGATACAGTGCCACCACTAGTATGCATCTGGTTCCTTCCCCACCATCTCACCTGTTGAAGGACTTGTATTTGGGGAGTTCAGCTTTGGCCCCATAGGCCAACAGGTCAATGCCAAGTTCCACTTTTTGCTGGGGGTCAACCCCCATGGCTCGCTCCCATGGGGAAATGTAGGTCTTAAACACAGTGATATGTTTTCCTTCTCCACCTGCTTGGTCTCCTGGTAACCATAGGAGAGAGAAGTCAAATAATAGCTATTAGTTAGTAGCTAATGAAAGTTAATCCCACACCCTTACACTAGGGAAATTGTTGAGACCAGGTACCAAAAGTATAATATCCCGCCAGTTGTTTCAGTTTTATAGTATAGTGACAGTCTGGGGTCAGTCTGGGGTCAGATCTGTGACCAAATCAGAAAACCCAGAAAGGTGACTCAAAGACAAGGCTTCTCTGAGTAGAATATGAATATATATATATCTTTTCTGTATATATATATATATATATATATATATATATATATATATATATATGTACATACATATCTTTTCTGTATATATATCTTTTCTGGATGCCTCCTGTGTTCATGACATCTCAGCCCTGCTCCCCATTCCCAGGATAGACCTCATTCCTGCAGACAACTCTGCTCTAGAGAACAGATACATTATTTTTGGATGTGAGTACTTGCCTGATCCTGTCTCTCCAACCCCTGCTGTGCCAGCAGCTCCATCTCTGCCAGCCTGGCCCCCAGGACCACTTGTACCCCCAGCTCCAGACCCAGAGCCCTCATGATGATGATGGTCAGAACCATACTGTCCAGCAGAGCCACTGCCCCCTGCCTGGCCGCCACCACTGCCCTTGTTGTAGGAGAATCCCTGACCAGCTGTGCCCAGCTGTCCCCCCACTGTGGGAAGGAACTTCTGGAAGTGATCCTGAAAAGAAACAATAAAGTGAGGGGAAGGTTAGAAATGGATATGGAAAATATACAAAGACAAATGTGTATATACCAAAGGAGGAGGTGATCAGAGACAAGAGCCAAACTGAAGACCATGAATCCTCTGAGATTCCAGATCTCCCCAACCCCATAAATGGATAGTGGATAATCTGACTGAGAGGAATTAAACTTTTCTTTAGAGGTGGGATCTCAGGCTGTGGATATAGCTCAGTTGGTAGACTACCTTGCATGCTCAAGGTCCTGGGTTCTAATCCCCAGCACCACACACAAATAAACAAACAAACAAACACCTCCTTTGATGCAGAGCCCCCTTCTATTGTTTCCTGCCCTTCTTGAATTAAGCTTCTTGTACTAGCTTTAGGTAGTCTGGCTTCGGTCTCCACCACTGCTGAAATGTCTCTTTAAAAAAAAAAAAAAAAAAAAAAGAGGTAGAATCCCCTGGTTAGCCCAGTTTCCCTAATTACACCTTAGGGTGGGGGCAGCTCATTCTGAGTGGACATGGCTGCAAAGGGGAACACAGTCTTAATTTAAAGAACTAGTGAAATCTCTGCCCCCTCCTTCCTCATCTTTCTATTCCTCTCTCCACTTGGTGCCTGTGAAAGCAGAACTTCCATTTTTTTTTTTAAACTCAAGGATGCTCATCACTGGGCTGGGGATGTGGCTCAAGCAGTAGTGCGCTCGCCTGGCATGCATGCGGCCGGGGTTCGATCCTCAGCACCATATACAAAACAAAGATGTTGTGTCTGCCGAAAACTGAAAAAATAAATATTAAAAAAAAATTCTCCCTCTCTCTCTCTTAAAAAAAAAAGGATGCTCATCACTGAGCTACACCCCCAGCCCATTTTTCTTTATTTTATTTTGAAATAAAATATAAGTTGCGTAGGGCCTCACTAAATTGCTGAGCTGGCCTGGAACTTGCACTCTCCCTGCCTCAACCTCCCCAGTTAAAAAGATTACAGGCATGTACCACCACACTCAGCTGGAGCACAACTTTCTGACAGTGAAACTGTACCAAGTGAAGTAGGGTGGCTAAAAGAGCAATACTGGATTCAGTCCTGAAACCTAAAAATAATCCCGCCAACTTCTTGAAGAGTCTCTCCTGGCCATCTTACCAAGTATTCCCCTATGCTCCACCCAGTGTAACCAGACCCAGTAGAGAGGAGGGGTTTTGGCCTCCTAAAGTTAGATATGACAGGCTCAGCACTTTTACTGGGTTCCTAGTAAGGGCCAATGACGGACATTCCTACCCTGGCCCCATAGGCATCTATTTCCACTCTCCTGCAGTCACCTAGAGAAGGTGGAAGAAGAAGAAAGAAAATGGAGAATATACCCTCTTTATCAGCCATAATACCCTGGACCTTGCCCCTCTCCAATCCCTGCTTCTTTTTAGTTGGAGAAGAAGCCTAACTAGAAAATGTAGGATTTTTTTTTTAACCTTTATTTTATTTGTTTATTTTTATGTTGTGCTGGGGATCAAACCCAGTGCCTCATGCATGCTAGGCACGTGCTCTACCACTGAGCCACAATCCTGGCCCCCCCCTTTTTTTAATACTATGGATTGAACCCAGGTGGATTTTACCACTGAGATATTAATTTTTTGTTTTGTGACACAGTCTTGCTAAGTTGCTTAGGGCCTTGCTAAATTGCTGAGGTTGACTTTGAATTTGCCATCCTCTTTCATCAGCCTCCTGAGTCATTGAGATTATAGATGTATACTACCACACCCTGCCAAAAATGTAGGATATTGAAGAAAGATGATTTCAGTCACCACAGCTTGGGGTCCTTAGGGAAAATTTAACCCTAACCCTTTAATAAAAGATGACTAAAGAAGGAGATGGCTGTAAAACTCATTTAACTATTTCTAAGGTTGCCAGATTTAACAAATAGAATTACAGGAAACCACTTAAATTTGAAGTTCAGATGCACAACAAATAATTTTTCAGTATAAATATATCCTAAATATTTCATGGAGCATGCTTATACTAAGAAATTATTCATGTGTCTATGAAATTCAAACTTAAATGTGTATCTTATATTTTTATTTTGCTTGTATATTCCAAATGTTCTAGGGGATTTTCTTTTGAGGGGGGCACCAGATGTTGAATTCAAGGGCACTTGACCACGAAGCCACATTCCCAGCCCTATTTTGTATCTTATTTAGATACAGGGTCTCATTAAATTGCTTAGTACCTCACTTCTGCAGAGGCTGGCTTTGAATTCGAGATCCTCCTGCCTCAGCCTACTGAGCTGCTAAGATTACAGGTATATGCCACCTCACCGGGCAGGGAGATGTATTTATAGAAAAACAATATTCATTATATAAACTCAAAGATCAAATTTAACTGGGTATACCATTTTGGGTTTTTTTATTTGGTTAGGTTTTGCTTTTTTTGTTTGTTGGGTCTTTTCGGTTTTTTTGTTTGTTTGGTGCTGGGGACTGAACCCAAAGCCTTGCACATCTAAGCACACACTCTACCACTGAGTTATATTCTCAGCCCTATTACTCTGTATTTTTAATTTTTCATTTATTCTTTTGTCCCAAATATTGCAAGGGACATACTTCACTAAAAAAAAAAATCATTGTGAATCTTAACCTCAAAATACAGGACTGGCATTCTGTGTTTTATCTGATAACTCTATTTTAATACTTACCCATACTGGGAAGGAATATTTTACCTGAGGGTGTGGTGCTTAATGAACTTATACATTTTAAGGAAGAAGAGGTTGAGGTGCCTACCACCAATAAGCTGTTAGAAAAGATACTAGGCTTGGGGGGCTGGGATTGTGGCTCAGCAGTAGAGCGCTCGCCTAGCACGGGCGGGACCTGGGTTCGATCCTCAGAACCACATAAAAATAAAGGCATTGTGTTGTGTCCATCTACACCTAAAAAATGTTAAAAAAAAAAAAAGACAAGATACTAGACTTTCAGAAAGTGTTAACAATTCCGAACTCACCATTGAGCTATCAGAGAAAACATCAGGATGGTTTTCATAGATAAATTTTTCCACCCGCATCTGTCGCAGTTTGAACATCTTAGAGCCTCGATTGGTGAGCAGTGACAGCTCCTCCAACATCACATCCCTTGGGACGCTGATCTTCTTGCCCAGGTTCAGGCCTGAGCTCTCCTGTCCACCTTTCAGGGAGATGGGGAGAAAGAGGCAAGAGAAAGAGGAAAAGTAGAGTTTCCTGGACTCAGAATGCAGACCTTGTCCACAACTAGTGTCCTATTAGAAACCCTTTAGAGGACTGGATGTTGCCTGTGATGTCTGAACAAGGTCTGTCTAGTATATATTATTTCCTGGGTTTGAAATTGGAGTACTGGGAGACAGTGGAAATACTAGAGTAAAGAGGTAAACAGAGTTAAAAGTGGCACAGGCTTGGGACAAAAGGTATAAAAGAACATCATAGATGGAGCTACTGAAGAAATTGTGGCATGAGAGAAAGTTGATAGGCTAATCCTATGTGGAATTGGCCACATATAACCACATACTTTTATTTTAAGTTCTTTCCCTTTTCTTCTTCTTAGTGGACTCTTTGACTTCAAAGAGCCTCTAGTTATCAGAAGAACTCGAAGGAGGAGGAGGAGGAGGAGGAGGAGGAGGAGAAGGAGAAGAGAAGGAGGGGGAAGAGGAGGAGGAAGGGAAGGGGAGGAGGAGAAAGGACAAGAGGAGAAGGAAGAAGAAGAAGGAGCTCTTCACATCCATGCACTCATGTTTATTCCCAGGAAACATACTTGTGCAATTTCCCATTTTAAATGTTAAACCAGTTCCCTAGCTCTGTGGAAAGATATAAGGAAGTTAACCATATACTGGAACCTTAGTCTGTGTCAATCTCCATCATAGTTTCTTCCTCAAACATACCTCACTGACCACAGATCCTATGGTCGTGGAACTCAGCTGGCTAATATGGCAGGATATTGTCCCAGATTATAAGGTGAAAAGGATGGAAGGGTGAGTAGTCAATATTGAATTCTGCCTTCTCTTCTTACTTCTCCTCTCATACCCATACCCCCCACCCTGGAATTGCTGTCGTTTGTTCACCCCAACACATTTATAACTTTATGTTATTTGTTGGATTGGTGGGTTAGGGATGCTTTTAATAAGAAGTCCCACATGAGGGAGCTGCAAACATGCCTACCTCCAGTGAGTTCCATGATCAGCTTGCTGGATTTCCTCTTCTTGTTGGGGGCTGGGGTTCCCGAGAGCGGCATTTTGGAGGTATATTCTACCTGGATGGGGTAGGAATAGGGTTTAGAGGATTTACAGGAACTGGGAAAAGTGTTTATAGTAGAGCAATATTTCTTAACCTGAGAAGGCTTAAGGGGAAAATTTCCTCAGGTTTTCAAAGAAATATGTATTTCCCCAAAAGATGAAAATCCACTGTCTTAGGGGTTCTGTTTTCTTCGGAAACAGGGTCGGAAACAGAGATGTACCCTGTCCTTACCTTCTGCCAACCTCTTATGGGCTATTTTACATAGAAATATTTTATAAGAAACATAGCTGAGGGAAAGGGATGTTTAAAACAAAACAAGAACAACTCACATAGGACACTGCACCCAAGTTTCATGGGTTTGGTGTGATTTGAAGTTTTTACTTGTATTGGGATATCAGACTGGGGTTGATTTCAGGCTCTGGTCTCTCCTCAGTCTTCCTCCAAGTCCCAAGGGGGTGGAGAAATGTTCTGCCAGGGTTCAGGACATTCAGCCAAAAACATTCTCCATAGGAAGGAGAGGTTGTTGCTCCTCCAATGGGCCAGCTGGAACATGGCCTGGGAGGTCATGGCTGTGCTCCCTGCTGCTACAGTCACTCATGCTCCAGACCCCAGAGCTCAAATGGGTTTGGGGAACCAAGGAGCATTTGAACCATGTTACAAGTCAGTCAATACCATAGCAGTAGAGAATTGAGGGAGGACAAGAACATAGTAATAGGATCTGGCCATGGTTGGGGACAAGCTGGGAAAAGATAGAGACTCCAGCCCCTCCTTAACAGCAGTTGGCATGCAGAGACATGCTGAGTCTTCTGCTGAGTCTTGTCTCACAAACACATCTACAACTCTACTAACTTATTGGGGCCTCAGAACCCCTATCCATTCATCAAATGCCTCCCCACAACTTTCTGGGCTCTTCTCTTTCCAGCTCTCTGGTTTCCCCTGGACAGCTGGGAGCTAAGCATATTATAGGAGGGGAAAGGGCTACTACCCAAGGGTCAAGAATCACAATTGCAGACACAGAAGTTAACCAAGTGAGCTCCAGCACCTTAAGTCATAGAGCCGCACACTTACCGGCTGCTTAGTTGGTGATCAGCTCTCCCTGGGGTTCAGCAGCTTTGGAGGACCCAGCTGCTGTGACCGGAGAACCGAGCTGGGCAGGCGTGGGGGCAGCACTGGCAGTGGGGGAGGGAGGATGGTTATTAATAGAGATGATGAGTGCAAGCAGCTCAAATGGCACAGGGGGTACTGAGACCCTGGAACCAAGATCCCGCCCTCCTTGCCCAGAGGCTCAAGAAGGGGAAAATGGCCTTTGGGATACTCCCACTGAGCTGACTGAGCTAGGAATCAATCTCCCTAGGGGTTCCCCTTTGCACCTAGAGTCTGAAATCCAAAGAAGCATTCAGGGAGAAATTGAAGATGAGGGAGAGGAAAAGGGAAGTTAAATTCAGAGTAGAAGAAAGAGAACCTAGAAAATGTGCCCTGCAGTCACTCAGATCTGCTCCAGGCCAAAGCTGGAGGGACCTGTGGGTATATTTAGAAGTAGGAAAGATTAAGGCATTATATTTGAAGACAGGATGGATGTCTTCATAATTGAACTTCTTTTTAAAAATACCTAGGTTTTTTTTTTTTTCCTCTGAGAGAGCAAATTAATGAAACACAGTGCAGTAAGGGATGTGTGGGGATGACCACCAATTCTTCTGTCTCTTCACTCCCTTTTCTTTCCTCTTAAACTCTGGAAGTTCTAAGAATAGGTGGACACCACAATCTGTGTTTTGGTTCCTGTTTGCTGCTGGGGTGCTCAGCCTGCTGTGTAGGATAGATGTTATCTCCCTGAGAAGGTCTTGTAGGCTTCTGATCTGCCCAGGCCTTGCTCTCCAAGGTTCCTACTTTGGATTTCTTTCAAGAGAAACACACACTCTATTTAAGATCTGGACTATCCCATTTGTACTGTTCTAAAGAAGCCTCTTGGCAAAGGTACAAGCTTGAGTGCCCCTTTGGAGGAAGGCTATCATTTGTATAGCACCTTCCTCAGTAGCTACAGAAACATTTTGGATCCTTCTCCAACTTCTTTTCAGGGTCTAGAACCAGACGCTACATTCCTGCAGCCACTACTATTGCACTATTACAGCTGCCTCAGGATTTTTTTTGTATTAGGGATTGAGCTCTGAGCTAGGGACACTCAACCACTGAGTCACATCCCCAGCCCCATTTTGTATTTCATTTTGAGACAGGATCTCACTGAGTTGCTTCGTGCCTCACTATTGCTGAGAATGCCTTTTGGACTTGAGATTCTCCTGCCTCAGCCTTTGAGCTGCTGGGATTACAGGAATAGGCCACTGTGCCCAGCAGGAAATGGTTTTTGAAGTTTACAGAATATACTCCTGTCCCTCTGGGACGTCTCCACTTTTCCTGTTCATACCCTCCTTCCATTCTATACTTTCCAGGTTCAGGATAGGGGCTCAAAGTTCCCCTACCTACTACCACATTGGTTTCTGTCCAGACCAGCTATGCTTCCAGATCCTTCATCTTTAGTCCTCCTCCTCTGTTCCTTCCCAACACAAGGAAGCAACTTAGAAGAAGAAACACAAGTATCAAAAGGTGATTTCATCATCACCTCTAAAAAACAAACTCAAAGTTTAATGTCGTATGATTGAATATCTAGAACTGCTTTAGTGGATGAAGACAGGCTATTTAGCCCTATGGTCTCTGGTGTTTGCAAACATCTAGTTATTGGCACAAATATGCCCTCTGCTGGTTAATTGGAGCAATGGCACTTTCCTTCTCAGTCTCTCCGGATTCTGATGCCTTCGCTTCTCGATTAGCCTCAATCCGCTCCTCCAACTTTCTTTCTTCACTCTCCCTTCTCATTCATTATTATTCCTTCATTTATCTCATATAAATCTTTCACCTTTTACTATCCCTTCATTTAATTCCCAGAGAATGTTTAACATGGATGTTTCCTATAAGTAGGAAATGTTGATGGCAAACTTCTCACAATTTCCTTGCCTGAAAAGTATGGAGCAGTAGAAGGAGAGGAGGAGAAATCTGATGGAGACTGCACTGAGAAGAAATAAAGAGGAGAGGTGGAGGTGCCTAAATCAAAGAAGGATACATTTGATAGGAGTAAAAGACTAGGGAATGAAGGGCAAAGGACTGAAAAATGGAGGGCAGGATTGGAAATAGAAATTTGAAATTGAATTAGAGGAATGGGTCAGAGACGATCAAGGTGGGGTCAGGATTTGTGTATAAAATCAGAAGAGATGACAGCAATAGAAAGTATGGGGCATAAGTTTATTCTTGTGCACAAACCAAAGGACTGTGACTCACACCCTGTATGTAAAGGAAATGATCATTTTCCAGATCAAACAGCAAACGTGGCTGGTGGTAGTCTTGGTGAGAGGTGAATCCATACTCTTCTAGGATCGGAAATTAGGAACTAAAGCTGAAAAGGAACACAAGCTAGGAATGGAGTAGGACTGAAAAGAGGTTTTGGTTCTGGGTATTTCCCTGTTCTTTCCCAGATAGTCATGACATGCTGCAGAAGACAAACTGAAGGATAGACTCATGGGAGATAGCATGGACACAAACTCTTCTTTCAACATTCAGCACACACCCTCATGCTTCCCTCTCACTATCATCCCACATCCCACAACGCACTTCACTTTAACAAATACGTTCTTTTTCCTCAAAATTTTTCTCAGTCCCCCTCTTGCTCACAGTTGGCTTCTTGTGGGGTTTCTCTGCCAAGACTGCCCCCTCTATGCTTCTCTCTGGCTCAATCACTTTCACTCATTTCTGCTCTGCAACTGGTTTCTATCTCATTCTCCCCAGCCTTTCTTTCTGTTTTAGGCTTATGAAACAATGAAGACAATAATTTGTTCATTCTTAGAGGAAATTCTCCCTCTTTCTCTCTTTTACTTCCTGAATACTGAATTGCTCATCATGGACCTCTAATTGCTAATTTTGTGAAATGCAGTGAAACAGAAGAATTCTTAGTTCTATTCCTGGTCTACCTTAGCCTATGCAAATTGTCCCAGTCCTTCAGTCTTGTCATACTCCATTAGTTTCACAAGATGTAGCACCTGCTACAGATGCTAAGGAATTATTCTTCAGTGTAGCTCTTTCTCCCTGCTAGATTCCATGTAGGGATATCTGACCCTTCTGTCAGCACAAGGAAAAGACCCAGATAAGGTCTTTATTTAGACCTCCCCTCTTACTTTTGTCTCAGAAGAGCACATCTGTGGCATATCTGATCACTTGCCAGGTCAAATCCTGATCACACACACGTGCACATACTGGCATACACACATACATACCTAGGAATATGCCAGATAACCTTGAGAAAGCAGAATGAAAACTGGGAGTGGGTAGACAAATAGGGGTCAATTCAGTCCCTTGGCTGACTGTTAGTGGGGAGCTCCTTGTCTGAGGTCCCAGTGTTACTTACATTCTGTGTGCTTCTCACTGAACATTAAAATGAGACCCACAGAGGAAGCACAAATGTAAAGAAATAGAGACCTCTGGAGGCACATGGATAGAGAGACCAGGAGATAAAGAGAGTTCCAGGCAAGTAAATACAGAGACAAGGAGAAGCAAAGATACCAAAGCAGAGATAATAGGTTGGAAAGCAGCAGGGAGATGGGAAAGTCAGGATGAAGCTAGGGATGGGACACTTAACTCCAAAACTATTTCTGGTTGGAGGGAATTTAACCTCCTGATGCTTGAGGGTATGATAGGGCAGGAGAAGTCACTTCAGAGACTGGATGTTCCACTTCTCCATGGTCCTGGGACCTATTTCCGGCTCATTGGTGCCCTGCTCCAGGTTTCCACACATGAGCCTGTAATCCTGTTCTGATGGCCGAGAATCTGGGCCTGGCCACCTGAAAACTACAGGAGCTAGGGGTGGTTCTAAGACTCCTAGGAGATTCTGGAGGAAGAATTGGGCTAGAAACAGAGGCTGAGGCCAGCTCTGCCCTCCAGATGGGCTCATCCAGTGTAGTGGCTGCTCGAGGGGCAAGCACAGTGGGAGCCAAGGGCTCTGCAGTGGGTTGGGGTGCCGGAGTGGAAAATCGGCGGATTTCCTGGACTCGAACAGTTTTGGGGGTCCCTGAGGAGGTGGGGCCAGGAGTTGGAGGAACCTCATCAAAACAGAACATGGCAGATTTAAGCTGGTAGGGCTGATGTCGCATGAAATCCAGAGCCTTGATGCCCTGTTTGGGGGTTGCCCGAGGCCCCTGAGATTGAGCCTTATTAGGGAGTGTTCGGGCAGCCTGGGGGAAAAAGGGTGAAAGCAGTGGGTTATAAGCAATAGGAGGTGGGGCACGAATGTTAGGTGAATATTTCCATGAAGGGGGCAGCGAGGGGGTAGGAGATGGACTTCTGGGCCGAGGACCAGGGCCAAGACCAGGACCAGGTGTAGCTTCCACTACATACCTGTCGGCCCGGCTCTGCCGCTTGGCAAACAGCTCCCCACCCCTGCCCTGCAGCCTTGGTGGCTCAGGGATTGAAGCTGGAGGGGTCGCCCCATTCACTAGCCCATCAAGGAGCCCTCGAGATGCCGGTTTCGGAGCAACTGGGGGTGGAGTCTTAGGAGCCATGGGGGGTGGGGTCTTGGGAGCTATTGGAGCCGGAATTTTAGGTGTCACGTGAGGCAGGGTCTTGTAACTGCTGCCCCCTGGTGGCTGCATGAAATTACAGGCTTCAGCTCCGAGGCTCAAAGCATCCTCCTCGGGACCAGATTCAGCACCGCCGGTCCGGGGTTTTTCATCCAGGTTCTGCACCAGGGATAGCAGCTCCGGGTTGGGCGAGTTCTTCGTCTCCTGGTTTCCTGGCCGGAACATCTGTTTCCGGGTCCCGCGGCGCCGGGCCTCCTGCAGGATGCCGGTGCGGGCAGCTGGCACAGAGATGCGCTGCTCCCGAGCGCTGGAGGGCTCAGGGGCCGCGGGGCCTGGAGCCGGCCCCTCTGAGCGCGCAGAGGGTCGCAGAGGCGATGACAGGAAGATAGAAGCAGTGGAGGTCATGGCACCTGCGCTAGGAGGAGCGGAGGACTCTGGGGCGCCCCCGGGTGTAACAGGCCTACTGGGGGCTGGGATGTACAGGGAGCTGGTAGCCGTCACAGGGCCCGAGGAGCGTGGTATGCTGGGGGAACCTGAGGCGGGCGCGAGGCTGGACACCCCTGTGGTGAAGCTGGGCAGAGAAGTGGGCCCCTGTGGAGAGGACGCAAAGGGAGGTGGAGCTGGGCTGAGGACTCCCAGGCTTTCATTCGCCCTCTTGGGGCCTGAGGGCCTGAAAATAACCGAGGTGGTACCTGGCCTCTGCCCTTGTAAGCCCGGGGTAAAGGGCCTAGCTGACCTGTTAAAGATGCTTGGAGCTGGGGTCGGTGCGCCACCATCTGGAAGAAAAGGTCTAGGGCTGACAACAGGGGCCAGCAAAGGGCTGGGCGGGAGTACAGCAGCTTCTGGGGGAGCACTCTGGGCCCGAGGTGGTGACTGCAGACCCTGTCCATTGAGCGTGGCTGCTGGACCCACACGATCCAGCTCCTTGATGCTGGAGGCTGCGCGCTGGCGCTGCTGTTCAAAGAGCTGGACCCCTCTGCCAGAGGTCTCACTCAATTGCCCTCCTAGCCCGGGGCCCTGGCCATCGGCTGCTCTTGAACCCACCCTGGCCAGCTCCATGTCCAGATAGGGGCTATCCCAGTCAGACTGATTGGTGAGGCTGCGGGCGTCAGAGAAGGCCTCTTCATCCAGCTCAGACTCGCTTGTTGGGGGGATGCCGTCCTCCTCCTCAGCGCCTGTGCCAGCTGCAGCCCCGAAGCTCACTAGGGTGTACTTCTTTGCTCTTTGCCGTCGTTTCTTAAACATAAGCACCCCCTTGGAGTGAGGGTTGGGAGCTGCAGTTAGCAGGGATGCAATCGTCCTGCATTTGGTCTTGGCCTCCTTCACACTCTTCTCTTGGAGGCTCTCTGCACGTTGCAGTTCTGAGGAGGCCAAGCAGTAGATTGATCAGTGGGGGTTTACAACCTCTTCTATTCTTGCTCCCCAAAGTTTTCACCTCTCATCCCAGCCATCTCCCTCACAACTCCCACCTCTTGTTTTCACTGGCCAGACCCCACAATGCCTCCTGCCAATCAAAGTCCTCTGACTTGGGGACAGAGTGGAGGGTGCAAGGCGAAACCAAGGACAGTTAAAGGAAAGGCAGTCCAGTTGGCTGTCCTGACTGCTGTGACCATACCTCTTCCTCTATTCTGTCCCTATCTGTCCAGAGATGTTCCCTTATCCACCCCACACACATTCCTCACCTGCCTCCCATTCCTGACTGACATAGGGGGGAGGTGTCACTTTCCATGGCAGAAAAGAAAAAAAGGCAGGTCCCAGAGAGAGAAAAAATGAGAAGGGACAATTTTCCACCACAATAGAGACCATGTTAGGTGGGGTGGGGATTTACACCCTCTTCCCACCTGTTACCCCTAGGACCAAGACACAAAGGCTTCTTAGCAATGAGATCTTCAGTCAATTCCATCTCCCTCATGTAGTCCATATCGTAAACACTCATAGAAATAACTCCCATGATACACCATTTCAACAAGAATATCTGTCTACCGGAAGTTAACCGTGGACATACTTTCTCTTATGTATTTTTCTCTCATTCAGGTATATTCCAGCTTATAAACTCCTCACATACATATATGCAAATACACACATGCCCATACAAAAATAGTTACTTAAATACATTCACACAAGGCACCCTCCAGGTGGCTTTTCTTTCCAGAGTTCCTCCTGCAGAGACCCTGTTACTAACAGAGAGTATTTTAGGTTTGATCTTGGCCCTTCAACTACCAGGGCACTCCTCTGTGCTCCATACCCCTTTCTACTCACAGCCAGTAGTTAGTCTCAGATCCAAAAGTCAGGAAAAGCCAGAGTGCCGTTCTCCAAGGCAACCCTCCAAATCTTTAGGATATCTCAAAGGCATCAGGTAAATATATTGTCCTTTTCTCTAAAATGGTGATAGAAATGAAATAGGTTTCTTTGGGGGGAGGTCAGAAATGTCCCCCAATTTCCATGCCTTTGCCAGGCCTTTTAATGTACAGAGTTCAGGCTGCTGCCACCAGGCAGTCACAGAAGGACTGTGTGCTAAAGAGAACCAGGGCAGGGCTTTGCATGCCATGTGAGGCCTGGGTAGGTGGAGCTAGGAAATGGGAGAGGCTGTCCTGCTGTTAAGACCTAGCCTTAAACATGGATACTGCCTGGCCTGTGGTCCCCAGTTCCTACTGAAAAATTCTTGAAATTCCATCTACTTTCCACTCACTCAAGATACAAGGTTCTTGGGGTGGGGGTTGTAGCTCAGTGGTAGAGTGCTTGCCTAGAACATGTGAGGTACTGGGTTCAATTCTCAGTACCACATAAAAATAAATAAAATAAAAGTATTGTGCCCTAAAAAAAAAATTTAAAAAAGACAACAAGTTCTTTTTTTTTTTTTCTTTTTTAAGGCACTGCGCAATGAACCCAGGGACAGTCTATCACTGAGCTACACCCTCAGCCCTTTTATTTAATTTTGAGACAGGGTCTCACTAAGTTGCCAAAGCTGACCTCCAACTTGCGATCCTC
The DNA here is from genome assembly GCF_021218885.2 of Marmota monax. Classification (NCBI taxonomy): domain Eukaryota; kingdom Metazoa; phylum Chordata; class Mammalia; order Rodentia; family Sciuridae; genus Marmota; species Marmota monax. The sequence continues at coordinate 5,461,124 of NW_026695242.1, read as the reverse complement.
CTGCCTCAGCCTTCCAAACTGCAGGAATTACAGACGAGTGCCAACATGCCTAGCCACTAATCACCTTTCTAATTAGGGCTTTCATTTCTCTCATTCGAGCGTCTATAACACTGAATAGTACTGTAGAAAGAATAGGCACTGGAGTCATAGTTCATTTCAGGTTTTTTGTTCTTGGGTGAATTACTTCACCTCATTGAAGTTCAGTTTCCTCATCTGTAAATGAGGATAATAATGGCTACCTCATAGGGTTGCTATGAGGATTAAACATAGTAATGTAAGTAAGTTTAGCACTTAACACAATGCTAAGGTCATCTATGAGTGACCTTAACTCTCAAAGCTTTCTTTTTTTTTTATTTTTTAAAGAGAGAGAGAGAATTTTAATATTTATCTTTTTAGTTTTTGGCGGACACAACATCTTTGTTTGTATGTGGTGCTGAGGATCGAACCCTGGCCGCACGCATGCCAGGCGAGCGCGCTACTGCTTGAGCCACATCCCCAGCCCTCAAAGCTTTCTTGACACTAACTGCACATATGTTCAGATAATTTCTTGTATATATATCTTTTCCCACAGATTCACACATTCATGCCTTCCTATATTCATAATAGGAACTTTCTCTCTCTCTCTCTCTTTCACACACACACACACAAACACACACACACACACACACACACACACACTGTTCCTATGAGTTTTCTTCAGCTCATGTGGCCATAGACCCCTTTGACATGTGGCCATAACATCAACCCATTCTAAAAAAGGGGCAGTGATGCTCTCCTAAGAAAAGAAAGAAGACAGAAAAGAAAAAGAGGATAAGATGGGGCTGGGGTTGTGGCTCAGTGGTAGCACGCTGGCTTAGCGTGTATTAGGCACTAGGTTCAATTCTCAGCACCACATACAAATAAATAAAATAAAAGTCCATCAACAACTAAAAAATATTAAAAAAAAAACAGAAAAAGGGGATAAGAGAATAAACCTTATTCAAAGTCTATCCTTCTTTAACTATTGAAGCATCACACTCCATTCTAAACACCAGAACTCTCTCAAATGTGAGAGGATAGTACCTGCATAGAACGAGTCTTGGAGCTCAGGAACTGGACCTGGGGATTTGTCACAGCTGGCTTGGCTGAGGGGTTCTTGGCTGATGGACTCAAAGGTCTCCATGCCGAGAAAGGCAGTGCTGGCTGGAGCAGGACCAGCTTGATCCATCCCCCACGACTTTTAAAGCCCCTTTGTCTTGTCCCCAGAGCTGACAGCTGAATGAGCTCACTAAGCTATTTTTGGAGCCTCCCCCCCCCCTTTCTCTGGCTGCCCCATAAGTCCTGGTGTGATGGACATGAGCACCTGGCTACCCTACTCTCCACCCCTCCCACTGGACAATGAGGTCTACTTGATTAAAAATATCCCTGAGCCACTACAGTCTCACCCAGCATGATGAGAAGGGAGGGGACGCTAAAATGAGAACTGGGGATAATTATGGGATCCTGGGCATGCATTTGGAATTTCTTTGTGGGATACTGAACACTCTCAGGGATGTCAAACTCTAAATTGTTATGTCCTTAGCTCCTCAAACCCAGAGACCCAAAAATACGGAATAGGAATCAGAGTGGTGAAAGGAAGGAAAGAAAGATGAGAATTAGAGGAGAACCCTGAAATTTCAGAGGTGACAAAAAAGGTCTCTGTGGGAGGAGCAAGGGAGGCATAGGACAGGGGAAAATTTCACTTTAGGTCTGGTTCTGCAGCTCACATCAAAAATAGCAAAGAGCCTGAGATAAGTGGGACTGGCTTTTTCTATCCAGGCCTACATTCTTTCCTGAGATAAGGAGCCAAAGATCCCTCCCTCTACCACTTCCTAGGGATCTCATGACCATCTCATAGCCTCTCAGTCCCCAGGAATCCCAATTGAACTTACAAATGTCAAAGGTAATTTTGATACCATGCCTGCAATTAACACTTGTAAGGAGTCCTTATAGCCTTGCCCCAGCTTCCCAATATTCCCCTGCTTGTGTCTGTCCTCTGCCTTCACCCCATCCTGGAAACCAGTAAAACAATAGTAACCACCACCAAACCTCTTATCTATTCATGTCTCTTTCCATTTTCTCAGATTATTATGTTCTTAGGTTGACTGAACCACCTGTGTGTGTGTGTGTGTGTGTGTGTGTGTATACTGGAGATTGAACCCAGGGTCACTTTATCACTGAGCTACATCCCCAGCCCTTTTAATTTTTTTTACTTGAGACAAGGTCTTGCTAAATTGCTTAGGCTGGCCTAAAACTTGCAATCCTCCTGCCTCAGGCTTCTGAGCCACTGATACCTGTACCTTTTGGCTACACTGGTATAAACAGCAAAAGTAATAGGGACCATGAGAATAATTATTCTCCCCTTTCGTTTATCACTCTTCTCTACTTGTCCCAGAGACTGCATTGAAGGGGCATGAGATAGGTAGAATGTGTAGATATGGAGATGATTTAGAGATCAGATCCTGGCTAGGAAAAAAAAAAAGGGTTCAGGGACTCACTGGCTTGCTTGGCCTTCTGGGTGTAGGTGGTAGTAAGATCTTCTGCCACTGGGTGGGTAACAGGTCCCACCATAGGGATGAGATGAGGGCCAGGCCGGAGTGGACCATGGGGTAACAGCAATGCCTCAGCTGGGGGTGGTTGAAGGGCTGTCCCTTCTTCCCAAGATGGGGAGCTCACACGGCTGTCACCCTGGCTGGGAGGGCCAGTGCTGGCAGGTGCTGGCTCTGCAGGGCTGTCAGACAGGTAGACCTCATCAGGTGGGGCTCCTGGAGGGGTGGGCCTCATGGGGCCTCGGCGGCGGGGCCGACGGGTCTTCTCCTGGGTGGCAGGACCATCAGCATCACTGTCTGTCTCTCCATAGTAAGCCTCGCTGTCAGGGGGTGAGCGAAGGCTTCCAGGCTGAAGAGGCTGAGGAACCGGAGCACCAGGAGGCTCAGGACTCAGTGGAGATAAGGGTGACAGCACCTGAAGCCCCCCAGGGGATGGAGATCTCACAGGCCCTTCATCTGCTACCCTGAATGGGAAAGATGACAGAACTTGAGAGTCTGTGTAACAGCTAAAGTGATGTGAAAGAAATGGGGGAAGAGAGAAAAGAGAAAGGAGACTAACTATATATAAAGTGAAGATCTAAAGACAAAATGGGAAGCAAATGTGCTTGGAGAGCAGTGAGTAGATATGAGCTTTGAGGAAAATATGATGAGGAAGAGACAGGCCAGAGGTTGAAGTAGATCCATCACTCAAACACCTGCTCGACACTCTATCCTTTAATTGCAGATACATTCAAATACTTTGGGGAGGCAAACACAAATGTTTATTTTCTAGAAGGAATGTATGAGCAGAGATAGGTACTTGTTAGTTGCTGAAGCCTGGCCAGTGAGACATAGGGCTAAGAAAGAGAAGGGGATTCCTGGACTAGGGGAAAAGGAAAGGAGGAGTCCATACCGCTGCACAGTGAGGACAAGCTGATTCCCTGAGGCATCGATGAGGCTCATGGCACTGGCATGAGAGAGACTGGTACAAGAAACTCCATTTATTGCCAAGAGCTGGTCCCTCTCTCGGAGTCCTGCTCTGCCAGCCTGGCTCCGTCTTCGGATCTGAGATGGAGGAAAAATTGTAAATGATGGAGGGCTCCAAAGGGAGAAGAACGAAAGGAAAGCAAGAAGGACCCACATGAGAGGATTTTATTTCGTAAAGTAAGAGGGTGGGGAGTGCACAGAACTGTAGCTGAAGAAGACTATCTAGAGGGAAAATGCAGATTGGTGGGAGTAATACATCATTGATGGGAGACAGGATAACCACTGAATGAAAGGGGTTTGGAGAAAACCATGCAGAAGAGGTACTAGAAATGGTGGTATATCACCAAGATTTTCCTCCAAGGGCAATAGTTCTTTTCGAGGCCATGGAATCCCAGGTGCCATTACAAATTAAGATTTTAGACTAGTATTCCAGATCAAAGCCAGCTGTAGTGGCACATGCCTGTAATTCCAGAGACTTGAGAAGTTGAGGCAGGAGGATTGCAAGTTTGAGCCCAGTCTCAGCAACTCAGAAGACTTTGTCTCAAAATTAAGAAAATAAATAAATAAATAATAATAATAAATGCTGGTGATGTAGCTCAATGACAGAGTGCCCCTGTGTTATATCCCTAGTACTGAAAAAAAATATTTCAGATCCAGACCAACTGGATTCTGGGAGATTATGTTTGTGTGTGTGTATGTGTGCACATACATGGCTACCACTTGTTGAGTTCTTACTAAGTTGTTAGGTACTGTGCTGCATGTGTTACTACACTTAATTCTTAGAATGGTTCTATGAAATAGGTACTATTATTACCCATACTTTACAGTTCAGAAAACTAAGTCTGTAGGATGAAACCAAAAGGGTAATGACTTTTCATCTGAGAGGCCAGATATTGCCAAAACCCTCCCAGCACCTCGAAAAGTCTTGTCTAGTGAGAGAAAGGAACTGACTTATGGAAAGAAGAGCACTGAAGGCATGAGCAAGGCAGGGCAGGGCAGTGAACAGCAGGGCAAAGCAGGGCAGGGCAAGGCAAGGAAGGGCAGGGCAGGGCTGGGCTGGGCTGGGTGAAACAATCTCAGCTTGTCACATATCAGTTTAGTCAGAGAGAAATTAGAACCTTCCCTACATTCCTGGAGTTTGGAGTAGAGGGATACACGCAGGAGAGCAAGCACTGGATGACCAGACCCCAGCCTCTGCTACCATGGTGCTACAGGAAACTGAAGTAGAGCTTTTCTTTTTCTCTACTCTCTGGAAACCAGGAATTCTCTTTTCTAGGAGGTCCCTAGAAGAAGTTTGTGATCAGACACTACTCCCTCTTCCAGACTTGAGCATGCTTCCCTACTCATCTGCCCACCTACCCACAGCCTCTTTTTCACAGCCCCGCTTACCCACCTCCCCATTGGCCGCCACATGATTCTTCCCAAATCCCCCAGTGTTCCCTTTTCCCTGAAACTGCATTTCAGGGGCTCTACCTTACCTTGGACACCTGTAAGGGTTTCCTCTGTTCGGCCCCACCCTGAAGTCGGAAGCCCCAGGGGGCTCCCCCTGATAGTGTGACCAGCACCTTCTCCTCAGCACCCATCGCTCAGCTTGGCCTATGGCCCTGGCGTTTGGACAGTGTCCCAAGGGAGAGAAGTTGAGGCGCTGGTACCCCGTCCGGCCTGCCTGTCCGGCTGTCCTGCTCCTGCTGCCCCAGGCCTCCCCCCCACACCACATACGGCAGGCAGGCAACTTGGCCTTGGGATCAGTACAGTCCAGCACACATGTCCCGTCAATCGGAGCTGTGCTCAAAATAGTTGCCGGCTGTACTCTCCTCCTCTTCTTCTCCCAGTTGTGCTACTCCTAGAGCTAATTATAGCACAAACTTCTGCCCTACATGTCTCCCCTTCTACTGCATGGGCCTTTAACTTAGGACTCAGAGTACTAGCTCTCTGGAGCCCTAGAACTATTGTATACCCTTTCAGGGACTGTGCCTTCCCTGATATGATCATGGACTAATCTCAACTGCTTTCCTCCAAAGCCCATGTCAAAGTGGTAGGAGCCAGGGGCAGGAGGGGCTCAGTACCAGAGCTGGCAAGAAATGGCTCCATAAAATCCCAGGAAAGAGTGTCCCTTTGCTGTACTGTATGAATTTGTCACCATGCCAGGCCTGTTTTGTCCGCCACATAGTATACTAATCACAAAAATGCCAAGTTTTTTTCCCTTCAGTATTGAACCCAGAGACACTTTACCACTAATCTACATCCCCAGCCCTTTTCCCTTTTTATTTATTTATTTATTTATTTATTTTGTGTGTGTGTGTGTGTGTGTGTGCGCGTGCACGTGCATGCACGCTAGGGATTAAACCCAGGGCTGTGTGCATGCAAGGCAAGCTACATCCTCAGCCCCTTCTTTTTATTTTTTATTTTGAGACAGGGTCTCACTACATTGGCAAGGCTTGCCTTGAACTTGTGTTCTTGCCTCAGTCTCCTGAGTCACTGGGATTACAGGAATGTGCCACCAAACCTGGCTTGAAATGACAAGATTTGGAAAACAGCAAGAGTTTATTCATGAGGTGGCCTAAGGCATGGGGAAAGGTGATTAGAGATTGAATTAATCAGGGGTCTGCACATATGTAACCAGTTTTCATAGCTCTTTTTAGGATTCATGTAAGGAAAATGGTGGAATTAGCATGATCGGAGAGTGGAGGCCTTCTGAGATCAAACAGTCACCCACTGAGTACCTGTACAGCTCCAAGTAGTTTTAGCAAAAGTGGCCTTCAATTCCCTGAAAAGTAACCTAAGCAATTATTATCATCATAGCCCACATGTCAGAGGTGATATCTACAACAAAGCTAGTAGGGGACAATGACACATCTCAGCTCTGTGACCTCTAAAATAAATATGTGATTTTAAAAGTCAACTAAAAGCAAGTAACTAAAAGCAAAGGAAGCTAGATAGTTTATTTAGATTTTCCCTCCATTTCAAATTTACCTGTTAAGCAAAATGGAAATCTGTATCTCACTGCAGGGATAGAGAGGAGTCTGTGTAGAGGAACTCTGATCAGCTCTGCTTCAGTTGTGTTGTTACCTCTTCCTTAAAGTCTTTTCTGATCCCCTGCCAACTCTCTACCTATAAAGTTAATTCTTCCTTCCTTTGGTCAACACACATATCTTGTTCATACTTCTACTGTTTTGTTTTTCAGCCAATAGTATAATTCTGTTCTTCCTGCCTGGAGTGTGAGAAAGTTTGAGTCAAGAACTGTGTGCCATCAACAGCCCACAGAGTGATGATTGATGTAAAGAGTGTTCAATAAATGTTTGCTAAATTATCATTACAATACCTAGGTTGCCATGTGAAAATGGACACAGATAGGCATGTGTAAATATACCAATTCATGTCAGTAACAAAATCTCTACTTGTTTTTAGATTTCTATTGCATGAAGGTGCCTTACCATTAAGAGACCTCTTTATTACAAAACATAACATGGTGCTGTAACTGTGATTATCAGACTACAGTTTTATGGACTGGCTGCTCCCTTATTGTGTTAATGCTGTTTGCCTTGGTATATGATATAGTCATAGAAAATACAGAATTCTGGGTAAGAACTTGACTTGAGTTCTTTTTTTTGGCGGAGGGTGGGGGAGGTACTGGGGCACTCAGGGGCACTCAACCACATCCCAACCCTATTTTGTATTTTACTTAAAAACAGAGTCTCGGGCTGGGGATGTGGCTCAAGCAGTAGCGCGCTCTCCTGGCATGCGTGTGGCCCGGGTTTGATCCTCAGCACTACATACAAACAAAGATGTTGTGTCCACTGAAAACTAAAAAATAAATATTAAAATTCTCTCTCTCTCTCTAAAAAAAAAAAAAAAACAAAACAACAACAGAGTCTCACTAAGTTGCTTAGTGCCTTGCTTTTTTGCTGAGGCTGGCTTTGAATTTGAAATCCTCCTGTCTCAGCCTCCTGAGCCCCTGGCAATTATAGGCATACGTCACCACACTGGCTTAGATTTGAGTTCTTGTTTCACCATTTATTACCTGTGTGACCTCATGCAGTTACTTGGCCTCATCAATAAAAGCAGGATCTAGATATCCCTTCATTCACTATTCAAATATTTATTAAGCTGGACATAGTGGTATATGCCTGTAGTCTCAGCTACTCTGGAGGCTAAGGCAGGAGGATCCACTGAACCTAGGAGTTTAAGACCAGTCTGGGAAATTTACAAAGACCCTTTCTCAAAAAACTTATTAAGGACTAGCTATATGTCAGCCATTGTGCTATATTAGTGGCTTTTTTGTTTATTTTTCAAACCAGGTGTGCTCTACCACTGAACTACATCCCCAGCCCTTTTTATTGTTTTATTTTCAAACAAGGTCTTATTAAATTGCTTAGGCCTTCACTAACTCGTGATCTTTCTGCCTCCCGAGTCACTAAAATTGCAGACATGTGCCACTTTGCTGGCCTGGTATTGGCATTTTTAACAGCACTACAGATGGGCCTGTGACTTTGGTAAGAGTGTTTGCCTAGCATGTGTGAGGTCCTGGGTTCAATTTCCACTACTCAGAAAAAAAATCCAGATGATTCTTCTGAGAACCACTGAGTGGAGATAATGCAAAACAATAAAATGATCCCAGTTAGAGTAAGTTATACTCCACATTTGTATAAATGTGTCAAAATATACTGTACTATTATATATATCTAAAAAGAAGAAATAAAAAAAACAATAAAATGTAACACATTAACCTCTATCCTCAGGAAACTATAAATCTGAGCTCTTCCTAGGGGTGAAATTTTTTTTTAATATTTATTTTTCAGTTTTCGGTGGACACAACATCTTTATTTTATTTTTTAATGTGGTGCTGAGGATCGAACCCAGCGCCCCGCGCGTGCCAGGCGAGTGCGTTACTGCTTGAGCCACATCCCCAGCCCGGGATGAAATTTTTAGTAAAAAAAAAAAAGAAGCTACCTACCTTCTTCTTTTTTTTTTTTTTTTTTTTGTTTAGTTGTGCATGGACTCAGTGCCTTTGTTTGTTTTTATGTGGTGCAAGGATCGAATCTGGTGCCTCACACTTTCAAGGCAAGTGCTCTACCACTGAGCCACAACACCAGCTCAAGTTTTTTTTTTTTTTTTTTTTTTTTTTTTGGTGGTGGCGCTGGGGATTGAACCTGGGGCCTTAAGTACATGCTAGGTAAGCACTCTACTGAGCTATATCCCCAGCCCTCCTACCTATTTTCCTATTGTTGTATGAGAGGCAAGTGAGATAAGTCATGTGAAAATACTTAGCAAAGGGCCCAGCCTATGGCAGGTGCTCAACAAATGTTACTTGAATCTGGCAAATTACTCATCTAGTCTAGTGGTTCTCAATCCTCATTGAGCAAGGGAATCAGTTGGAGGACCCATAAATCATAGTTTACTGGGGCCCATCTCCAAATTTTGACTAAATATATCGAGAGTGGATCAGAAATTTGCATTTCTAACAAGTTCCCAGATGATAGGATCCTTTTAATCCTGGGACAATTGACATGATCCTGAGGACTGGAACCATTGGGCTGGTTAGTAAAGTATATCCAATGCCTATACAGTTTCCAGCACAGATTGAAATGTAACTTTTTTCAATGAATGAGCCATGTGTGCCTCAAAATAATTATCTACTGTCAGGATATGAAAGCAAGATGGGCCGCGGTTATAGTCAGTGGTAGAGTACTTGCCTAACATGTGTGAGGCACTACTGTTTGAGCCTCAGCACCACATAAAAATAAAATAAAGATATTGTGTCTATCTGCAACTAAAAAAAAAAATATGAAAGCAGGCTGGGGAAATAATTCAGTTGGTAGTGTCCTTGCCTCACATGCACAAGGCCCTGAGTTCAATCCCCAGCACCACAAAAAGAGAATAACTCAAACGATATAAAAGCAAAAACTTTTTTTTTCAGTGTTGTAGGTGGCTAGGAAAGCACTCTATTACTGAACTACACCTCCAGACTCAGAGCAAGAACTTTTTTTTTTTTTTTTTTTATGGTACTGGGGATTGAACTCAGGGGCACTCAACCACTGAGCCATATCCCTAGCCCTATTTTGTATTTTAGATACAGGGTCTCACTGAGTTGTTTAGCGCCTCACCATTGCTGAGGTTGGCTTTGAACTTCCGATCCTCCCGTCTCAGCCTCCCGAGCTGCTGGGATTACAGGCATGCGCGCCACGAAGCCTGGCAGTTTTTGTTTTTTTTTTACTATTATATTTGCAGGACCTAGAGCACGGGTTGGTTCACAGCAGTGCTCAAAAAAAATCATTAAATAGTATTGAAAGAAATATATATGAAAATATACTACACAGATTAACTACAATTATTCATCAAATGGGATAATGATTGTTGTAACTGTAGCCCTTTCCGAGAACAGGAAAATCTTTTGGCTGTGGTAGAGCTCTGCACTTAAAGGAAAGCACTGTACAAAAATGGTTAATAACAACTGGCCACTCCTGAACTCTCTGTGATACTAAACATTCTATGAAACCCGTCTAAGTTCATTCTCTCAACAATCTTTTAGGTGGTCATTATTCCCATTCTACTGGGGCAAGAAACGGAAACAGGCAAGTTATACTAGCTAGTGAACTGCAGAGCCTGAAATCGAACCCATGCACACTTTGGTAGCTGAGTGATTACCTTTTACTTCCACCACCACAGGCTGAGCAAAGGTCAGGAGTGAGAGCAACTTAGAGACGGAAATCAATGGGGTCAAGGGTCAGCAGGAAGTGGCTTCAAGAGTTTGGATCAGAGGTCACTATACGTCACTGGTTGAGGGAGCGTTACTAAAGATAGTTCGACCTAGCCTTCTCAGTCGCATCTCAGCTGGTGAAACCATAAAGTGATTAGGACATCTGAAAAAAACAAAACCCAAATTAATAAAATTCAGCGGAGATTTCTCGGGGACAGCCATGATAACAGAGAAAAGAAGAGCGCGCGCGCGCGGCATCCGGGTTCCTAAATGCATGCCTGATACCGACGTGGCAGAAGGAGTGGTTCAGCCCTGGAGCGTGGGGGAGGGACTTCCGGGGGCGAAAACGACGCCCCCCCTCGGAACCGGAAGTGGAGCCTGGGAGCCCTGACGTTAGGAACGAAGTCGAACCTGGATCTGGCGCCGGGTGAGGATTGGCATCTGGAGGTTCGGTGGTGGGTAGGAATGCAGAGGAGAAACCGGGGTATTACTGGCCAGATTGGGGTCCCGTTTTAGAAGGAAGGGAGGAGCCTGGGGACGGGGCCTAAGAAGAGACCTTTACCTCACGCATCCAAGACCCAGCATCGGTCCTAGACCCTGCCTTAACTTCCCGGCCCAGAATCTCGCTCCAGCTTGCTGCTCCCAGCTTGTCGAAGGGTGCTGGATGCTCGGACTCTAATGCTTAATGGACAAGACTTCTCATTGTGGCTTGAGAAGCTGCCTTGGCTTCACAATCTTGATCCTTGGCGCCCCCAGCCTCCACAGTTCGACTACTTTCAGAGTTCTAGGAAGCTTGCCCCGCCCCCTTGGGTTGTCACCCTCCACTGTCCACCTTGTATGGAGTCGAGACTGGAGGTTGACTTCAAGTTTCTGAGTGTGTTTGAGGAGATTGTTTTCTGGAGAACAAGCTTCATTCCTCCCGACTTCCTCCTGATTTTAGGAAGATAAAAGGAGGGGGACACCTCTCAAGTTTAGTGTCAGTGACCTGTGCAAGGTTTCAGATTTGGAAGACCAGCTCCCCAAATGGCTTTGAATTTAGAATTCTAGTTCAGGAGCAGCTCAACTTTTCTGTAGTCAAGATGGCCTTCTCTAGCAAAGGGGAGAGGCCTATTGTTCCACTGAGATACCTGTGAGGTCCCCTGCCTCCTGGGCCCCTTCTGCCTATAATTAGAAAGATAAGGCTGTTCAGAGTAGATATGATCAAATAGTCCTTTTCTTGGAAGGATACTTGAAAGACCCTTTAATTCATTCCTCTGCTGGGCAAGATTGTAGTAATTTTGATAGTGGCTTATATTCATAACAAGCACATAAGGAGAGCAGAAACAGGAGAGTTGGAGAAGTGCATTGGGATTTATGATACTTATAGTCCTCTGGTTGATATTTTTATGAAATCTTACATTGCCACCAATCCTTGAACTGTTTCTTTTGATTATGTGAAGATGTTCTTGTGCCTGAATGAACTCAGTTCTAATCTGTTACTTGCTAAAGAGTTTTCAGGTGTTCTTTACATTTGGTGATTTTAATACTTTAGTTCCAATGTCCATGTGCTGTTTTAGTGGAAAATCTGGGGTTAGAGTAGCATTTGGATTATTGCAGATTAGCCAAAGAATGTCATTTCTCTTAAATCAGTTACTCTAAAAGTTTGTCTTTTGAGGGGGAGGGATTTTAGATGGTATGTTTTACTGTAAGCCCCAGGGTTAGATTAAAAATGACTAGCACATTTGCCTCCCATGCTCAAGGCCCTGGTTTCAATCCCCAACACCCCCCCCCCCACACACACACACAAGCATATTAGAGGGTGTCAGTATTTGTTGAATGAATTGATGAGGTGATGCTGGAAAGATGAATGGAAAATGGAAACATTGTTTCATTTACCTGTAACATTATGGTAGTTCATCAGCTAAAGGACTCCTTGTATGACTAGACACTAGAAATCATCCACTGGGGAATGGAGGCTGCTGCTCCATTCTGATGGGTCTGCCTGAACTTGAAATGTATATCTTTTTGGCATTGAGGAAGCATGGGGTTCAAAGTAACAATCCTTGCTTTGAGGAGAAGCTGGGTGTTGGCTAGGAAGAAAATGACAGATCCTGTGTTAGTGTGGGAATGATTAAGCTGATCTCTGCCAGATAGGTGAATCTTTTTTTATCTCTGCTTCCTACCCTGAATAGTTGCTCTTTCTTTCAGGAGTTTGTTTTGACTAATTTATCTTTTGTCTCTCAAATAGGTGAGTCCAAGTCGGGGATGCTTTCATAATGAATGTGAACCAGTCAGCTGCACCTGTGCCGCCATTTGGGCAGCCCCAGCCCATCTATCCAGGGTATCATCAGTCTAATTATGGTGGGCAACCAGGGACCACAGCGCCCCCCACTTCCTATGGAGCCTATAATGGCCCGGTGCCAGGCTATCAGCAAACGCTTCCCCAAGGTATGTTTCCAAGTTTCTTTGAGCTAAGGAGGGGAATCAGCAGCTTCAGGTTGGATTATATTGCTCTACAAAGCTGCCTAAGGAGTTTGGGTGATGGGACTGAGGAACATGAAACTGGCTTCCTGAAACTGAAAGCAGTCTATCTTCCCTGTTTTTAGATGGATGACTGTTTCCACCTTCAGACATCTAGTGGGAGTACATCTTCCAGGTTCAATGGTAGCTCACTTCCTTTATGGCCTCCTTTGGTTGCATTGTTAAGAGCTAAATGGAGCTGTGTTCAGTAGCACAATGCCTGTAATCCCAACAACTCAGGAGGATGAAACAGGAGGATCATCAATTTGAGGCCAGCCTGGGCAACTTAGTAAGACTGTCCCAAAAGGAAATAAAAAGGACAAAGGATATAGCTCAGTGGTAGAGTGCTTGATAGCATGTGTGAGGCTCTGAGTTCAATCCCCGGTACCAAAAAAAAGCTAATGGTCATAGATCTTCCAGATCATGTTGACTTAAAACTCCCTAAAATCACTACTTCCTCATATTCATCTATATAGAGAGAGAGAGCAAGAGGGCAAATGTCTTTTGTTGGTCTGATGATTCTGTTTATAAATGACTCTGGCTCAAGTCTGTGTATAAATGATTCTAGGATGAAAAGTGTAGTATTTTTGCGCCTAATTTTTGGTGCAGGAACTATCTTTCTTCTAATGCCATTCCTTTTTCTTGGCTTGAGTTTCCTCCATTTCTTAGATATTCTCTAACATTAGGAAAATAAGACAAATTTGGTCCTGCATTAGATTCAGTGTTTGTTTTGAAGTGCTGTGGATCAAACCCAGGACCTTGAGTATACTAAGCACATGCTGTACCACTGAGATATGTCCCCAACCCCCAAAACTTGATTTTTATATTACTTTTACTTTTTAAATTTAAATTTTATTTTATATTACTTTTTCAAGAATAGTATGTACTTTACAGATTATCCAGAGGGCCTTTTGGAAGGTAGATCTTTGATTAGGCTAACTGAGGACTTAAGATATGCCAAAATATTTGTTTACTTTTTGTAACCAGGGATTTGGTACCCAGGGATGCTTAACCACTGAGCCATCTCCCCATCCTTTTCTTCCCCTCCACTTTTTGGGTAGGGTGCTGAGGATTGAACTCAGGGGCATTCAACCACAGAGCCAGCCCTATTTTTTGTATTTTATTTAGATACAGGGTCTCACTGAGTTTCTCCAGCCTCCTTTTTAAATTTTATTTTGGGACAGGTTCTTGCTAAGTGCTTAGGGTCTCATACTAAGTTGCTGAGGCTGGCCATGAACTTATGATCCTCCTGCCTCAGCCTACTGAGTTCCTGGGATTACAGGTGTGTACCATCATGGCTGGCCCTATTTATTCTTTTTGAGGAAGTAAATTCCATGAAGGTATATGGAAAAACAACAAGGCATCAAGGAGGCATAGGTAAGATTTGGAAAATAAATGAGGTATTACCATTTTAATCATACTGTGAAAAAGAATCTAAAGTAGTAAAATTAGATGTCAATTTTTTCTCGGGGGGCAGTACTAGGAATTGATCCCAGGGGTGCTTTACTACTGAGCTATATGTCCAGCCCTTTTTAAAATTTGTTATTTTGAGACAGGGTCTTACTAAAGTTGCCCAGGTTGATCTCCAACTTCTGATTCTTTTACATCAGGCTCCTGAGTTGCTGAGGGTATAGGTGTGCACCACCACACACAGCTATGTCCCAGTTATTTAGAAGAACCTTATTCTTGGTTTGGACTTTGACTGGAAAGAATCTCCCTTTGCTCTTGACTTATCAACATGATGTTTGGCTTTCTTTCAAGAGATAGCTTTGTTATTGAGAGGAAAATTTAACTAGTTCTGTTCTGGTTAGTGAGCAAGTTCCATTAATCAGTTAAACCTATAGGCTGGTTCTATAATGTCTAATCTTTACCCAGGGCAAAGCCAAAGGAGAAATAAATTGTTTGACCAGGGGTCAGCAACTTTTCAGAAGTGGTTTGCCAAGTAACTGATCCCTGTTTCTGCATTTCATATTGGAAGGATGGCTAAGGGTAGTAGAAGTAGTTTTGATAGCAGCTCTGATGGAAGGATGGAGTTCAGCTTTTGTGAGGACATAGGTGGCAGCACTAATGGGAGGAGAGGCCAACTCTCCTGACTAAACCCTTGGGCAGGAGCAAGGTCTCTGACCTGTGAAAACAGTCCTGAACCTTGTGCTGTTGGAAGCTTCTACACTAAGAAGTGGATGAAAAGGATATACTTAGGAAAAGTACAACGTATGAAGAAGAGGGTGATAGAATAGTCTCCCTAAAAGGTGCCTTCCTTGGAGCAAGGATATACATCAGACGTCAGTGGTAGAACATTTGCGTAGTATGGATTAGGGCCCTGGGTTCCATCTCCAGCACTGAAAAAAAAAAAAGGAAAAACAAAAAGGTTCCTTTTAAATTTTTTTTTTTTTAGTTTGCTCTACTTAGTTGTACATGAATGCATTTCAATTCATTGTACACAAAAAAAGATGCTTTTCTTTACAGCCTAATTAAGTATATTATTTGGTTATCTTCTGTACCACCTTTTTGATATATGCTCTAACTTTCGAGTTCTAGAGTAAGATCTTTTTCAAAAACTTTTTGTCTAGGGTAAGAACATTAGGCTGGGTGCCGTGGTACCTGCCTGTATTCCCAGCAACTCTGGAGGCTAAGCAGGAGCATTGTAAGTTCAAAGCAAGCCTCAGCAACTTAGTGAGGCCCTAAGCAACTTATTGAGACCCTGTCTCAAAATAAAAAATAAAAACAGCTGGGGATGTGGTTTAATGGTTAAGTGCTCCTGGGTTTAATCCCTAGTACCAAAAAAGAACATTATGCTGTCTTGGGTTTAGTGGGTAAGTGTAGTGATCATAGGAAGGCCCTACATTTTTTTGGCTCTGGCTGCAGCTTCACCCTAGTTTATCTGTCTGGCAGAGTACAAGCTTTCTATTGGGCATCCACGTTCAGAATACTACTGTAGCTGGAGTTTCATGTTTTTGGTTTGTTTGGTGGTACTGGGGATTCAACTGGGGATTCAACCTAGGGTTGCTCTACCACTGAGCTGGGTCCCTAGTCCTTCTTATTTTTTGTTTTGAAACAATGTTGCTAAGTTATGGAGGCTGGCCTCAAACTTGCAAACCTCCTGCCTCAGCCTCTTGAATATCTGGGATTATAGGTGTGTGCCATGAGACTGGTTTGGAGTTGCATATTGATGGTGTCCTTTTCACTGTGCATTTGTGGTATTAGATCAGTGAAGGTCTGACATTATTGATTCTTACTTTGCATTCCTAGCTCAGGGAGGGGGAGAAAGTTATTTATTTCCCAATCACTTATTTTCTGTCCTTTACCCTCAGGTGTGTCAAGAGCCCCACCCTCCTCAGGGGCACCTCCAGTCTCTACAGCACAGGCCCCATGTGGCCAGACTGCATATGGCCAGTTTGGCCAAGGTGATGTACAGAATGGTCCAAGCTCCACCGTTCAGATGCAAAGGTATGTATATGGGTTAACATAAAATTGGTTTGATGAAAGTGGACAGGTTAGGAATATATGAGGATCTATTTCTTTCCTTTTTTCTTTTGCCTTTCTCATAGATCCCTTTTTACCTTTCTCATATATCTCTTTATTTCTTCCCTCTACCCTGTTGTATTTTGTTATTTCAGATCACAGGTGTTGTTGATGTCCAACCCTGTGTATTATTGAATAATTGTTCTTTTGCACATTTTTCTTTTTCTGTGAACATAAGTCTCCTCCCCATCCCCACTGGTGATTGGAACAGGGCACTCTACTACTGAACTACATCCCTATCCCCCCCTTTTTTTTAATAGTAATTTTTTTTTGTTTTGGTAATTATAGATGTCTTTATTTTTTTATGTGGTGCTAAGGATCGAACCCAGTGCCTCACACGTGCTAGGCAAGTGCTGAGCCACAGCCCTAACCCCACCATCTCTTTTTATTTTTTACTTTGAGACAGGCTCTCACTAAGTTGCTTAGGGCACCACTAAGTTGCTGAGGCTAACCTGGAATTTGTGATCCTCCTGCCTCAGCTTCCCAACTTTTGGGGATTATAGGCATGTGCCACTGTGCCCAACTCAGAATATCCATTTTTAGCATTGAACATAAACATGGATAAGGCAAACAAATGGGATACATAGATGATAACAGGTGACAAATATACTTAAAGATATAAAATAGGGGGAGGTGGGGATATAGAGGATGACTGATGAGGAGATGGGGATATAGAGGGTGACTCATGAGGAGGTGGGAACTTTTTTTTTTTTTTTGTACTGGGGATTGAACCCAGGGGTGCTTAACCACTAAGCCAGATCCCCAGCCCTTTTAAAAACTTTTTAAATTTTGAGACAGGGTCTTGCTAAGTTGCTTAGGACCTTACTAAATTGCTGAGGCTGCCTTTGAACTTGTGATTCTCCTGCCTCAGCCTTCCAAGCTGCTGGAATTATAGGCATGTAACACCAGGCTGGGCTGGTAATTGTTTTAAATATGCTGGTCAAACTGGGTGTGATGGCTCATGCCTGTAATCTCAGTGATTCAGGAGGCTGAGGCAGGAGTATCACAAGTTTGAGGCTAGCTTCAGCAATTTAGTGAGGCTCTAAGCAATTTAGCAAGGCCGTGTCTAAAAATAAAAATTTTGAAAAAGGGCTGGGGATGTAGCTCAGTGGTAAAGCACCTCTGGGATCAATCCCCAGTTTAAAAAAAAAAAAAAATTCTGATCAAAAGAAAGATTCTCTGAACTAATTTGAGATTTCAGTGAAGTGATGAAATTCTGGGGGAAGAGTTTCTTAGAGGAAAAACCAAGTGCAAAGGCTTTGAGGCAGAAGTTAATATGGTGGACATGTTGAAGAGCAAGAAATATCAATGTGTGGTAGAGCCCTTGTCTAGCCTGCTCAATGCCCTGGCTTTGAACCCCAGCACTACAGAAACTAAACAACAAAACAAAATATAATGAGAGGGGAGCTGGGGATGTAGCTCAGTGGTAGAGCACTTGTCTAGCATGGTCAAGGCCTGGGTTCGATTCTCAGTACTGCCAAAAAAAAAAAAAAGGAGAAAGAATAGTAGTGAGGTAGGAGATAAGCCAGGAGAGTGTGGTATCCTGAAACCAATTAGAGAGAATATTTCCAGAAGGCATTAGAAGAATTAGCTTTGTCGATTACTGCTGAAAGATAAGATGAGAGCTGAGAATTGAATGTTGTGATTTGGCAAGGTTAGTATTATTGGTAAGTGTGGTTTCAGCAAAGAGCTGAAGAAAACTGCCTAGTTGAAGGGGGTCAAAAAGTTTCAACTAGCAGTAGATTACTATAACCTGAAAACCCCTTTTTTTTTTAAATTTTAATATTTATTTTTTTTAATATCTGGCGGACACAACATCTTTGTTTGTATGTGGTGCTGAGGATCGAACCCGGGCCGCACACATGCCAGGCGAGCGCGCTACCGCTTGAGCCACATCCCCAGCCCCCTGAAAACCCTTTTACTAGTCATCTTAGAAAGGAGAAAAAAAAATTAGAAACAAAAAAATTTTATTTTGAGGGGTGCGGAGGTGTATACCTGTAATCCCAGGGTTTCCAAAGGCTGAGGCAGGATTCCAAATTTGAGGCCAGCCTGGAGAACTTGACAAGACCATGTCTCAAAATCAAACCAAACAACAACAAGCGGGGCGGGGGGTGGGGTGGGGGGAGAGGCGCAAAAGAAAAAGTGTTGGGAGAGACACACACACACACACACACACACAAAAGAAAAGAAAAAGGGTTGGGGATATAGCATAGAGTAGTTGTAGAGAACTCCTGAGTTCAATCCTCAGTTCTGAAAAACAATTTTTTCAAGTTCATAGATCGGTTTTTAGAAAGTGAAATACTCAAGTTCCAGAAACCAAGTGAAGACTGAATATCAAAGTAACTTGAGTAAAAAATATGATTTTGAAAATCCAGAGATTTCAATTTAAGCAGGTGCTGGGGATGAGAGAAGAGTTCTAGGACTTTCCTGAAAGTCCTAGAATTGATACCTTGGAATTGATACCTTGCTTAGGCAGTTTGTGTTTGGACTGTACCTTCCAAGAACAGTTAGACTAGGAAAAAAGTTTGTACACTGGCAGAAGATAATAGGAAGCCCTGTTTTTCTTAAGTTGGTATTTGATGAGTAGGGGAAGAAAAGTCTTGGGACTGCAATTGGACATGAAGGAACATTTGGGGATAATAAAAATATTCTAAAATTGGATTCTGTTGGGTCATTGTAACTACAAATTTACTAAAAATCATTGAATTGAACATTTAAAGGTATGGAAATTATGCCCTAGTAGTTTGTTTAAAATTTTGATCTTGGGGCTGGGGATGTGGCTCAAGCGGTAGCGCGCTCGCCTGGCATGCGTGTGGCCCGGGTTCGATCCTCAGCACCACATACAAACAAAGATGTTGTGTCCGCTGAAAACTAAAAAATAAATATTAAAAAAAAATTCTCTCTCTCTCTCTCTCTCTCTCTCTCTGTCTCTCATTCTCTCTTAAAAAAAATAATTAAAATTTTGATCTTGGGTAGTAATATTGATGAAGTACCTTCCAGAAGCTAAAGCAAAGCAACCATACTTCCTCAACCCAGGCCATAAGGACTTCTCAGAGGAGGAAAAGCAATTGATTAGAGTTAGTAGAAAGTAATAGGGGACAGCAGATAGAATAATACTTTGTAAACATTAAGGGAAAATAGTTGTCAACTTTGAATTACATATCTCATTAAGAGAAGGCAGGTAAAGATATTTTCAGACTGAGTTGACAATGTCATAGACTTGGTTGAAAAACTATTAGGAGCCGTGTGGGGTGGTGTCCATCTGTGATCCCAGCGACTGGGGAGGCTGAGGCTGGGGGATTGCAAGTTTGAGGACAGCCTCAGAAACTTGGTGAGACCCTATCTCAAAATAAAAATAAAATGGGGTTGGGGATGGGATGTGGCTCAGAAGTTAAATGCACCTGGGTTCCATTCCCAGTACCAAAAAAAAAAAAAAAAAATCAATCAATTAACTTACTAGAGGAGAGACTTAGAATAAAAAGAAAAATAAACCTAGAAAGAAGGCTCTTTAAAGAGAAAAAAGAAGTTGAAGAAATACAGATGGAACATAGATGAATTCTTTTGTAATGCTTAGCTAAAAGGGGAGCAAAACTTTAAGGGGGATGTGATATTATTTGGTTGGATTTTTTGAATAGTTTTATTGACATATAATTCACATATCATGCAGTTCACCTATTTGAAGTGTAAAAGTTCAATGAGGTCTTTTTTAAAAAATATTTATTTATTTATTTTTTTAGTTTTAGATGGGCACAACATCTTTATTTTATATTTATGTGGTGCTGAGGATTGAACCCAGCGCCTCACGCATGCCAGGTGAGCGTGCTACCACTTGAGCCACAACCCGAGCCCCATCAATGAGTTTTAATATATTGCAATTAATTTTCATTACAGTTAGTTTTAGGACATTTCTACCATCTCAAGAATAAACATCATAGCTGGGCATGGTGGCACATACCTGTAATCCCAGCAGCTTGTGAGGCTGAGGCAGGAGGATCGAAAGTTCAAAGCCAACCTCAGCAAAAATGAGGCACTAAGCAACTCAGTGAGACCCTGTCTCTAAATAAAATACAAAATAGGGCTGGGGATGTGGCTCAGTGGTTGAGTGCCCCTGAGTTCAATCCCCATACCCTCCTTCCCTGCAAAAAAAGAAGAAACATCATATTATTTTTTAAAAAACATTTTTTTTTTTTAGTTGTAGGTGGACACAATACCTGTATTATTTATTTATTTTTATGTGGTGCTGAGGATTGAACCTAGTGCCTTCCTTGCACATGCTAGGCGAGCGTTCGTCCTCTGAGCCACAACCCCACCCCCGAAACTTCATATTCTTTAGGTATCTGGCTACTCCTATTTATTCCTCCATTCTCCCATGCCTCCAGTCCTAAGCAGCTGATGTTTTACTTTCTATCTCCATAGATTCCGGATTCTGGATTTAATAGGAATAAAATTATATATGACGTGATTTTTCTTTTTTTTTTTTCTTTTTTTGGGTATCGGGGATTGAACTCAGACACTCGACCACTGAGCCACGTCCCCAGCCCTATTTTATTTTGTGTTTTATTTAGAGACAGGGTCTCACTGAGTTGCTTAGTGCCTCGCTTTTACTGAGGCTGGCTTTGAACTCATGATCCTTCTGCTTCAGCCTCACAAACCACTGGGATTACAGGCTGTGCCACTCTGCCTGGCTCTGTGACTTGATTCACTTAGTATAGTGTTTTTCTTCTTTGTGGTACTGGGGATTTAACTCTGGGGTGCTTTACCACTGAATTACACCACCAGTCCTTTTTTATTTTTTATTTTGAGACAGGTCTCACTTTCAGGGCCCCACTACATTGCTAAATTGCTGGGATTACGGATGTGCCCCAGCTTGTTTTCTTTGAGCAGGGTCTGGCTAAGATTGAACTTGTGACCTTGTACATGCCAGGCAGGCACACTACCATTGAGCTATACCTCTAGCAGAGTTGGTTATTTTTCTGAGATGTTGGTATGTTTGTAATGATGAGAATAATCAGAGAGGGAGAGGTTGAGGGAAAAGTGCATTGGAAAGGCAAGTGAGGAAATGAAAAAGACATTTACATATAATATACACATAGCTTGTGGGCTAGGGGGATAGCTCAGTTGGTAGAGTGCTTGCCTCACATGCACAAGGCTCTGGGTTCAATCCCCAGCACCACACACACACACACAAAAAAAGAATATATACACACACACAAACACACACACAAGCACACATAGCTTGGGCTGTACCTCGGAGGCAGGGTGGTTGCCTAACATGCGGAGGCCCTAGGTTCTATCTCTACCGCTGCCCTCCCTCAACCCAAAAAGTATCTACAATATATAAAGAACTCCTACTAATCAGAAAGAAAAAGATAATCCAGTTGAAAAAAAGTAAAGGATGCTGGGGCACAGTGGCACATGACTAATCCCAGGGATTCTGAAGGCTAAGGCAGAAGGATTACAAATCCAAGGCCAACCTGGGCAATTTAGTAATACCCTGTTTCAAAATTAAAAGATAAATGAAATTATAGCTCAGTGCACTTGCCTAGCATGATGAAGGCCCTGGATTTAATGCCCACTACCACAAATAAAGAAAGAAAGAAAGAAAGAAAGAAAGAAAAGAAAATCCCTAATATCTATCTATATGAAAATGCTTAAAGCCAGGCATGGTAGCACAAGCCTGAAATCCCAGTGGCTCGGGAGGTAGAGGCAGGAGGATTGTGAGTTCAAAGCTAGCCTCAGCAATTTAGCGAGGTGCTAAGCAACTCAGTGAGACCCTATCTCTAATAAAATACAAAATAAAATACAAAATAGAGCTGGGGATGTGGCTCAGTGGTTGAGTGCCCCTGAGTTCCAATCCTTCTACCCGCCCCCAAAATTGCTTAAGGGCTGGGGTTGTTGCTCAGTGGTCAAGCATTTGCCTCACATTTATGAGGCCCTGGGTTCAATTCTCAGCATCACATAAAATAAATAAATAAATGAAAATAAAGATTTAAAAAAACAAATACTTAAGCAGCCAGGCGTCTGCCTGTAATCCCAGCAGCTTGTTTGGGCTGAGGCAGGAGGATAGTGAGTTCAAAGCCAGCCTCAGCAAAAGTGAGTCACTAAGCAATTCAGTGAGATCCTGTCTCTAAATAAAATATGAAATAAGACTAGGTATGTGGCTCAGTGATTGAGCACCCCTGGGTTCAATCCCCGGTACCATAAAAAAAAAATGCTTAAGCAAATTGTGGCATATTTATTTAGAGGAATAATATTTAGTCATGAAAGGGAATGAATTATAGCTAAAGGGAACATCATAGATCATTTTCATAAATGTGGTTGAATAAAAGACAGAAAAACCAAAGAATATGTGTTTAATTATTCCGTTCATAAAAGCTTAAAAAAAAAAAAAAACCTGATAAAGCACAACTGTACTATTGAGGAATGTACTAAAGACCAGAGGATGATTTTTTACAAAGTGATGAAAGTAGTTTCTCCTGGGAGAAGGGCAAGGGTTTATGGAATAGATGCATGTAGGGCTTTTGGATGCTGATACATTCTATTTTTTGACTTGGTTTTTGGTTATATGAGTGGTCATATTATAATTACTCAACTGTACTGGTATGTATTTTGTACTTTTTTTTCTATTTATAGTATATCTCACAATTAAGTTGGGAATCAGGTCTAGTGCTTAGTTCTAGTTTGGCCTGCTTACTTTTACTGTTTTAATTACCTATACACTCTGTATTTCTCATTGTTTTGCCATAATACTATATTAAAGAACCCAGAAGCCAGGCGCGGTGGCACATGCCTGTATTCTCAGTGGCGCGGGAGGCTGAGGCAGGAAGATTGCAAGCTCAAGGCCAGCCTCAGCAAAAGTGAGGTGCTAAGCAACTCAGTAAGACCCTGTCTCTAAATAAAATATAAAAAAGGGCTGGGGATGTGGCCCAGTGGTTGAGTGCCCCTGAGTTCAATCCCTGGTAACCACCCCTGCACCACCACTGGCAAATAGAAGAACCTTGAGATGCTTTATAAATCATAAAGGTATGATTTTGTATTTATTTATTTAGGTACTAGGGATTGAAACTGGGCATGCTTTACCACTGAACTAACCCCAATTCTTTTTACTTTTTATTTTGAGGTAGGGTCAAAATTGGCCTTGAACTTGTGATCTCCTGCCTCACTTTACTGAGTTGCTGAGATTAGAGGCATGGATGATCACACTCATCTATGGTTTGTTTTGTTTTGTTTTGGTGGTGCTGGGGATTGAACCCAGGGCCTTGTGCATTGTGCATGTGAGGCAAGCACTCTACCAACTGAGCTATATACCCAGCCCTGATTTTTTTTTTTTTTTAATATTTTTTAGTTGTAGATAGACACAATACCTTTATTATTTATTTATTTATTTATTTTTTTAAGAGAGAGTGGAGAGAGAGAGAGAGAGAGAATTTTTTTAATATTTATTTTTTAGCTTTTCGGCGGACACAACATCTTTGTTTGTATGTGGTGCTGAGGATCGAACCCGGGCCGCACGCATGCCAGACGAGCGCGCTACCGCTTGAGCCACATCCTCAGCCCCTATTTATTTATTTATTTTTTGATTTTTTTTTTTGTAGGATACAATACCTTTACTTTATTTATTTATGTGGTGCTGAGGATCAAATCTAGTGTCCCCTGAATGCAAGGCAAGCGCTCTACCACTGAGCACAACCCCAGCCCCATCTATGATTTAAAAAATAAAACAAATGTGCTGTCTAGTATCATGCAAGTAGCCAACAAGATGTTGCTTGTTAGACCCAGTCGGAAAACTACTCAGTTTATGTCTTTTCTCTAGTCCCTTCCTGGGACAGTTCTCAATTATTCTCTCAGTTAGTACAGAATGCCAAACTCAGCTGATCTGCTGCTCTGATCTTATGCTTTTTTTTTTTTTTTTTTTTGGTAATGAGGATTGAACCCAGGATGTCTTATCACAGAACTGCATCTCCATTTTTTTTTTTTTAAAGAGTAAAAGAGTAAGATTTATTTAAGTGAGAAGAAAAGAGACAAAGCTCCTGGATGGCAAGAGGGGGCCCAATAGGGGTTGCTCCAGTCCTTTTTATTTTTTATTTTGAGACAGGGTCTTGCTAAGTTGCTGAGGGTCTCCTAACTTGCTGAGGCTGGCCTCAAACTTGCAATCCTCCTGCCTCAGCCTCCTGAGTTGCTATAATTACAGGTGTGTACCACAACACCAAATTGATCTAAAGAATATGTACTAGTTTAAAAGTTGAAAAATAAATTGTATTTGTTTGATTTCACATTTGTTAAGAACTCATATGCATGTGCCTTTCCTTTTAACCTCTTCAGGGTTCAGATTACAAAACTGAGATGGTTTGTTAACAAAGGATTGAGGCAGAGGAGGTGATAATTTAACTAGCAGATTAAATAGTATTTGACCAAAGGGTGCTTAACATGTTTTTGGAATGAACCTAGATAAAATAAGATTTGTCACAAATAATCACAATGTAGATAATCAGGAATGTAATTTACTCACAGATATACAAGTATGCCATACAAGAACTCAGGATTAGTGATGCCAGAAAACAGTATAGCTTCCCGAATGGTATGTAGCTCCGGCTAGCTTTAAAGGATAGCACAGCCCACTAGTCACCTCTGTTTTCCTTCTTTTTACAGGCTCCCTGGGTCTCAGCCATTTGGTTCCCCATTGGCCCCTGTGGTCAGCCAGCCAGCTGTGCTTCAGCCCTATGGCCCTCCTCCAACAAGTGCACAGGTGACTGCACAGCTGGCTGGAATGCAGATCAGTGGTGCTATGGCTCCAGCCCCTCCCCCTTCGGGGCTGGGCTATGGTAAGTAGCAGTGACCATTGGAGCATTGCTGTCTCCTTTTTAGAGGTATTAGTTTCTGGGAGTATACCTGAATCCCTTTTATTTTCTGTACCTCTGAGCCCCAAAAGATGGGACAGTCATACTTGTGCTTCTTTTATGGAAAGGGAAGTGATTTACTGAGCAAGGACACAGAAACACTGGCCTCTGACTCAACCTCTTCTTTTTCTCAGGCCCACCAACGTCACCGGCCTCAGCCTCAGGAAGTTTCCCTAACTCTGGTCCATATGGCTCCTATCCTCAGGGCCAGGCTCCTCCCCTTAGCCAGGCCCAAGGTCATCCAGGGGTGCAGCCTCCCCAACGATCTGCTCCACCACTGGCCTCCAGCTTCACACCCCCAGCTTCAGGGGTTCCTCGGATGCCTTCTATGACCAGTCCACTCCTGCCTGGACAGGGTTTTGGGGGGCCCCCAGTGAGCCAGCCCAACCATGTATCCTCACCTCCTCCTCAAGCTCTGCCCCCAGGCCCCCAGGTGACTGGGCCCCCAGGACCCCCACCACCTATGCACTCCTCTCAACAGCCAGGCTATCAGCTGCAACAAAATGGTGAGTTTTTCCCAAGGTCTATCAAAGAAGCCAAAGGCCTCAGCTTTTCAGGTGTTTTTTAGTATTTGTTTTTAAGTGGTGAACTAGATGGATTACTTCAGGGTATCATTACTAGGATGTGAGGTTTATAAGACATTAGTGTTTCTTTTAGTTCAGATAGTGTCATCTTTCTGTGAATGGCTTCCCCAGGGATTAGTGTTTCTTATAATTCTATGTTTATAGAGTCTAGTCTTTTCCCCTGAGTCCTTAAGAAGATATAAGAAGGGGATTTTTATTTTTTTATTTTTTTGTTATTGGGAATTGAACTAAACCCAGGGGGCACTTTACCACTGAACTATGTCCCCAACCCTTTTTATTTTTTATTTTGAGGTAGGGTATTGCTAAATTGCTTAAGGCCTCCATAAGTTGCTGTGGTTGGCCTTCAACTTGTGAACCTCCTGCCTCAGCCTTCCAAGTCTCTGGAATTATAGGCATGCACCACTGCACCCAGCAGGGAGGGAATTTTTGAGTTCATTACCCCGTGCCCTTGTATTTCAGGTTCCTTTGGACCAACCCGGGGCCCTCAGCCCAATTATGGAAGTCCTTACCCTGGAGCACCCACCTTTGGCAGTCAACCTGGGCCTCCTCAACCACTGCCTCCTAAGCGCCTGGACCCTGATGCCATCCCTAGCCCTGTAAGTAGATGCTCATATGGTCCTGTGAAATGGGTTTGTGTCTGCAGATAAGCAGGTTGACCTAGATGACCTTTTGCTTAGCATTTTTTCTTAATTTTTCCATTTCATTCATCTTCTTAATAGGCCTAGAACCTAGATATGATTTTTGATTCTTTGAACTAGAACCTGTAGTTCCAGAAATCTTTTTTTTTTTTTTTTTTTTTTAATGGTACTAGAGATTGAACCCTGGGGTGCTACATTTCCAGCCCTTTTTTATTTTGTGACAGGGACTCGATAAGTTGCTGATACTGGCCTTGAACTTGTGATCCTCTTGCCTCAGCTCCCAAGTTGCTGGGATTACAGGCATATGCCACTGTGCTTTCTAAGTTCCAGAGATCTTTGAGAGCAGTTTTATTCCATAGCTGCATGGAGAAGGAAGGGAAGCCAAAGTGGAGCTCTGGGTTGAGGGATGAGTTCTGTTACTGTTGGGCATACATGGTCATCTTTGCTCTTCTGTGGAGTAGTAGCTGGGTCTTGTCCATATACCTAGTAGGACAGCATTCTTCCTAATGGTTAGAGCAGGTGAGGATTATCTGATATTAGGCGTTCAGAGCAGGAAAGCTGCACTGGTTCCTCTCTGCTCCTACTTGGACAGTGTTGTATGAGGAAGCCCACAGTACTTATGGTTGATAGGCCTATGCTGTATGTATGGGGAAAAGTGATCTATATTGTAGAAGGACAGTGTGTGTATAAAGTCTCAATGGGGAAGCTGCTTCTCCCAGGAAGAGGGTGAATCTCACCCTTAGAACCATCAGCAGAATCCTCAGGCTTTCCTTATCAGATTCAGGATAGAGGCTGGGGCTATATTCCCCAATAGGGTCCACTTTATAGTCCTGTCTGTAACATTGCTATGTCAGTTACCTCACCATGCTTAGCCATTGTCATATTCCATTCTGTTCTCTTCCCTCTTCCTTTGGGGAATCACTATGGCTAAGGGTGACCTGGAAGGATGGAGTAGCTCTCCTATCTTTCCCCCCCTTCACAGTCAGAAAGAGTGTGATTGGATGTGAGGGAGGCTTTTTTCAGAATAAGAAGAGTCCTTAAATAGAAGGTTTGGCCTTTTAGAGGGAGTATTCCTCATCTTCCTTAAGGTTTCTCCCATTTAGTCCTTCCTTGTAAACCCTGCTTGCTTCCTATTTGCATCCTTATCTTCTATATCATAGTTTGAACTACTGCAGCCTCTTTATTGGGCTGGAGAGACTCAGAATTTCAAATCTAGAGGGGGCCTGATTTCAGCAGTCTGATTTGGGCTCCAGTTGTTCACATCTAACTCATCAGGGTTGAGAGAAGTAATATCTGCCTCTTGTTCTTTTGTCTCCCTGTATTCCCCTGCTGCCTTTATTATTAAAACACTAAAAGCAACTCAATGAGCTGCCTCCTCAGCAGAAAACCAGGCACAGAATAGACCCTGATGCCATTCCTAGTCCAGTAAGTGCAGGGGGTGTGTGTGTGTGTGTGTGTCATCCCTGTGTTAGTGCCATCCATGCATGCCTGTGACCTCATCTTCACCTCATCCACCATATCCATCCCTGTTCATACTTTTTCCTTTGCCCTTCTAAATTCTTACTTTTATAAGCTGAAGGATATGCATGCCTCGAGTCACCACATAAGGAAGAGGTAGCAAGCTGTTAGCAGTACCTTGAGTTTGGGATGGTAGAAGGTCAGGCTGTAAGGGTGGATCCAGATGGAATGTTAAGCTTGGGTTTTAGTCCTGCTTCTGGCTCTTCCAGGAGCCTGTGTGTGACACGTGATGGAACAGGACAAAGTTAAGTGGTATAATCTTCCATTTTGGGTTTAATTGGTCTGCAGCCTGTTGTGGAGAAACATTTGGGTAGGTGGTTATAATATATAGGTTCATCAAATCCCAAACTGGTATTTCTTAGAGGGGAAGGGATTGTTTGTTTGGAATGTGTGGGCCACTTTCTTATCTGGCAAGCCTTTGAATTTGCTATATTTCTAAGCTTCACCCTTTTTGCTGTGGGATAGTTTTATTTGCCCTTTATGTTTTCTGGCTATATCAAACTCATCTTGAAGTAACTTATCAAAGGTCACCAACCTACACAAGGGTCTGGTTACCAGCTTTGCATATGCATATTTTTCCCCCTTCACTGTGTTTGTCAAAATATGGGGGTGAGGCTTGAGCTTTAAGAATTGGATATTTATTCTGTCCTCCCATATACACATTGATGCTTACCTGAAAGGAAGGCAGCATCTGCTTTTTTACCTTACCTGATCATTTCTGGCTGTTTAATTCTCTCCTCACCCTGTCCCTTGTTAATTTCATTGAGTGTAGAGTCATTCCAGGTAGATTCATTTTTACATGGTTACTGCCATCTGTTTTCCTGCTCTAACTCAACATATCTTGGGGAGGATCAGGGATTGGGGAGGTTTGGTGGGGATGGGAGTAGACTCTAACCATGTTTGACGGTCTGTGATTAGAGCTAGAGTGGGAGGAATAAGAGGGTATTCACCATTGACTGGGGGCCAGGGGCGATTTATCAAGAAGCTCATATTTAGTGTGGCCTGCCCAGCATCTTGTTGCTGGCTATAGAGTGAAAGATTGGCATTGTGGCATTTGATATGTTATCTAGGAGAGCAGGCCTGTGCATGAGGTGTTCTTGGCAAATCTGCTAATTGAAAATAGCCTTTTTCCTGGCACTCTGGGACCTGGCACTTCATTTTCTTCTATCACTTCACTCATTTCACTTCTTCCCTGCAGATTCAGGTCATTGAAGATGACAGGAACAACCGGGGTTCAGAGCCATTTGTTACTGGTGTACGGGGCCAGGTGCCACCCTTAGTCACCACCAGCTTCCTGGTAAAAGACCAAGGTGAGAAAGGTGTTAACTCCGCTCTATGGGGGCCTTTTGTCCAAGGTTATCAGTTTGTAGATGGAGTTTTTGTCAGTCTGTAACCAGAGACCAAGTCCTTCTGGTAGGGAAAAAAGCCACCATCAGCTCTAGCATTTGTGGAGGTGATGGGGTGAATTATCAATGGAGAGCTGGTAACTGGAGGGCTCTTGTAATATGACTCATGTGAGACCATCTACCTCCTCCTTCAGGGAATGCAAGTCCCCGATACATCCGATGTACATCCTATAATATCCCTTGCACATCTGACATGGCAAAGCAGGCTCAAGTGCCCCTGGCAGCTGTCATCAAGCCACTGGCAAGGCTGCCCCCAGAGGAGGTAAGTCAGGGAAGGGGCTAGAATATAACGAAAGGGAAGGAGGGGGAATAAGGCTTCTTCCTAGATGTGATTCTGACTGTCATGATAGAATAAATCTTGATCGGACAGGAGGGGCAGTATCTTTAGTAGCTTTCTTTTCCAGGGCTTATTCCTGGAGAGAATGATGGGGATGACAGAAAAAGTTTGAGAAGTTGCCATGTGGACCAGGGTTCATGGGAGAAACAAACCATATGAAAATAGGCAGGACCAACTTGTGGGGTGAAGACATCTGGATGAAGGAACCTCTCATTGAATGATCATCACCAGATGATGTGAAATACATAATTCTAGTTTTTTATTTATAGGCTGGCCTGTCACCCCAGATATATAAGACAGTATGTAAGAGACAGGTACATTAGGATCCAGTACTCCGTCTCTTACCTGGCTTGGCCCCTGATCTGTGTCACTCAGTACCTGGAACCAGCATAAAAAAGAGCTAAACAGCTGAACTTCTAGACCTTATAGATAACTTTATGTTCATTCTTTACTTATCTAACTTTAGAGTTCTCTAAAACTTAGAAACTCAAGATTCAGTTTGTAGTCTGCTTCTTTCTTTGTCTTCTTTTGTTTTTCTCTTCTCTTTTTCTGAGTCCCAGTGGAGATGGTTGGACACTGGTCTCTTATCTCTTAGGTGATATCTGCCTGAGACATCAGTAGGTATCAAAATTCTACTCTAGGTGAAAGGAGAGAAGTGTTATAGATACTTAGGGATAGAAGCAAGAGTCAAGATCCTATGGCAGGAGTGGAAGGGAATGAATATAGGACCAGAAACAATAATCTTGGATATCTTTGGCTTTCTGTGGCAACCCTTGGCTTGCTGTGATTAATTATGCAGTCCTTTTTTTTTTTCAAAAAGAAATTCATTCTGAAATGGGGAGTAAGAAGAGGGAACTATGAAATTTAGACTCAGGGACATTTTCCTTTGGTCAGTACCCTCAGTCATTTGTCCTCATTCTTTTCCACTGTACTCCTTCCCCAGGCAAAATATCTGAGCCATGTCCCTTCTCCCTCCAGGTTGTTCCTCCTCATCTGTTGCCTGAACCCACCATACATACATGTCTGAACCCACCATAGCTTCCCTCCATGTCTGAGCCCCTCCCCTTTGCTTCTTAGGCTTCGCCATATGTTGTGGACCATGGGGAATCTGGCCCTTTACGCTGTAATCGCTGTAAAGCATACATGTGCCCCTTCATGCAGTTCATCGAGGGAGGGAGGCGCTTCCAGTGCTGCTTTTGCAGCTGTATCAATGATGGTATGTCCGTGGAGGCTGGGATTCAGGGGGAAAGTCTTGATTGCATCTCATTGTTCTCTTTCTAATTAGATAGATGAGAGTCCCTTTTTCAGGAGCTGGGGAAGTAGGGCATATGTTGGGGCATTGGAGTGATATGGGGCAGCTCAGCTAGGGCCAGATGTACTAAGTTTGAGAGTGGACCTTTGAGTAACACACTGCATACTCCCCACAGTTCCCCCCCAGTATTTTCAACATCTGGATCATACCGGCAAACGTGTGGATGCTTATGACCGTCCTGAGCTATCCCTGGGCTCTTATGAATTCTTGGCCACTGTAGATTACTGCAAGGTGAGGGAAGGTAGCAGGGGAGGAGCAATGGGTGGAGGATAATGAGACAGCTCAGAATTGCTGTTATCATTTCCCTTACCCCTTTGTTGTCCCCTTTCTTGCCGACTGCTTTCTGGTCAGCTGGCTTCCTTACCATACCCTTCTCTCCCTATTTCCTTCCTCTGCAGAATAATAAGTTTCCTAGCCCTCCTGCCTTCATCTTCATGATTGATGTTTCCTACAATGCCATCAGGACTGGTCTTGTGAGGCTTCTCTGTGAGGAGCTCAAGTCACTGTTAGACTACCTACCTAGGTGAGAGTAATGGAGCTGAGGTGTTTCCTTTGGCGAATGGTGGGTTTTGGGGAAGTTGACTGAGCAGATGAATCCAGATCTTATGAAGTTATGGATGGTAGAGAAGGTGCCAAGTCTGGGTAACAAATATTGCCATCCACAGGGAGGGCGGGGCAGAAGAATCAGCAATCCGCGTTGGCTTTGTCACCTACAATAAGGTGCTCCATTTCTACAATGTGAAGAGTTCTTTGGCCCAGCCACAGATGATGGTTGTATCTGATGTGGCTGACATGTTTGTGCCACTCCTGGATGGCTTCTTGGTCAATGTCAATGAGTCTCGGGCAGTCATCACTAGGTAAGAGCCAGATTGTGGGGGTGAAAAGAGAGTGGGGAAGGCCAGGGAGTTGGGGTCAGTAGGTGGACAGGGACTGTGGCTTCAGGAGTTTCAGAGTCTGGAGGCCAGATGATTCTTATTTCCCATTGCCTATCTCTTTAGCTTATTGGATCAGATTCCAGAAATGTTCGCAGACACAAGAGAGACAGAGACAGTATTTGCCCCAGTTATCCAGGCTGGGATGGAGGCTTTGAAGGTAATTGTTAGAGTTCTTGGTAACCTCCTCTGCCTTGCTTTTTTATTCTTTTCTCTGCCTTACATTCCTCTCACCATCTTTACCCTCTGGGATACAGTCTCCATTTCTTCAGTGATTGGTGACTGTCCAGCAAGTCAACCTTTCTGACATAGTTGGTGCTTAATAAATGATAAGGGAAGGAATAAATGAATAAAAAATGAAAATGTAGTGCTGTCTTCTTTCCTAGGCTGCTGAGTGTGCAGGAAAGCTGTTTCTGTTCCATACATCCTTGCCCATTGCGGAGGCCCCAGGGAAGCTGAAGAACAGAGATGACAGGAAGTTGATCAACACAGACAAGGAGAAGGTGTGGGACTGGAAGGTGGGGGGAGGACTTTTCAGTAGAGGGAAAGGTGATGACTCTTCCCAGTGTCTTTTGTGTGTGTGTGATACTGGAGATTGAACCCAAGGCCTAGCCAACCTGTTTCACTACTTCCACATGTTTCTATCCTGTCCCAGTCCAAAGCCCTCTGTGGACTCTTTTTTTTTTTTTTTTTTTTGGTAGTACTGGGGATTGAACCTAATGACACTTTACTACTAAGCTACATCTCCATTTTTTATTTTAACACAGGACTTCTTTAAGTTGAAAAGAACTTGTGATCCTCCTAACTCAGCCCCCCAAGTTGCTGGTATTATAAGCTTGGGCCAATGAGCTGCCTCTTAGCCAATTTATATATATATATATATATATATATATAAATATATATATATATATAAATATATATATATTTTTTATATATATAAAATATATATATATATATATTTTTTTTTTTTTTTTGAGGCAGGATCTCATTAGGTTGCAAGGCTACCTTGAACTTGTGATCTTTCTGCCTCAGTCTTCCAAGTAGCTGGGATTACAGGCAAGCACCACTGTGCCTGGCTTTGCTTTTTTTTAAACAGAACTTTGTACTACTATTGTAAATTCCTAGGCAACGCTCTGAAGTCTTACAAGTATTTGAGTATACATATTACATATATTCCCTTAAAGAGGGAAGAGCTGAGAAATTTGAACATTTTTTCTGCTCCTCCCCAGACTCTGTTCCAGCCCCAGACAGGTGCCTATCAGACTCTGGCCAAAGAGTGTGTGGCCCAAGGCTGCTGTGTAGACCTCTTTCTCTTCCCTAACCAGTACGTGGATGTGGCCACGCTCTCTGTTGTGCCCCAGCTCACTGGTGGCTCTGTCTACAAATATGCTTGCTTTCAGGTATGGTGTGGAATTCTGGGTGGCATATGGCAGCAGATCTTAGAATGACTGCTTACATATGGAGTGGCTTCTGAGCCGCTGACTCATTAATAGGAATTGTGTTAGAGAGATGTAAAGAAGGGAGCTCTGGAAGGGCAAGGTTAGGAGCAAGGTCTTTGCTGTCAGTACTGGGTTGATACTCTGGCCCCACCACATAATAGCGCTGTTAACACAGGAAAAAATTTATTATCCCTTTTTTTTGTTCTTTCATTTCTAAAATGAAAGAACATTTTAATACTTATTAATTAGGATTTATCCACAGAATGAAATAATCATATGTAAAGCACTCTGTGTGGTACCTGGCATGTAGTCAGTGCTTTAAAAGTATCACTATTATCAATATCATTGTTAATCATCTTCACTGTTATTGTTATTATAATTAAGCAGGCTTGTGGAGTGGAAGGGGTACAGGGAAACTGCAGGGTAAGTTATATGGTTAGTGATATGACTCTGGGCCTGGGCGACTGCAGGTGGAGAATGATCAGGAACGGTTCCTGAGTGACCTGCGTCGTGATGTACAGAAGGTTGTTGGCTTTGATGCTGTGATGCGGGTCCGGACAAGCACTGGTCAGTCCTGGTTTGAAGAGCAGTTGGGGGGTTAAATCTGAGAGGAAAGCGTGTGGCACCTGTCACAACCTTTAGTTGTGACCCTGTCTCTATGTGGCCTCAGGTATCCGTGCTGTAGATTTCTTTGGAGCATTCTACATGAGCAACACAACAGATGTGGAGCTGGCTGGGCTAGATGGGGACAAGACAGTGACTGTGGAGTTCAAGCATGATGATCGGCTTAATGAAGAGAGTGGAGCGCTCCTGCAGGTGGCAAGCGGGAGGCAGGGGCTAGGGAGGAAGTACTAGGTGAGGAGCAGGTAGAAAGATTCAAAGAAGCAGCTGGGGGAGGGTTGGCTTATACCTTTTCTTCTAGTTTAATGATGTAGCAAAGGGACAGTTTTTCAGAGGACTTTTGTGAGGGAGGATGTGAGTTTCCCCTTTTTCTTCCTCTAGTGTGCCCTGCTTTATACCAGTTGTGCAGGGCAGCGTCGGCTCCGCATCCACAATCTGGCCCTGAACTGCTGCACCCTGCTGGCTGATCTGTATCGGAACTGTGAGACTGACACACTTATCAACTACATGGCCAAGTTTGGTGAGGATAGGCATAGGGCAGGATGGGATTGGGGCTGAGAGAAAGGCCCAAGATGGTCAACAATTCAACATTCCTGGGTAGGTCTGATGGTGGGAAGGCTCATATGATGTGGCTGACCAGTAACTGCTATTCCCCCTTCTCCACCCAGCATACCGGGGTGTCCTGAACAGCCCTGTGAAGTCTGTGCGTGACATTCTTATCACACAGTGTGCCCAGATCCTAGCCTGTTACAGAAAGAACTGTGCCAGCCCCTCCTCTGCAGGACAGGTGGGGCAAACATGTCAGTGGAGGGGTTCTTGGGACAAAGTTTAACACTTAGGAGGAATTTTTCATGATCATTAATTTTATTCCAATAACTCCTCAGTTGATCCTTCCTGAGTGCATGAAGCTACTCCCAGTTTATCTGAACTGTGTGTTGAAGAGTGATGTCCTGCAGCCTGGAGCTGAAGTCACTACAGATGACCGTGCCTATGTCCGACAGCTGGTTACCTCCATGGATGTGGCTGAGACAAATGTCTTCTTCTATCCTCGCCTCCTGCCATTGGTGCGATTGAGGATTGGGGTGTGAGACGTAGCACTGAGATAAGGGCCTTGTAGAAGAAGGAATTTTGGGGGGGCTGGGGTTGTGGCTCAGAGGTGCAGCACTTGCCTAACATGCGTGAGGCACTGGGTTCAATCCTTGGCACCACATAAAAATAAAATAAAAGAGGGCTGGGGATATAGCTCAGTTGGTAGAGTGCTTGCCTCACATGCACAAGGTCCTGGGTTCAATCCCCCTTGCCACCAAAAAAAATAATTAATTAATTTAAAAAATTTAAAAAAGGATATTGTGTCCACCTATAACTAAAAAAAAAAAATTAAAAAAAAAAAGGAGGAGGAATTGGGGGTGGGAGAGTAATAGTATCTCTGTTTGATACTAAGGAATTTGTTTTAAGTACATTTCACACTGAGAATTACAGAGTGAGTGGTGTCTAGGGGCTTATCTTTTTGAGTTCTGTGTGTATGTGTGAAGGGGGCAGGTATGTCTTATGTTCCTTGGTAAATTTTTGCCCCCTTCCTTTTGTCTAGACAAAATCTCCCATTGAGAGTACCACTGAACCACCAGCAATCCGAGCATCTGAAGAACGTCTAAGCAATGGCGATATATATTTGTTGGAGAATGGGCTCAACCTCTTCCTCTGGGTGGGAGCCAGTGTTCAACAGGGTGTTGTCCAGAGCCTTTTCAACGTCCCTTCCTTCAGTCAAATCACCAGTGGCTTGGTGAGGACAAGGAGTCATGGAGAATATGGGTGTGGAAATACATTTTGTGGTGTGAGTGGGAGCCAATAAAGTTAGTGTGTGGGGCCCCTTGCATAACAGGGAACACTTATGGGGAAAGGAGGGTACTGTCAATCTTTACTCAGGCTCTCAGTTAATGCATAAATCTGTGTTGCCCCCTTCTTGACTGAATTATGAGTACTTCATCACAAGGAGGAATGGCTTTTGTGTTACAGAGTGTTCTGCCAGTTCTGGATAATCCACTGTCCAAGAAGGTTCGAGGCCTCATTGATAGCTTAAGGGCACAGAGATCACGGTACATGAAGGTAACACTTCTTTGAAGCCTCTTATTTTTCAATTTTTTGTGGTACTAGGGATTGCACCTGGGGAGCTCTACTACTGAACTACATCTCTAGCCTGTTTTATTTTTTATTTTGAGGGTCTCACTGAGTTACTGAGGCTTGCACTGTGAACTTGGAGATCCTCCTGCCTAAGCCTCCCAAGTAAATGGGATTATAGGCATGAACCACCATGCCTGGTTAAACCCTAAATTTCTTGTCAAGTCCTCACCTGGAAGTGGGGTGGGGAGTGAGTGAGTGATTAGATCATGAGATTTCTAGGCATGCTTCATTCCCTTTGACCCTGCATTCTGGCCATAGCTTATCGTGGTGAAACAGGAGGATAAGCTGGAGATGCTGTTCAAGCACTTTCTGGTGGAAGACAAGAGCCTGAGCGGGGGAGCATCCTATGTGGACTTTCTCTGTCATATGCACAAGGAGATTCGGCAGCTACTGAGCTAAAAGCAAATGGGTAAACGGCATAGGGTCCCAGGCCAGCTTCCAGAAAGTATCCCAGGATGGCAGAGAAATTGGGACAGTTCCATATCTTATAAGTCATGTAAGCTGACCTCAGTCTCTTTGGGGGGAGGGGGAGATATAAGGAGACACCTTCTTTCTGGGCTTAAGTAATCCTACCACTCTGTCATGTCCTGCTGATGGAAGGTGCCCCTATCCCCTCACTCTATCCTCCTTTTCCTGCTAATCCTGTCGTAATGAATGTAGTTTTTCATTTTACTGTATATGATTCGGTGTTGGGGGTTTGGAGGCACCCAGACCCTGGCAATATTTTGTCCCTTTGGACCAGCCTCTGAGAGGAGAGGGGCAGGCAGGAAGGAGTGGGGATCCCAGGTTACTACAGGGGGTGGCTAATTCAGCTCAGTGTCATCAACTTCCTATATTAGGGATAACACATACAGATACACAAGAGCTGGGGTACAGACCATAGGTGGTGGAGAGAAAAGTGGTTGGTCCTTCTTGGGCCTGGAGGTCAGCAGCCAAATCACAATTATTGAGGGTGGTTGATTAGCTTTCTCTGCTTCCGCTGTTTGTGTTCTCTCCCTTGCAATGACTGGTGATTACTTCATGGATAGAAGCACGTTGTCAGAGATGAATAAGCCTGGGAATTGAGTTGCAAAATATGTTTTCACCTGGGAGAGGTACCAGCCTCCTTTTCAGCTGGAGAGGCCTCAACACTGGATGGTTCTGTAGGGAGCCTGATCATCAACTTGCAATACCTCACAGAGCCAGCCCACATCCCGCTCACCTTCCACTGGCAACGCAGCTTCTTCAAGCCAGGGGTCGTTGGGGAGAGACAGGTGGCTGAAGCCCTGTGCTCTTTCACCAGGACACCACTTGGGCTTTGGGATTGACTGGCTGACAGTTATCTTCCAACCCCAACTGGCTGGGGCAGGACAAGGGCTAGTATTGAGGGTTAGCCAAGCTTGTCTGCTCCCAGCCTGGGATGCCCCTGCTCTGGACCTCTCATTTCTCTTCATTGGTTTATTTTTCAATGCATCTTTAATTTGTAAAGAAATAAAATAAGATGTAACCAGTAGCCTCATCTTTACTAGCAATGTCTCTTCTGTTACGCTCCTCCGGAGCTGCGCATGCGCCGCGTGCCCCTTTGGCGTAAGACCTCGTCTCGCCGTAGCTTGCCGGCGGGTGGGGTCTTGTGCTGGCCGAGGGCCGCCAGCTGCCAGAATGGACATGGCGGCCGGACGCACCGGAGTTCTGCTGGCTGCCCTTGGTGTGCTTATTGTCTGTGTGGCCAACGGCTCTGGGCCTGTGGCTGAAGGAGAGGCGAGCGGGGAGGTGGAGTGGGTGGAGCCATGGGACGGCGCGGTTTTCCGGCCGCCCTCGGCCCTGGGCGCGGTGGGGGTGGCGCACAGAACCGGGACTCCGCAGCTGGGAAGGCAGGAGACAGCGGACTTGCCGGTGCTGCTCTGGTGGAGCCCTGGACTATTTCCCCATTTCTCAGGCGACTCGGAGCGCATTGAGTGCGCGCGCGGCGCGTGCGTGGCGTCTCGCGACCGACGAATGCGGGGGAACACGCAGACGCGCGCGCTGCTTTTCTACGGCACCGACTTCCGCGCGTCTGACGCGCCGCTGCCGCGCCTGGCACACCAGAGCTGGGCGCTTTTACACGAGGAGTCGCCCCTCAACAACTTCTTGCTGAGCCACGGCCCGGGCATCCGCCTCTTCAATCTTACCGCCACCTTCAGCCGTCACTCGGACTATCCCCTACCACTGCAGTGGCTGCCCGGGACCTCCTATCTGCGCCGCGCGGCGCCTCCTCTCCAGGAGCGTGCTGAGTGGCGCCGTCGCGGCTACGCACCACTACTCTATCTGCAGTCCCACTGCGATGTGCCTGCGGACCGGGACCGCTACGTGCGCGAGCTCATGCGTTACATCCCGGTGGGTGAAGGGGGCATGCGGAAGGGAGGGGGCGGGCCGGGAGGAGCCCAGGAACCGGGAGTCCAGGGCTACAGGCCCAACCCTTCTGACAGCCGTACTCTACTCCGCTCAGGTGGACTCCTACGGCAAATGCCTGCAAAATCGGGAGCTGCCCACCGCGCGGCTTCAGGACACGGCCACAGCCACCACTGAGGACCCAGAGCTCTTGGCTTTCTTGTCCCGCTATAAGTTCCACTTGGCCCTCGAAAATGCCATCTGCAACGACTACATGACAGAAAAACTGTGGCGCCCGATGCATCTGGGTGCTGTTCCAGTGTACCGCGGCTCTCCTTCTGTGAGGGACTGGATGCCGAACAACCACTCCATCATCCTTATTGACGACTTTGAGTCCCCTCAGAAGCTGGCAGAATTTATTGACTTTCTGGATAAGAATGATGAGGAATATATGAAATACTTGGCATATAAGCAACCTGGGGGCATCACCAACCAGTTCCTTCTGGATAGCTTGAAGCAACGGGAGTGGGGAGTGAATGATCCTCTACTGCCTAACTACCTGAACGGCTTCGAGTGCTTCGTTTGTGACCACGAACTGACTCGGCTGGACGCCGTGAAAGCCCATGCAGACTCTCCTGGGGACATCCCTGTCCCTGAGCCTCACATTGCCCAACCCGCTCACATGGACTGCCCAATGCCCAAACCTGGCTTTGGTAACTTGGAAGAGATTCCTGAGAATGACAGGTAAGGTTTGCTGGAGTCCAGTGCAGCTGTCAAATCAAATTGTCTACTTCCTTGCTTACTGTAGTTGGATTTTTCAGGTTTCAGGACAGCCCAAACTCCTGAGTCTGATAGACAGGCTGTTTATAGTCTTGCCTCAGTTTATCTGCCTAACTTTCTTTCTCCCTCATCACTGCCTGTACTGGTTCAAGTGGCTTTTTTTTTTTTTTTTTTTTGACTACCATTACAGACATTGTCCACAATAATTGATTCTCACGTGTTATTGCCTTGTTTATATTCTACATTTTTACTCATCCTTTTTCATTTTCATTTTGCCTTGTTTCCTCAATTACTCTTGTTGACACCTTAAAGAAAGAATGAGCCCATGTCATAATTTTCTCTTATTCTCCTCAGCAAAAGAAAGGAAAAAAAAAAAAAAACTGGAATGTAACTCAGTGGTGGAGTACTTCTGGATTCAGTCCCCAGTACTAGGAGGAAAAACAATAACCCTGATTTGGATGATAAATTATATGTTCACACTAGACAGAATTGGAGGAATGCTTTCATAAGATTAATGATTAACAATGATTGGCAGCGTGGTTGGAAGGGAAGTGAGTAATCAACAGTAGTAGATCACAGAAGGTGGTGGCATTGGGAAACAAGGTCTTCATGGGATGTGGAGTGGGAAAATGGTAAAGCTACTTATAGCAATAGAATGGCCTGCAGAAGCTGACTTGGACAGTGGATGGCAGCAGAGGGCTGCTTATGTATGCTGCTGGTACAGTATGGTCCTGGTGGAGGAATCTTCTTCCACCAAGTAATTTGTATTCAGTTTATGTTGAACATACTATCAGTTATTAGAGTAAAATATAAAACAATGTGAAACATTAAGAAAATATTTAGGTTATGTCTTTTAGACACTGGATGCCACTGCAACTTCATTTTGATTATTGCTATAAAGGTGAAACTTAAAATATTGGGCTGGGGATGTGGCTCAAGTGGTAGCGTGCTCGCCTGGCATGCGTGCGACCCGGGTTCGATCCTCAGCACCACATACAAACAAAGATGTTGTGTCCACCGAAAACTAAAAAATAAATATATATATTTAAAAAATATATATATAATCATCTGAAGTTCCTTGGGATAACTACTATTTCCATAGATTGGTCCCTGCCATGCCTGCCTCTGAATTCCCTCAATATTTGGGAGCCAGAAGCCGGCAAGTCAGGAATTTTTACTTATTGGGTAGACTGTGTGAGGTTAGTCTTTTATTTTCTGACACTTGGGGTAGTACTGGATTGACCTCACATTTCCTTCACTTCACAGGAGAACCTTGTCCTAGATAGAGGAAGTGTATCTGCTTATGATTTCTTTGTCCCCACTCAGAGAAAGGTGGGATTCATCCCTATGCTCTGATTCTAATACCAAATACCACTTGGTATTTCAGCTGGAAGGAGATGTGGCTGCAGGATTATTGGCAAGGTCTGGACCAGGGAGAAGCTCTCACTGCCATGATCCACAACAATGAAACTCAGAAGAGTAAATTTTGGGATTACCTGCATGAGATCTTCATGAAAAGGAACCAAAATCTCTAACTGCCCTTGTAAGAGCTTTTTACTTGGAAGATCTAAGGAGATCTTATTTTATCATGGCATACTTTCTTTTTTCTTTTTTCAGAGACAAGGGCTTACTGCATTGCCCAGGTTGGCCTTGAATTCTTCCTGCCTCAGCCTCCCATTTAGCTGAGACTAAAGGCACATGCCATTGTGCCCAGACAAACATTCTCTTATCATGGATTTAGTTATCTTAATGATGTGTTACCAAGGTCTCAACATGTGGTAATAGGTCTCCAGGAGAGATGGAGGCATCCAGTTCTTGGTTCATTGGGAAACAGAAGCCTAAAACACCCATTTGACACAAGGTGCTGGCCCAAAAGAGTTTTTAAAGGACTGTTCACTTCTCTAGCTCTTTCATCCTCTCAATTTTGAGGTAAGATGGGCCAGGTTACTTCTTAAAATTTCTATTCTATTTCCCAAACTCTTCCTTATTCTGTACCTTTCCCAATAATCTCTTTTCCTCATCTCTTGCTTTATGAACTGTTAAGCTGGTAGGGAAGCAAAGCTTCTGGTGTGTTTTATTCTGGTTTTCTGAGGAAGTTTTTGTTTTGTTTTGGTTGAGTCAGGATCTCATTCTGTTGCCTGAGCTGGTCTCAAGTAAACCTCTTATCTCAGCCTATAAGTAGCTGGGACTACAGGTGCACACCACTGTGTCCAACTCTTGGGGCCATATTTTTCATATTGTTACATTACTTTTCACATCAGATAGTTTATTTTAAATGGCCTTTTTCTAGTTTTAGGTTCTTTCCCACAATTTCAGATGGAGATACATAAACCTTGCCATCACTTTTTTACTGCTGGTTTGTTTTTAGGGTACATCTGGAATTCTATTTCATTTCATGAACAGATTTAGTAGCTGATACATGCAATGTCAATAATGTACTGCTCTGATCTATTTTATTTATTTATTTTTTTAATATTTTATTATTTTTTAGTTTTCGGCGGACACAACATCTTTGTATGTGGTGCTGAGGATCGAACCCGGGCCGCACGCATGCCAGGAGAGCGCACTACCGCTTGAGCCACATCCCCAGCCCTCTGATCTATTTTAGATCAAAGATGGAGACTAAAGTTGGAAATTACAGCAGAAAAAGTTGAATAGCCCAACTATTCCATACAGCTTTGTGGACAGAGAATTACTGTTAGATGGAGCACACCCAAAGCCCTAAACTCAGAGATGAAGAGGCAAGGCAAGAAATTTAAGCCACCACAAGTGGCTGGCTAAATAAAAACCTTAGATTTAGGGATGCAGCCAAGCCCTTCTATTCCTGTGGCTCAAACAGATAGTCTAGTGAGTAAGGAGACCATGAGCTTTCCCTGGAGTAGTGGAACAAAAAAGAATACTTTGGATATTAGAGCAACTCTGGTTGTAATATATTAGCAAATTACCACTGGAGAAGTTCTGTAGCTTATCAGTATATCTGATTATAAAATTATATATGTCCATATCTATATGTAGATAGGGAGATATATATGCATGTTAGATGCTTCAACAACTAGGTCCATGTTTAACATTGTAGCATCTGTGGATGTGATCAAGAAAAACTGTAATTTAGGCTGTATTTCATTGCCAAGGTTGTTTTTTTTTTTTTTTTAAATGGTGCTGAGGATTGAATCCAAGGCTGCGAACATGCTAATAAGCATGAGTTCTGCCTCTAAGCTACACCTCCAGCCCTTCATTTTACACTTAAAATGATAAAAGATGTCCTTTATCATAGTAGGAAAAGTTTTCATAACCTGTTTTGTCTCTTGCAGAAAAGAACAAAAAAAGACCTTCAAAAATACATCTGTTAAAATTTGATATAGTTGGCACCCATAAAAAACACACACAGGACTCTGATTTCTAAGCTTGCAATCTGTTTCAGTGCAGATGCTGATTCACATTGCAAAATACATATTGCATAAGTGCAAACTTAGGTTAGAACTCAGATTGCATTCTGTGCAATAAAAAGGGTAAGTGATGGTTATGCAAGAAGTAGAATAATCCCTACCTCTCCTAACTGCCAGTTCACATTAGCATTCCTTTAGCACTTTTATACACAAAGTAGGCCATTTGTTTTTGAATGGTTTGCTGAAGACTCAGGCCTGCTTTGTGCTCAGGTCTTCCCAGACTTTCTTCCCTATTCCTTTTAACCATGTAAGTATTCACAAAAAGCAGGGTAAATCAGGTGCTATGTTTCTATATGGGAAAAACAAAAACAAACAAAAAACTACTAGGAATGGCACCCTGGTACTTATCAATTAAAAGTTTCACTTTCCCTATGGAGAAAGCAAGCAATGTTAATTTTTTTGTGGTTTGGGGCCCAGCTTGCTGTGTATACAGCAGCAGTATATTTGCTGCAGGCTGTGCTTACTGATGGTAGAAGTGCCTGGTAGGAATCTTTCTTATTTACACTGTGCTCTACTGTGGGGGTAGAGCACAAGGCTAATGTCTTTATTCCTGCAAGTGTTGCTATTTTTATTATCTCAGGTTTCATTTTGTATAATAAACTGCTTTTTAAACAATGTCTTCTGCTTAGTTACTTTTTGGGTTTGGGCATGATACAGTTGGAGACTTATAAAAATATTTCAAATGTGTTCTTTTAAGAAGTATTAACACTATTCTATGCACTGGAGATTCAGCAAAGATGATACACAAACAAGACTCCTTCTCTCATAGTGCTTACATTTTAAAATGGATGTTGCAGATAGATAAGGCCATGAACAAAAATAAGCTCAGACTATGACAGGTGCTCTGAAGAAACAGGTTGATGGTGATGGGGTGTGAGAAGTGAGGGAAGGTTCTCTGACATGAACAGACTGAAGGGAAGAAACCCAGCCATGCAGATATCAATGGGAAGATTCTAAACATCTGTGATAAATGATTTTAACACAAATTTACACATCGAAGTAAATACTGCTCCTCCAAATTAGTCATCACATGAACTAAAGACTTGTTCAAAATATACTCCTTT
Organism: Marmota monax; assembly: GCF_021218885.2. Classification (NCBI taxonomy): domain Eukaryota; kingdom Metazoa; phylum Chordata; class Mammalia; order Rodentia; family Sciuridae; genus Marmota; species Marmota monax. The sequence goes on along the minus strand of NW_026695242.1, from coordinate 5,417,375 downwards.
TATAGAAACATTTCTTGGAGCTCATTTGGAAATGCCATAAGAATTCCTGGCACATCTTTGGGCTGAATTTTAGGTCGTTAAGAACTGAATCTGAGCCAGGTGCGGTGGCGCACGCCTGAAATCCCAGAGGCTTGGGAGGCTGAGACAAGAGATCCGAAAGTTCAAAGCCTATCAGCATCAGTGAGGTGCTAAGCAACTCAGAGAGACCCTGTCTCTAAATATAAAGTACAAAATAGGGCCGGGGATGTGGCTCAGTGGTGGAGTACCGCTGAGTTCCATCCCCGTACTAAAATATAAATGAGAACGAAGTCTGGGGGTGGGGTTGTAGCTCAGTGGTAGAGCGCTTGCCTAGTACGTGTGAGGCACTGGGTCCACTTTGCACCGCATATAAATACGTAAAATAAAGGTCCATTAACAACTAAAGACATAAAAAAAACAACAACAAAAAACTACGTCTGATGCATCACAACTAAAAAAGTCCCAGTCTATAAATACTATATGGTAGCTTCAACAGGACTGATGAGAGGATTAAAGATGAATGTGTAAGCGTTTAAACCTTACCCCACCCAATGGGATCCTTACAAAGGAGTGAGCGGTATTGTTACAAGATAAATGAGCTTAATTTTTCTTTGTGGCTTCAGAGAGGTACTAAAAGTAAAAAAACAGTTCCTGAAGGTTTGTTAAAAACATCTTTTTCCACCTAACATCTTTTTTTTTTTTTTTTTTTTTTTTAAGGAGAAAGAAATTTTATTGCTTTGCTTTGCTAGCAAAGGAGAAAAGAAACACAGGGGACTCCTATCTCTCATCGGGTATTTTTCGCAGCATTGGGAATTGATCCCAGGGCCTTGGCGCATGCTAAGCAAGCGCGCTACCACTGAGCTATATCCCAGGGACCTAACGTCTTAAAGACTCACATTTTATTTCGCTCCTCTCTTTTATCTTTGTACGCGTCAATCACCCTCTAGACTAGTCAGCCACCATCAGAAACGAGTGTTTATAAGGACCCTTTCCTGTAAGACCACGGTCCCCAGAGAGGAGTGGCTCGTCTCCTAACCTGCAAACGTGTATAGATCCGCAGGCTTTCGAACCCAGAGCTGTTGTTGCGGAGGCCAGAAAAAGAGATGCACAGCGAGCCTGGACTAGCCAGTAGGGGTCACGCGAGGTCACGCACGACGCCGCGGAGCCTGCCGGGAGCGCAGTACACAATGGCGACTCCCAGTCTGCGAGGTCGCCTGGCGCGGCTTGGGAACCCCCGCAGGCCTGTACTGAAGCCCAATAAACCCCTCATCCTAGCTAACCGAGTTGGAGAGCGGCGCCGGGAGAAGGGCGGTGAGCAATCGGAGCCTGGGAGGCCCCGGAACGGGAACCGGAGTGGGGTAAGGACGGTTGGGTAGGAGGGCGGGAAGATAGGTCTCTTTGTGACTGAGAGTCCCTCAGTTCTTCCCCTCCAGAGGCGACCTGTATCACGGAGATGTCGGTCATGATGGCTTGCTGGAAGCAGAATGAATTCCGCGACGAGGCGTGCAGGAAAGAGATCCAGGACTTCTTCGATTGTGCTGCAAGGGCTCAGGTGACAGCTCCTAGGGATCCTTCTCAAGAAAAGAACAGGGGGATGGATACAAATAGTTCTCCATGCTTTTTGCTAGGTGATGGGAAAGGTCCTCTCTTTAATTTGTGATCTGCTTTACGCCAAAGTGACAAAAATAACAGTTGAACGATTTGTTTCACTTCTCTGAACTTTAGTTTTACTGTCAATATTAGAAACCACGTTGTAGAATTTTGAGAATGTCAAAGAAGTAATGAATGGAAAAATCACCTGAGCAAATTTAAATTGCTGCTTAAATAGATTGTTGAACTTATCTAAGGACAGTTTGGTTTCCAACTTGGATTTAACCTCTAGTTTTTTGGTACCAGAGATTGAATCCAGGGGCACTTAGCCATTGAGCCATCCCCAGCCCGCCCGCCCCCCCCCCCCCCCCCCCCCGTTTTTTAAAATTTTGATGCAAGGTCTTGCTAAGTTGTTGAGGCTGGCTTTGAACTTGTGATCCTTCTGCCTCAACCTCCCAAGTTGTTCGGATTACATGGCACGTGGCACCTGCTAGCTTTTCTTTTTCTTTCTTTCATGGTCCCTGGGATTGAACCCAGGACCTTGTGCATGCAAGATAAGCACTCTACCAACTGAACTATATCCCTAGCCTACAACTGCTAGCTTTTAATAGTAGCTTCAGGTCATAGTTACTTGTAGGTCCCAAGTCCCTTTTGTTGAAAGCTGTTTACACAAGTGTCTCTGGATTGGTTAATACCTTAGTGTACTTCGGAGCATTGAAAAATAAAAACTATGTGCCTAGGGCATACTTTAGAATTGTTATTGTTTTTATTCTGTTTTTAGGAAGCACGAAAAATGAGATCAGTCCAGGAGACCATGGGAGAGTATGGGAGTTTACCTCCCAAGAAATTGAATAAATTATTACAAAGGTTTCCTAACAAACCTCATCTCAGCTGAAAGTGGAGAAGCATTTTCAATGATTGGACTATCACTTCTGAACACTGTGCAGAGGCATTTTAGAGATGTTTGCACTGTCATGCTCTCTTCCAAGGGTAAAATGAGGTGATACCCTTTTTTTTGCACTTTGGAGTTACAGTCTACATGGAAATTATGGTTTATCTTGAAATAAAATTCTCTGAAGAGAAATTGGCCTTTTGTTGTGAACTAGATACTCTTTTTCTTTGTATGTGTGTGTGTGGGAGGGATGGAACCCAAGGCCTCTGGAATTCTAGGTATTGTACCAGTGAGCTATATTCCCCAGACTTCTCTCCTTTCTTGAATCCTATATTCTCTCTTAGTTCCAGGAAGGTCTTTTCTTCCCGATTTGCCCTAGGGTGGACAAGATGTCTTTTTCTGCCTTAGAATCCTTTATACCATTTAGTGCTTTTGCTTTGGTTACTAAGAATGTTGAAGTTTGCCCATACGTAGAGCTTTTTGCCATCATCTGTATTTAGTGAGTGCTTATTTTGTGCACAGCCCCTTCAAGGTCCTCCCTTAATGAAGTTCACAAACTGGTGATCCAGAGGTTCTTCAGATATATTTTATGTGGTCCATGTAGATAAAAACATGTTTTTAAATTACCCGATCTCATTCAAAAATAGAAAAAAATCCATTTTTAGCCACTGTTTTAAAAAAAGTCAAAAAGCTCTGGCAACTGTATTTCCTTTTTTTACTTAGCAATAACCAGATGGAGCTGATTATTATTTGTCCTGATATTCCAGTGACCTCCCACTAGACTCTTTCAGATGGTGAAATAGGCTTGATTGACAATCATCTTCTGTTGTATTGCCTGTTCGGTTTTCTCAAGTTACCAAAGGTGTTTATTTTTGTAATCTCCTGGTATTTAGGAACAATTGCACATAGCACTTTATGTGTATTCTGGTCTTTCAGGTATAATTGAGTTAACCTTTTCTATGTACTTTTTAGTAATGAATGAAGGACAAAGTGATCAGTGGAGTTTTTAATGTTCCAGTGGGATAATTATTAAAGAGGGGTCTTTCCTCTTTATCCCCCAGTACCTATTCACATACTCCTTGTATTTCATGTCTAGAGCACTGTGCCTACTGCCTAGTTCTGCAAGCTAAGCCTTCTAGCTATACGAGGCCCTTTGGACTAGATTTAGGAGATTTTTGTGTTTGTTTTGTTTTTGAGTTGGGACTTGAACCAGGAAGTACTCTACTACTGAACTATATCCCTGGCCCCAATCATGGTATTTTCATACCATATTACAGTTTATTAAAAATATCTCAGAATGATCCAGGTGTGATGGTGTACTCCTGTATTCCCAGCAACTTGGGAGGCTGGGGCAATAGGATAAGTTTGAGACCAACCTCAACAAATTAGCAAGGCCCTAAGCAACTTGTCACAAAAAATAAAAAGCCCTGGGGATGTAATTCAGTGGTAAAGCACCTATGGGTTCAATTCCCAGTATACAATAAATAAATAAAACTCAAATGTAATTTATACTCATTTATTAGCTTCAAGATTATAGTAGTTATATCTTACATTTATTGTTTTGTTTTTGTTTTTGTTTTTGAGTGTGTGTGTGGTGCTGAGAGAGGACCTTGCCCATAAAGGCAAGCATTGTACCACTGAGCTCCACCCCTAGCTGGATCTTGTAATTTAACATGTAAATAAAGAAGCATTATTATGTTACAAATTTGTTTCAATAACTTTTTTTTTTGGTGCTGGGGATTGAACCCAGGGCCTCCTTCAGACAAGGCAAGCACTCTACCAACTGAGCTACATCTCCAGCCTTCATTATTTTGATAATTGTATTTAATCATAATTTGTTTCCTTTGTAAAATTCTTGTTTTACTTTATGCATTTGTAAACAGTGAGAGGAGGACCGTGGACTTCACCAGATTGCTAAACAGTCTATAACACAAAGATTAAGAATTCCTGGACTGAGGGGCTGGGGGGTACAGCTCCCTGGTACAGTGCTTGCCTAGCATGTGTGAGGCACTGGGTTCCATCCTCAGCACCGCATAAAAATAAATAAAGGTATTTTGACCATCTGTAACTAAAAAATAAATAAATGGATGGATGGATAGATAGATAAATAAATAAATAAATAAATAAATAAATAAATAAAAGAATTCCTGGACTCAAAGGCCTCACTGACAAAAAGAAAAACCATTTCCTGAAATCAAATGCCTTCTTTCCTGGGGTTTCCCCAGTTAGACCCATACAAGTCTGGGGAATTGCAAGCTTCTGGACTACAATTCCCAGAAGCTGATGCGGCCCCAGGGCCTATCCCGAGTTAGGCCAATACCTCCGACCAATGGTTCCTGTGCCATCTCTTGACATCCTACGCTTCCCGACATGCACAGCGGCTGTTTATTCCTTCGGGACTTTATGGACACCAAGTTATTGCTAGAATCTGTAGTCGTTTAATATATCGTTGGGGACTGGTTTCCTCTTATGGTGTGTGACGGTAGGCTCGAGGAAAAAAAAGCAGGAAATGTAGCAGTTAAACAAACATGTCAGCCAGGCGTAGTGGCACATGCCTGTAATCCTAGCGACTCGGAAGGCTAAGGCAGGAGAATCTCAAGTTCGAAGCTAGCCTCCGCAATTTAGCGAGATCCTCAGCAACCTTATGATACCCTGCCTCAACAAAAGGGTGGGCTGGGGATGTAACTCAGTGGTAAGCGCCCCGGGTTCTATCTCAGGCACTAAATACAAACAAACATGTCTCCTACACCCGCCCGTATGGGGTCCAGTTCAAGAGCGCGAGGGCGGAAGTGGTGATGGCCGGCGCGGCCGGAAGTTCAGATCAGCTGATGGGGGAGGCGGCTCCGCAGCCGCCTAGAGGCCCCGGCCGCCCAGCGCTTCGTCCGGGCCCTGAGTCTCGGAGACTGGGCACAACCCCTGTTCGTACCTCGCTGTTGGGCGAGGCCTGGTCCCGTGTCTCTCTCAGGCTTGGGATCTTCGCCCGGCACGGCCGCCCTGAGCACCCCGGCCACCCCCAGCCCCGGCTCGCCCCTCAGGCCCCGGGCCTCCCCTCAGTCCCCGGCCGGCGGCCCAGGCCCCGGATCCGCGGGGGGAGACCCGGCCCCGGGGGGTGCGGGCCCCATGGAGCTGATGTTCGCGGAATGGGAGGATGGAGAGCGCTTCTCATTCGAGGATTCAGACCGCTTTGAGGAGGATTCGCTCTGTTCCTTCATCTCCGAGGCCGAAAGCCTTTGCCAGAACTGGCGGGGATGGCGCAAACAGTCGGCGGGGCCCAATTCCCCCACTGGCGGCGGTGGAGGAGGTGGTAGTGGCGGTACCAGAATGAGAGGTGAGGGTGCACGGGGTGGGGTGGGGGGAGGGGAGCGGACAGGCTCTGTTTGGGCCTTGCTTGGGAGCTGTCCGGGACCGGGAGCTGTCCCAACCTTAGGATTGCTTTCAGGAGTCGCTTTTCCGGCCCTCCGGAGGTGGGCTGACTTCTCCATGCAAGTGTGTGTGTGTGTGTGTGTGTGAGAGAGAGAGAGAGAGAGAGAGAGAGAGAGAGAGAGAGAGAGAGAGATGCGTTGTGGCAGGGAATCCTGGGTTGGACAGAAAGATCTTTTGTCGTTCCTTTGCCTTAAAGATGGAGTAAGGGGGAGGAATCCGATCTCTGATTTGGGAATACTCAACTGAGGTCAGCCTTTAGAAAACCAGAAGGTAGAAGGGAATGTGGTTAAGGGTTGGATTGTGAAGAAGTGACCACTTGAGGTGTGTCACTCCATTGCAAAGTGCTTTAGGAAGCTTCTTGCTTCAGGCTGTTGATCTCTCATCTCAACTGCTCCAAGAGGGGATCATCCCACCTAGAAGAAAGTGGAGGTGAACTGGCCTGTGAGAAGAGACTCCATAGTTCATGGGGTTATATCAGAGTTTTGCTGCTGGCCATATGGAACATCTGTCAGAAGCCAAGGCTGGGACCTGTGGAATGGGAGCCTTAGATTTCCATATCAGGGCCTAGTCAAGAATGTGGATAATTGTCTCTGAGCTCTCTTTATGAAACATTTTCTTGCTTTATTCTTTCATTCTTGGATCTTTCTGAGAAATAAGTGATTAGTGCTGTGAAGAATTTTGCTTTATTTAGAGGGGATGGAAAGGAAGAAAGTAAAGATAAGAAACTCCTCAGGCTCAGACTCATCACATCCTTTCCCTGCCTTACTCACAGCAGTTTTTGCCCTGGACCTCAGCAGTTGAGGGGTTTAATTTGTGTGAGCCTATGCAGGTCATTCCAAGAGTTCTGTTTTCCAAGCTGCCCTGTAGAGATTTTTGGTGCTCTTTTGGAATGGAGTGAAATGTACATGTGTCACTTTTTAGGAGTGGGCACAAGTGGTAGTATTCAACCTCAGTTTAAGAGAAAGCACATGCTTGTGTGTACACATGCGTGCGCGCGCACACAGACACAGATCCTAAGCAGTTTCACTGTGGGTCTTCTATGGTTTCCCTGATTCTTTCATATTTGCATGTGTGGGTGGCCTTGGGTCTTAAGAGCTCCCATTCTCTGGGGAAGTAACTAAAGTCATAGTATCGAACATTTTCAACATTGGTATCATCTTGAACAGGTTAAAATCTGGAAAAGTGTGTCATTCCCATCCACCCCCTCAACCCAATCCATGGCTACTTTCAGTGGCTTATTTTTGTAAAAGTGTTTATGTTTTTAAAAAAGGATTCTTTTCAGTTCTGAGATTTTCGGATCCATCTTCTAATCTGGCTAGTCATTTGATGAAGTGTGCAGCCTGTTTTAATATTACTTGTTTTGACTAAAGCAGTGTGGAGAACCTTCTTGAATGGTAACTCCATCCTGCTCCTGGTGATTCCAGGAGTAGCAGCTAAGTCCCCTTGAGATACCTGTCTTTCCACCAGGGCTTCCATTGTGGGAAGTCAGAGGTTAGGTCAGCTTCTTTGTTCTTGAGGTCCCTGCTTAACTTTTCTGGCTTATCTTCTCTTCTTAAATAGGTGGCTGTTTTAGAGAAAAAGGGATAGAGAACAGGCAATCAGAATTAAGAATGCCAAAGGAGAGAAATTCACAATGTAATATGAATCTGAACTGCTTTGGGTATGTAGGAAATATGATGCCAAGCCCAACGAACACATCTGTCTGGCCAGGAGTTTCCTGAATCTCCCTTGTATCTTCTTTTCTGAGCCTGAAATAGCAGGCTATAGACTGGGGACTGCCCAGCTCCCCTTTCCCAGAGGAAGTTTTTAGGGTTAATGTCCCCTTACAAGAGGGTTCATGGGATTTCCATCCAGGACTCCCTTTTCTTTCATATTGAAGATAGGGCCCAGGATGGTGCCAAGTGATTATGGCCCTTTTCATTTCCTCTTCATTTCCCCTACCCCAACTTTTGTTTCCAAAGATGGACTGGTAATCCCATTGGTGGAGCTATCAGCAAAGCAGGTGGCATTTCACATCCCGTTTGAAGTGGTGGAGAAAGTTTACCCTCCAGTGCCTGAGCAACTCCAGCTCCGAATTGCTTTTTGGAGCTTCCCTGAGAATGAAGAGGACATTCGGTAAGGACAGAGGACTGATGGTGGGGAGTGGGGTCCTGATATCCCACACTGTCTTCTGGGCTTTCTACAGAACAAAGGAGATATTGTATTTGGGGATGTAATGAGAAAAATCCAGTAGAGAAGGGAGTGCCTGGGATTTCCTCCAAAAAAGAGTGACAATGAGGAGAAAGTACTTAGGGCATTGTGGTCTCTGATAGGGTCTGTGAAAGGTTATTTGTTGTGTTGTGGCCTCTTCTCTTCCCTTCAGACTGTATTCGTGCTTGGCCAATGGCAGTGCAGATGAGTTCCAGCGAGGGGATCAGCTGTTCCGCATGAGGGCTGTAAAGGATCCACTGCAGATAGGTAAGGGTCCCATCACGCCTGTGGCAGCTTTGCTCCCCCATTCACCTGTTATGAATTAAAGACCCATTGCAGCCAGTTACGGTGATGCACACCAATAATCCAAGCAGCTTGGGAGGCTGAGGCAGGAGGATTGTGAGTTCAAAGCCAGTCTCAGCAACGGCGAGGCACTAATCAACTCAGTGAGACCCTGTCTCTAAATAAAATAGAAAGTAGGGTTGGGGATGTGGCTCAGTGGTTGAGTGCTCCTGAGTTCAATCCCCAGTACCTCCCACTACCCCCATCAAAAAAAAAAAAAAAAAAACAAAGACCCAGGGGCTGGGGTTGTGGCTCAGTGGTAGAGCACTCGCTTAGCATGTGAGAGGCCCTGGGTTCTATCCTCAGCACCTCATTAAAATAAATAAATAAATTAATTAAATAAAGGTATTATGTCTAACAACAAAAAAAAAATCTTTAAAAACAACAACAACAAAAAAAAACGAAGACCCATTGCAAAAACTCTGGAGCATGTTGTCTGAATAACTACGGGGCCAAGGTTCAGAGCAGAGATCCCTGATTGTGCCATTATTTTTCCTAGGATTCCACCTGAGTGCTACAGTGGTGCCACCTCAGATGGTTCCTCCAAAGGGGGCCTACAACGTGGCTGTGATGTTTGACCGCTGCCGGGTCACTTCCTGCAGCTGTACCTGTGGGGCTGGGGCCAAATGGTGTACTCACGTCGTGGCACTCTGTCTCTTCCGCATCCACAACGTGAGGCCCTCCCAATTTATCCTGGCCCTATCCTACGCTCCATTTCCCCCTTCTCTGCTGCATGCCTGGCCACAATGTGAGCCCCCTTGCCTCCCCTGTTCTGCCTGCCTGTCCCCTGTTCCCCTTCAGCAAAAGGCTTTTCTTAAATCGCTCTCTTTCTGGGTCCCCTTTAGGCTTCTGCAGTCTGCCTGCGTGCCCCAGTCTCAGAGTCCCTATCTAGACTGCAGAGGGACCAGCTGCAGAAGTTTGCTCAGTATCTCATCAGTGAGCTCCCTCAGCAGGTGAGTGAGATTGTCATGCCCTTCCACAATTAGCTGCATATCCTCATATCAGCCTTCCTGTTAGGCCCAGATGACTCCTTGGGTTCATCTACACTTTATTCTTTCTACCTTTGTGTCTTTCTCCTCAGATCCTCCCTACAGCTCAGCGTCTCCTGGATGAACTCCTCTCCTCCCAGTCAACAGCCATTAATACAGTGTGTGGAGCCCCAGGTAAGTGTAGTGAGAAAGAAGGGCAGTAGGAAGAAAGTAGGCTGATAATACAGAGTGCTGCTTGCTAAGGCTCACTATTGTCAGGAAAGTCCAGGCCCCTGTCAGTAGGTGACTGACTGCCTGTCATCCCAGATCCCACAGCAGGGCCCTCAGCTTCGGACCAGAGCACTTGGTATTTGGATGAGTCAACACTGACCGACAATATCAAGAAGACGTTGCACAAGTTCTGTGGTCCCTCTCCTGTGGTCTTCAGGTAAATTGGATCTCTGCGTATTGAGTCTGTGGTTGCTGGGGTACATCCTTTAGGCTGTTGGCAGATCCTTTTTTTTTTTAATGAGGATTGAACCCAGGGCCTTGCACATGCTAGGCGAATGCTCTACTACTGAGCCACAACCCCTGCTCCTTTGTTTTATTAATGTTTGTGTTCCCTACCTTCTCTTTGCATTGGTGTGGTGCCTGGCACACAAATGTCATTGACCAATCACTGGATGATGATGATCTTGTATAGTCACAGAGTGGTAGAATAAGGGTCATTTTTCTTCCTTTGACAGATGAGAAAGTTCTAGATTTTTTTTATGGTCATCCCATTCCCCATCTACTCTGTATTTGGGGTCAGAACCTCTTTTTTTTTTTTTTTGGTACTATGGATTGAACTGAGGGCTTAACCACTGACCCACATTCCCAGCCTTTTTTATATTTTATTTAGAGACAGATTCTCACTGAGTTGCTTAGTACTTCGCTAAGTTGTAAGGCTGGCTTTGAGTTTGCAATCCTCCTTCCTCAGCCTCTTGAACTGCTGGGATTTAGGTGTACGCCACCGTGCCTGTACAGAACCTCTTTTGGGTCAAAGCCCTATTGATTTTACTCACTTCATTCAGCCCCATCTTAGTTACCATTTTCTGTTCTACTGATTTTTTTTCTTGAGTACTGGGCATTGGATCCAGGGTGTTGTGCATGGTAGTTCTCTGCCACCATGTTAAATACCTGGCCCTCTGCTCCATTAATTTTACAGTGATGTGAACTCCATGTATCTGTCTTCCACGGAGCCTCCAGCTGCTGCTGAATGGGCATGTCTGCTGCGCCCTCTGAGAGGTCGTGAGCCAGAGGGCGTCTGGAACCTGCTTAGCATTGTGCGGGAGATGTTCAAGCGGAGGGATAGCAATGCTGCCCCCTTGCTGGAAATCCTTACTGACCAGTGCCTCACCTACGAACAGGTAATTCCCCAGAGTTGGAGAACTCCATGGTAGTTCTTTAGCTTCCCAGCTTCATTCTCCTTTTTCTGACAAGGACACCAGGGAGAGCTGCTCTGACTTTTTGAGCTATAGGTACATCTCACACCCCTCTTTGTCTCCAGATAACAGGTTGGTGGTACAGTGTGCGTACCTCAGCCTCACACAGCAGTGCCAGTGGACACACAGGCCGTAGCAATGGGCAGTCAGAAGTGGCAGCTCATGCATGTGCCAGCATGTGTGACGAGATGGTCACACTATGGAGACTGGCTGTGCTGGACCCTGCCCTCAGCCCCCAGCGGTGAGTCTCCCTATAAACTCCCCATAGCATTAACTAGGCCAATCCAAGATAAACTGAGCCCTCATTTTCTTGTACATGGGGATGTGCCATTATTCTCATCCTAGGGAAATGGGAGTGCACAGCCCAAGAATTACTAGGGATTTATGGTTCTATTTTCTGAAGGACTTTTCTCCTCCTCTCCCCAAAAACATCCCTTTTCCAAAATTTCTGTGTCCGAGGGCTGGCTCAAGAAGTGTTTCCCCCCTATCCTTTCCCTATGCCTTTTTGGGGCATATACCTACTTCATCCCTTTTTCCCTTCTTAGTGCAGACTGCTGGGTTGTTCCCCCAGCAGCCTCCTGCCCTTTGTTCCCACAGCCGCCGGGAACTGTGTGCACAGTTGCGCCAGTGGCAACTGAAGGTGATTGAGAATGTAAAGCGCGGACAGCACAAGAAGACCCTAGAGCGGCTTTTTCCTGGCTTCCGACCTGCAGTGGAAGCCTGCTACTTTAACTGGGAAGAGGCCTACCCACTTCCTGGTGTCACTTACAGCGGCACTGACCGGAAGCTAGCCCTGTGCTGGGCCCGAGCCTTGCCTCCACGTCCAGGAGTCTCCCGTTCTGGGGGCCTGGAAGAATCCCGGGACAGACCTCGACCTCTTCCTACTGAACTAGCTGTGCGGCCCAAGGAGCCTGGGCCCAAGCGCAAGGGATTGGGTGAGGGGGTTCCCTCCTCACAGCGGGGTCCCCGCCGCCTCTCAGCTGAAGGGGGAGATAAGTCTTTGCATAAGTTGGGTTCAGGCGGGGGCAAAGCCAAGGCACTGGGTGGGGCTGGCAGTGGGGGCAAGGGCTCAGCAGGCAGTGGGAGCAAGCGACGGCTGAGCAGTGAGGACAGCTCCCTGGAGCCAGATCTGGCAGAGATGAGCCTGGATGACAGCAGCCTGGCCCTGGGTGCAGAGGCCAGCACCTTTGGTGGATTCCTAGAAAGCCCTCCACCCTGTCCTACCCCTGGTGTCTCCCGAGGCCCATCCACCTTCCTTCCTGAGCCCCCAGATACTTATGAGGAAGATGGTGGCGTGTACTTCTCAGAAGGGCCTGAGCTTCCCACAGCCTCTGCTGGTCCCCCCAGCCTACTACCTGGGGAGGTCTGTACCCGGGATGACCTCCCTTCTACAGATGAGAGTGGCAATGGGCTTCCCAAAACCAAAGAGGCAGCCCCTGCCATTGGAGAGGAGGATGATGACTACCAGGCATATTACCTGAATGCCCAGGACGGGGCTGGGGGCGAGGAGGAGAAGGCCGAGGGCGGGGCTGGGGAGGAGCACGACCTGTTTGCTGGGCTGAAGCCACTGGAACAGGAGAGCCGCATGGAGGTGAGGGGACTGAGGGAGGGAGGAGTGGGTGCTTCTTAGTCACTGCTGGGAGGGGCTCCCTGACTCTATTTGGAAGTGTCAGGACTATTGGCATAACTTAGAATCCCAAAGCAGGCTCCTGACATCCCCATCTGCCATCTATTCTCTTCAGTGTTTCTGCATTGATTTTTTTTTTCCACTAAAATGTTTGATTGTGTCACTCTGCTACTTAAAATCCACTGCCCTTAAGGATAAAAATGAGGGTCCTTGGGCTGGGGTTGTGGCTTGCCTAGCACATGTGAGGGCCTGGGTTTGATTCTCAGCACTGCATATAAATAAATAAAGTAAAGATCTATTGACAACTTACAAAAAAAAATGAGGGTCCTTGGCATGACCTGTGAGGTTCCACTTGGTCTGATCTTTTCCAACTTCTCTGGCTTTGCCTGGCTATTCTGTCCCTTATCTTCCATGCAGCCAACCCATTCCTAAGCCTGCTGTGCCCCTTCTTGCCTCCATACTTTTGTACAGATTATCATTTCTGCCTGGAATGCTCTCTCCTCACCTGTCTGATCAGCTCCTGTTCTTTCTTCAGGTCTCAGAGACCTTAAAGACCATCACCTCTGGATAGTCCTTCCTTCTACTACCCCTCTGCCCCAGTCCCAGTGAGCATACTACTCAGTTGTCCCCCTCTTGACCTTTGCCAGTAGTACTGCTGGCACCACACTAGTTGTATGCTCATGTCTGTCTCTCTAACCAAACTGAGCTCATAGTATACCTGAGACCAGCATAGGGCCTAGCATATAGCAAGTGCTCAAGAAATGTATGCTTCATGAGTGAGCATGATGTCATGCCTATGCAAGTTGACACTTCAACCCATCTGGTCCCATGTCCTCTCTCTAGGTGTTATTTGCCTGTGCTGAGGCCCTGCACGCTCATGGTTATAGCAGTGAGGCCTCCCGTCTCACTGTGGAGCTTGCCCAAGACCTGTTAGCTAACCCACCTGACCTCAAGGTAGAGCCGCCCCCTGCCAAGGTGAGAGAGACCCCTCTCCTTTACCTGTCTGGCCCCCACTTTCTCCTAACCTCCCATGCCCCACCCCAAGTGAGATCCCGTTCCTACCTTCATGGGGTGAGTCAGATTCATCTGCCTGCTTCCTTATGCTTCTCTATGTAGGGCAAGAAGAATAAAGTATCCACAAGCCGTCAGACCTGGGTGGCTACCAACACCCTGACCAAGGCAGCCTTCCTGTTGACAGTGCTAAGTGAGCGTCCAGAACACCACAATCTGGCCTTCCGAGTTGGCATGTTTGCCTTGGAGCTACAGCGGCCCCCAGCTTCTACCAAGGCCTTGGAGGTCAGAGTTTCTATCTGAGCCTTGTACCTTGTTCTCCTCAGATCCTTGCATCTCGCTTTCCATTGAGGCATAGGAGGTATGAGCCCCTTATGTGTGCCCTCAGGTGAAGCTGGCATACCAGGAGTCAGAGGTGGCTGCCTTGCTCAAGAAAATTCCTTTGGGTCCCAGTGAGATGAGTACCATGCGCTGCCGGGCAGAGGAGCTTCGGGAGGGGACACTCTGTGACTATCGGCCTGTGTTGCCTCTCATGTTGGCCAGTTTCATCTTTGATGTGCTCTGTGCTCCAGGTACAGTGCCTGCTCCTACAGTAAGTGGGAAAATGGGGGAGGGGACGCCTTCTGTATAAAGCCAAGAACCCCAAGGCTCTGACTGAATTACATTTAGGACCCATTAGGCAGGTTTGTGGGTAGGTCTGGGATGATGAGCATCTCGGGTTCCCTTGCATTCTTGGTACTTCTGTCTGCCTGACTTACCCCAACTTTTATCCAGTGGTTTCTCCCACGGGTTCCCGGCCCCCAAGTCGCAACTGGAGCAATGAGCTGCCTGGAGATGAGGAGCTAGGATTTGAAGCAGCAGTTGCTGCCTTGGGTGAGTCTGTCAGTGTTTTGAGTATATCCATGAGCTAAGCCTTGCCCAGGCCTTAAATGTTATGAAATCGCATCCTCTTCCTGAGGGGTGTCTGATAATGGGAAAGTCAGGATAATTTGTGTGAACCAACTAATGCCTATGAGACAATCAGGAATATAGGGCAAAAATGTGTGTGTAGATTATGGGTGTTCTAAGGGCAACAAAACAAAAATCTAGGGAAAAGACCTTAGAGAAGTGACAGAACATGGAATGTAAGTTAAAAGATCAGTAACTTCTAGATAGGGGAACACCACAAATAAAGATTCAGTTATAGCCAGGTGCCATGGTGGCACCCTATATTCTAGCTGCTCAGGAGATTGAGGCAGGAAGATCACTTGAGCTCAGAAGTTTGAGGCAACATAACAAGACCCCATATCAAAAAACGAATATATACAGAGGTGCAGTCAAATCTTTGTGCAAGTGAGGAGCCCACTTCCCTAAAGTGATAGGTACGGGGCTGGGGATGTGGCTCAAGTGGTAGCGCGCTTGCCTGGCATGCGCGCGGCGCTGGGTTCGATCCTCAGCACCACATACAAATGAGGATGTTGTGTCTGCCGAAAACTAAAAAATAAATATTAAAAATTTCTTCTCTCTCTCTCTCTAAAATAAATAAATAAATAAATAAATAAATAAATAAATAAAGTGATAGGTACATGCTAGGTGGATAGGGTGGGCTAGGTTAAAGGTCTTAAAAAAGCAAACAGAGCTTCAATTGAATATGATATACAGCAGGGACCTTTTACCATGTGATTTGGTTGGGCCAAAAAGAACCCCTTATTTCACATGTTGGTGGTTGGGGAATCCTGGCCTATTTGCCTTTGCTGTCTTGGGAGTTATGACTACTCTTAATTTCCATGAGGCTCTCCTCACAGGGATGAAGACAACAGTGAGCGAGGCAGAACATCCCCTCCTATGTGAAGGCACACGTCGGGAGAAGGGTGACCTGGCATTAGCACTCATGATCACTTACAAGGACGACCAGGCCAAGCTCAAGAAGGTAAGGGACTGAGGTACTGGGCTTTTGACAGACAGGGAGTGAGCAAATATCACCACCTTTCTCAGGAGTTTCCAGTACTATTCTGGAAAGTACTATTCGGCCCATAGGAGGTAAGTAGGGAATCTTGGGAACTTCTCATAGAGAACAAGAGACCAATGGTTCTTATAGGTGTGCTTGGGCATGAGGTGGAAGAAGAGAAGCAGAGAGCATAAAGTCATTCATTCATTTATTTCAATATTTATTGAATATCAGTATATTCAGTTCTGAGGTAAGTGTTACAGAAGATACCAAGACATGTAAGCTGGGAGGTTATCCTGTAGCTATAACTTGGGGAAGTCTTCCTGAGGAGGTAGCATTAGGCTGCTTCAAGGAGAAAGGAAGGTAATAGAAGTCAGGAGATAAAGGGCATCCTGTCACTGCTTCTTTGTCCTCTAGATCTTAGATAAACTCTTGGATCGAGAGAGCCAGACGCATAAGCCACAGACTCTGAGCTCATTCTACTCATCTAGCCGCCCAGCTACAGCCAACCAGAGGTCTCCTTCAAAGCACGGGGGCCCATCTGCCCCAGGGGCCCTGCAGCCACTGACCTCAGGCTCTGCAGGGCCTGCTCAGCCAGGGAATGTGGCAGGGGCTGGGCCAGGCCCTGCTGAGGGATTCACAGAGAAGAATGTGCCTGGTGAGGTGGGGGCACTGGGCAGGGGAATGAATGGTATATAGCCATATTTGGGTACCCTTTCCTGGACTCATCCCAACTTCCTGTTTTCCCCACCTAGAAAGTTCCCCTCATTCCCCATGTGAGGGTCTCCCATCTGAGGCAGCTTTGACCCCAAGGCCAGAGGGAAAGGTTCCAAGCCGCCTGGCACTTGGCAGTCGTGGAGGCTACAATGGACGGGGCTGGGGCTCCCCAGGGCGGCCCAAGAAGAAGCATACAGGTAGGACAGCCCATAGAATGACATGGAGAGGAGGATATACCTGAAGTTGGAGTTTGACTTCAGGGACTCCTATTTCTGAGACTGACTTGTCTTGGGGGATGTTAGGCATGGCTAGCATCGACAGCAGTGCCCCTGAAACAACATCGGATAGTTCCCCCACCTTAAGCCGGAGGCCACTTCGAGGGGGCTGGGCCCCCACCTCCTGGGGTCGAGGACAAGACAGTGACAGCATTAGCAGCTCTTCCTCGGATTCCCTGGGCTCCTCATCCTCCAGTGGAAGTCGCCGGGCCAGTGCCAGTGGAGGGGCCCGCACAAAGACAGTTGAAGTTGGCAGGTCAGTTGGAAGAAATACCTATCTCCCCTAACCTGGACTACCCTCAGAGCTACATCCCTAGTGTAATCCAACCACTGTCCCTAACCTCCTCCCTTGCCCTGGTCCTTCTCAACCTACCTGGACACTCATTTCAAAGAAACCCCATCCCCGTCCCTACCCCATTGCCCCCTTTAGGTACAAGGGCCGCCGCCCAGAGAGTCATGCCCCCCATGTACCCAATCAGCCGTCAGAGGCAGCTGCACACTTCTACTTCGAGCTGGCGAAGACAGTGCTGATCAAGGCAGGGGGCAACAGCAGCACTTCCATTTTCACACATCCATCTTCCTCAGGGGGCCACCAGGGTCCTCACCGCAACCTGCACCTTTGCGCCTTCGAGATTGGGCTTTATGCCCTTGGCCTGCACAACTTTGTTTCTCCCAACTGGCTGTCACGTACCTATTCTTCTCACGTCTCCTGGATTACAGGTAAATCTAATGTCCTGATTTGGGTATAGGAGTGGGGTTAACTGGTGGAGACAAGAGCCTTAACTTTGGGGTAATACTGATTTAATGAGAGACATCATCCCTACACTCCAGTGGTGCCCACACTAACCCCACTGTGCTCTTTCCCTGAAGGGCAGGCAATGGAGATTGGCAGTGCAGCCCTGACTATACTGGTAGAATGCTGGGATGGGCATCTGACACCCCCTGAGGTTGCATCCCTGGCTGACAGAGCATCACGGGCACGAGACTCCAATATGGTGCGGGCAGCGGCAGAGCTGGCCTTAAGCTGTCTGCCTCATGCCCATGCATTGAACCCCAATGAAATCCAGCGGGCTCTGGTGCAGTGCAAGGAGCAGGTATTTCTAAAGGCAATCTGGGGACCTGGGCAGGAATGCTGGGCATGGGGAAATGTGAAGGACCCTTTTTTTTTTTTTTGAAAAGGGGTCTTGAGGCTGGGGCTGGGGCTGAGCATTAGTACACTTGCCTGGCATGTGTGAGGCACTGGGTTCGATTCTCAGCACTGTCTATCAATAACTAAAAAAAAATTTAAAAAAGAGTTATGACTACTGTTATGACTACTCTTTTAGAAGAGTAGTCATAAGGAAAGGGGTCTTGAAGTTGTGCAGGCTGGCTCACAACTTGTGATCCTTTTATCTTAGCCTCCCTTGTGTCTGGGACTATAGGTGTGTTGCCAAGCCTAAATGGAGGAACCAGTTCTTGATTCCTATCTTCAAGAGTTAACAGAGTAGGGCTGGAGATATAGCTCAGTTGGTAGAGTACTTGCCTCACATGCACAGGTCCCTGGGTTCAATCCCCAGCACCACAAAGAAAAAAAAAAGAGGGTTCACAGAGTATCCAGTTTGTCCTTTTATATTGACATTTTAACATTTCAGGTTGAATATTCTTTATCTGAAATGCCTGGAACCACAAGTGTTTCAGATTTTAGATTTTGGAATATTTGCCTATACATAATGAGATATCTTGAGGATGAGAGCCAAGTCTAAACATGAAATTTGTTTCATACACCTTATACACATAGCCAGAAGGTAATCTCACAATATTTTAAACAATTTTGTGCATGAAACCAAATTTCACGGTGAGAAATTTTCCATGTTTGGCATCAGGTTGGTGCTCAGAAAGTCTTAGATTTGGGAATTTAGGAATGCTTAATCTGTAATATACTTTCATACCTATCATATCCTAAGGTTAGGATTATTCCTATTTTACTGTTAAGGAAATAGAGGCTTGTAGTTTAGAGACCAAGATGGTTACTCAGAATGGAAAACTTGGGGAAGACCTCAGAGAGAGAATGAGATATGGATGGGGAGGGGTGATTACATTAGTTTGGAACTGGGACTATTATCTGGGTCTTGACTTCTATTGGTCAGCAAGTATTTGTTCAGCATCTGAAGCAGTAACTGAGCATTGACCCTGACCTCTGATGCCTACCCACAACCAGCTAACTCAGAGGGAGCCATTGGAATGTCATCTGACAACATTCCTGGGATAAAGTCTTTCCCACTTAACACTCTGTGCCCCTCCCTTCCAGGATAACCTGATGTTGGAGAAGGCCTGCATGGCAGTGGAAGAGGCGGCTAAGGGTGGGGGCGTGTACCCCGAAGTATTGTTTGAGGTTGCTCACCAGTGGTTCTGGCTATATGAGCAAACAGCAGGTGGCTCATCCACAGCCCGTGAGGGGGCTACAAGCTGTAGTGCCACTGGGATCAGGGCAGCTGGGGAGGCTGGGCGGGGGCTGCCTGAGGGCAGGGGGGGCCCAGGGACTGAACCTGTTACAGTGGCGGCAGCAGCAGTGACAGCAGCAGCCACAGTGGTTCCAGTCATTTCAGTGGGGTCCAGTTTATATCCAGGTCCAGGACTGGGGCATGGTCACTCTCCTGGCCTGCACCCCTATACTGCTTTACAGCCCCACCTGCCCTGTAGCCCTCAGTACCTCACCCACCCAGCTCACCCTGCCCATCCCATGCCTCATATGCCCCGGCCTGCCGTCTTCCCTGTGCCCAGCTCTGCATACCCACAGGTGAGACCAGTATCCTGCTGTGTTCAGGGTGGGACATGTGGAAACACACTGGGAGTTCATGGAGGGTTGGGTGGAGTGGGGTAGTACTCTGGGAATATAATAATACTTCCAAAAGTCCTGACGAGGTGGTGGGAATCTGGGGGACCCAGCCTAAGATAAGTGTAGGGATACCCATTTGTAGGGTGAAGGGGCAGAGCTATATCCTACTATATAACTTGATATCTTCCTTCTCTTTCTCCCCCTGCCTCTAGGGTGTGCATCCTGCATTCCTGGGGGCTCAGTACCCTTACTCAGTGACACCTCCCTCACTTGCTGCCACTGCTGTGTCTTTCCCTGTCCCTTCCATGGCACCCATCACAGTCCATCCCTACCACACAGAGCCAGGGCTCCCACTGCCCACCAGTGTGGCCTGTGAGTTGTGGGGACAGGGAACAGGTGAATGGAGGGGAGGCACAGTGGACAGGGGAGGTAGGGTGGGAGTCTTCTCTGTCCCTCTTTGTGCTAGGTCTCACATGGTTTTCATTCTACCCTTAGTGAGCAGTGTCCATCCAGCATCCACATTTCCAGCCATCCAGGGTGCCTCACTGCCTGCCCTGACCACACAGCCCAGCCCTTTGGTTAGTGGGGGCTTTCCACCACCTGAGGAGGAGACGCATAGTCAACCTGTCAATCCACACAGCCTGCACCACCTGCATGCTGCCTACCGTGTTGGTGAGAGGAGGTTCCTTTCTGTACTCCTTCAGTGGACCCCTTCTACTAGCTCTTAATTTGCTTATTATGAGGTCAAATATGGGATCAGATATTGGGGTAGAGGGTAATAATAGGATGCACCCTACTATGTGCTCACCCTTATCTCTCAGGAATGCTGGCACTAGAGATGCTGGGTCGCCGGGCACACAACGATCACCCCAACAACTTCTCCCGCTCCCCCCCTTACACTGATGATGTCAAATGGTTGCTGGGGCTGGCAGCAAAGCTGGGTAACACCTCCCCTCCCCAGGACCATTGTCCCCCCGACCTGCTCCCTCCACCTTCCTATCCCAGACCTCCTTCCTAGCTCTTGCTCAGAGTTGAGGCCTTGGTCGGGTATGTGTGCGTGCGCGGGGGGTGGAGGGTTACCTCAGCTCCTAGGGTGGAGGGAGGCTTTCTGCCAGGCCAGAGCTGAGATATGTAAGTTGGGTCCCTAGGGCAGAGGTGGCCACCCCCGTCTCATGCCCCTCCCCCCTGCCCCCCAGGAGTGAACTACGTGCACCAGTTCTGTGTGGGGGCAGCCAAGGGGGTGCTGAGCCCGTTTGTGCTGCAGGAGATCGTCATGGAGACGCTGCAGCGGCTGAGCCCCGCTCATGCCCACAACCATCTGCGTGCCCCGGCCTTCCACCAACTGGTGCAGCGCTGCCAGCAGGCATACATGCAGGTGACAATCCAGGAAGTACAGGGCAGGGTGGAGTACCTCCTGGGTAGTTATGGACCAGAGTGCTTAGTGTATAAGGGAGGAGGGGTGTGGTTCTGTGCTTTGTACCAAGGCTCACCCTACACACGTCCTTCAGTACATCCACCACCGCTTGATTCACCTGACCCCTGCCGACTACGACGACTTTGTGAATGCGATCCGCAGTGCCCGCAGCGCCTTCTGCCTGACACCCATGGGCATGATGCAGTTCAACGACATCCTACAGAACCTCAAGCGCAGCAAACAGACCAAGGAGCTGTGGCAGCGGGTCTCACTCGAGATGACCACCTTCTCTCCCTGAGTCTGGCACCCTTAGGGCCCTATACGGGGACACAGGCCCATGGCTATGGGGGTCCCTCACATAGAGGGAGTGAATCTTGGTTGGACAGATCATCTCCACTCAGTTCCCTGGTAGCCCAGACTGGCAGCTGCTCTTGGGCTGTAGCTTGGGGCCAAGATGTCTCAGACCCTAGAAACTTAGGGCTTGGGGAGACGGTCCTGTCTGGGAGGGGGCGTTGGGTGGCCTATGGTATTTATTTGGCATTTATAAATATATAAGCTCCTTTTTTACTCTAGTGTGCCTGGGCCTTTCCCTTCTTTTCCTCTATGTGCTGCTGCTATACCTTGAGCCAGGGGGAAAACAGATCTGATATTTGCTTTATTCTAGTTTTTTCACTTCAGTGAGGTAGACGAAACAGAAAAATAAGGATGTTTATTATGGACATTTCTAGCCCACAGCTTGGGCTTATACTCAGCTCTAAGAGCCACTGTACGACCTCATCCCCATTCAATGTGAATGACTTAGGGAGGCCGGGCCCCACGTAGATCCACTGCCTGACTAAAGGGGCCTCAATAAAAGGTCCCTCTCTTAGCCAGGTATAGATAGATATACTGCTGGGACTGCAGAGGAAAATCATTGGATTAATATGTTACATTCCTCTACACCTTGTCTGGACCCTCTTATTTCTCCCACCTCCCAATTTCACGGGTCAAAGGTACCTAGTACCATGACATGGGGTACCAAGTAAAGCCTCACTATCAGGCCCCAGAGCTATGGGAAAGAGATGCCCTTCTCAGCCATCGCAGGCCTGGGGGGGGCCACTGAGGTAGAAGGGGGAGGGGTCAGGCCACTCTTATTCCCCTTGTGGGCCCTGCTTTTTGCTGGTAATGGAAGGCTGGGAACATCAGCCCAGACTGGAACGCTGCAGTTCTTCCCGAAGCCACGAGGGTACTGCCTGTCCAAGCCGGTTCAGCAGCTTCAACAGCTCCAAGTTATGGTTTCGGAAAAAATCCGTAAGGAAAAGGCGGGACTGACAGGAGAAAAATGAAGGGAGACACAAATAGTAAGGACCAGGATGGAATCAGACCCTAGAGTTGGAACAGGACTATCCTTCCCAGACTTTACTTACCTCAGTGTCCATATCTGGGTACCTCCGGCCTTTGCTTTTGCCTAGACATCGAGTTTTACCACCTTCAAGTCCCTGGCACCAAAATCCCTTATCTTCATCAAACCTGTTCAACAGAAAAAGGACATTTGGTGGCAGGAAGAAAAGAAATTCAAGCCCCATAAATGTGTACTACCCCTCCCAGTCCACAAGGACACATTTCTCTTTGCGAAACAGGGTAAACCCATGTTTTCCAAATAGATGTGATCAGCCTGCTTCCCCACTTCACCCAGAGATTCCTCCCCTGAGTCATGCTCTCCCACCTGAGGGTCCGTGTGTAGTTCAGAAAGGGCGTGATACCCAGGAACTTCTGGATGCTCTCCATTGAGGCTGCAGGATTGGTACGCAGCTCTTGCCCATCCACAATCAGCAGCTAAAGGGATAGGGATGTGGTTCCCTCTAGATTCCTAAGAAGCCTCTAGGCTGAAGGGAAGGTGGACCCCAATGAGGGAGGGATCTTGGGGGGATTGTACCTGTCCAGAGGGGTAGTAAGTCAGCCAGCGTTGTAGATGGGTGGAATAATAGCCAGGGACAAGACAGCGGTTCTGCAGAGAGCGAAGTACCAGAGGGGCCTGGGAGGAAGCTGAAATCACCTGGTAGAAGGTATAGTTCAGAGCAACTGGGTCTCCGTGTGCACGCTGGTGCTAAAGGACAAGGAAGGGAAGGGACAGGTGATTATCAGAATTATTTTGTCCTTATTCTTGGTCTGGTGAAAGTACAGGCACCCCCTCCCTAAGGTACTAGTTGTTTCCCTACCCTCATTCTTTTTTCTCTAGTAATCACCAGTCCCACACCCACCTTCTCCTTAAGCCCCAATGTGTCCCTAGCTTCAGCCAGACCTGGTACCAGGAGTAGGCCCTGTCAGCAGGATTGGTGAGCACAGTGATGATCTTGGCTCTTGGCAGGAGGGCAGCCCCCCGCCGTGGTACAACCTCTGAATCAAAGTAGGTGGCACTTTTTTCAAACAGGAAGTCAGTGCTGGCATTAGAAGGAACAGGGAAGAAGTCCATATACCTAGGAAGCAGCAGAGGAAAGGCCCAGAGTGAAAAAAAACAGATGTCTGCTGGGAGAAGGAACTGTTTCTCTGAGAAACATTCAAAGCAGTCTCAGTCTCACCAGTCAATACCCTTGTGGTAATTAGGGCCATTGAAGAACTGAATCTCCTCAAAGGTGCTTGGGCTAGGGAAGCTGCTAGTCACAGCTGGGTGCAGGCTCAGGAAGAAGTGAATAGCTGTGGTCCCTAAATAGGAGAGAAGGACCAGGCCATTGTTGAAAAGACACCAGCTGAACAGCATGAGTTTGAAGGAAGTAAGAAAACAACCACTCTGGATAGTAAAACTCCCTTTGATCCAGCTATTGTGAGAGAAAATGACCTGTGAAAGGCCCAGGAAAGGGTTAAAACAGTGCACTCAGTCTTGATTGTAATATCAGAATCACTGTGGATCTTTTTAAACCTCTACACATGTGCCTGGGGTGTAGCTCAGTGGTAGAGCACTTGCCTAGCATGAGTAAGGCCCTAGATTCAATCCCCAGCACTGCAAAATACCAGAAAACATACAAAGAAATTAAACAAACTCCACAGATGATTCTGATATACAAACCAAGGTTAAGAATCCTTGTTGGGCTGGGGTTGTGGCTCAGCGATAGAGCAAGTGCAAAGCCCTGGGTTCAAATCCTCAGCACCACATAAAAATAAATAAATAAAACAGAAGCATCATGTTCAACTACACCTAAAAATAAAATTAAAAAACAAAAAAGAATCCTTGTTGCAGGAGTTTGGATTAAGGAGGAGTGGATACGAGAAAGGAATTCCTTGCAAAAGGAGTCTTTAAGGTAGAGCAAGAAAAGTTGGCTAAGGAAGGTTTACCTGTCTTCTGGGGTCCCACAATGAGGAATTTGGGGAGCCGATCACAGGTTTTCTCCTTGGACCAGATATCTTTGTGCCTCTTGTCATCACAGGGATTCTGAAGGCAAGGCCAAGATTCTGATAAGGCCTAATTTCCTAAGTCCCCATCCCATTATGTCTCTAGTCAGCCTGAGCTCCACCCTTACCTGCCAAAGGGGACTTCTCTCCTGGGGGAAAAGTTCAAAGTACTTTCGTGCAAGAGGGACTGGAGGAAGGGTCTGTAGGCGCAGCCGTGTCCAGCATTGGAGGAAGCGCACCAGGCTCTCAAAGGTGTACAGGCCCAACCGGTCATTTCCGTAATTGGACAAATGGGTCATAAAGATGCTGATCTGCAAGGGGGTGCCTGCATGTCAGATCTGGAAGCCTACCCCACCTCAGAATCAGCGTTGGTGAGTAAAGGTCCCAGCCTGCAAACACTTTGGCTGTCCAATCTTCTAGCCCTTCCTCTCAGCACCCTACCGGATTAAGTAGCACTGTCAGAAAGAGCTCTCCTCCTCGGATGCTCCGGTCTAGTTCACGAGAGCCTCCAGGATATTCATTATAGAAGATTGTGTGAGTGAAGAGACCACATGTCTGCCGGGGCAGCACCTGCAAGGAAAAGAAACAAGGATAGATGAAGTTTGAAAAGTAGAATTTTTTTTTTTTAATATTTATTTTTTAGTTTTCAGCGGACACAACATCTTTGTATGTGGTGTTGAGGATCAAACCCGGGCTGCACGCATGCCAGGCAAGCACGCTACTGCTTGAGCCACATCCCCAGCCCTGAAAAGTAGAATTTGAAATAGATGAAGGATAAAAGACCTGAGGCCCTGGGGTTCCCTGGATTTATAGAGGGCTCAGTCTGAAATTAAAGCAATAAAGCACTTACTATGTGCAGTGTTTTTTTAAATGATTTTTACCCCCTATATATGGATGAACTAGTAGGTAAAACTGTAAGACAATGCAGATTGGAGGCTAAGTGTGGGAGTTCCTCACCATGATGCCGTTGTGAATAAAGCCACGACGGTAGCGGGCAGGACGGAGATGGGGATACTCCTCGGTACTGGTCACCTGGATGCCCCACACAGATTTCCAGGCCTCATAGAGCTGCGTGTGGATGGGGTACACGCCCGAGTGGTGAGGGGCCACAGCATACCCCAGATCCGTGGGAATCCCATGCTCCTGGGAATGGTATAGACTCTCACCAGGACCTGGTGAGGTTTGGGGAGTAGAGGGTAACGAGGGTGGGGATGCCTCCATAGAAAGAAAACTGAAAATGGTAGGGAAAGGGTGACCCATTGGGGGAAGGTTAAAAAGGAAGCATTACCTCTGGGAGAAAGTATGGGGAAGAGATTCAAGGGTCTCACCAAAGCAAACTGTTTGTTGAGCCTCATCTGGTCAGCCAGCACGGAGCGATTGTGGAACAGGTGTGGCTGCATGTGGCTCCACATGTGGGGGAACCACCAGAACTCTTTGCGGTGCTTCAGCAGCATGTCGTCCCCTGCATCCTCCTCCTCTGTCCCTATGACCACACACTGACCACTGACCACAGCCAGTCAGACTGAGTACTCTTGTAACAAACACTGACCACCTTCCACCCTTGGGATATTATGACCCTCTGCCCACCCAAGATTTTCTATTTATCCACTGTCAACTTGATCTCCAGCAACTCACGCTAAATTCATGGCTATCACAAGCTCCTCACAGTAATCTGACCCCAAACCTCACCCCTTTTATCCAACTTGTCTGCCCAGGGAGATAAACAGTGAAGGGACAGATCAAACTAAGACTGATGTGCTGAAGGAGCAGGGGAGTAAGCTTACCAGTATGGTAGAACTTGCCCGAGAAGCCCAGGTTGAAGGTGAAGTTGGGGACTAAAGTCCTGAGTTTGTTCTGGGTGGTCAAGAGAGCCTGGGAAGAGTAATAGGAACATGACATAAATGGAAAGAGTAATCAGGACCCAGCAGATTGAAGAGATACATGAGCAGCAGTATTCTTCCTTGTCTGGAAAGGGCAGGAAACATTCCTGTGACAAACTCAGAACCAAGGCAGGGAGTCCGATAGGCCAGAGTTTGAACCGTTTCTAAAAAAAAATTGTAAGGAAAAATAAAGACTGACCTCAACATCAGCCACCTTCATGCGGGTACCTTCTTTGCCCACAAAGATATCATCAATGTCTACTAAGATATAGCGGTCAAGGTCCAGGCAGAGGCGCTTGCCAGTGAGGTATGCAACAGCATCAACGAAGACAAGTTTGTGGAGCCAAAATGAAAGGCCATGGCCAAAGAACACCCGCTGGATGCCATCATGAAGCCCCAGGTCCTGTACCACAGTGGGAAGTCGAGCCCGACGAGGCACTGGTCCTAGCACAGGGGGTTCAGCTGGCCGAAGGCTGGCAAGAAGCACTGGTTCATATGTGCTGTGATTGGATTGGAAGATGGTCCAGTCATCACCAGGCAGCGGCCCAGGTTCCAGGCGGCTAGGGCGAGTGAGATGTAGCAGAGGGGCAGAAGGATTCACTTGGTAGTCGCGTAGTCCCAAGTTTGAATGTAAAAAAAGGGGAAAGCCCTTGAGTTGAGCATTCAGTAGGCTGTGCTCATGGGCTCGGAAAAAGCCAATGATGCCCACACCATACTCCACACAGTATCGATCTAGCAGTTCCCGACTCCAGGCATCCAGGTTAACATACTTGAGCAGGTTCTCATAAATTACCAAGACATAGCGGCCATGGGTATGATCAGTCAATGTGGGCATATCCCCTCGACCAGGTGCCAACTCAGTGCTATAACGAAAACGACTAGACTCCAAGATGGCCACAATCTCCTGACCCAGTTGTGAGTATGCACTCTCCACAAACACAAGGACCACTGGTTCTGTTCGAGCTGTTTCTGGAGGCCTGGGCATTCGAGGAGGGACTGGAGGCCGTGCAAGGCCAGGGGCAGCTGCCCCACTACTGCTGCAGTCTCCCAAGGGCAGGGGCAGGGGTTCCTTAGCCTTGGGGCTGGTGGATACATAGTAAGCCAGGAAGCCCATGGAGCCCAGGCTGAAAGCAATCAGCAGCAGTATGAGGCGGTGCAGTTCCAGCTGCCGAGCTGGGCGTACCACCTTCCACAGCTGAAGCATGGCGGGGAAAATGAGGGAGAGATGGGAACCACCACAGGGGATGGGAGGTAGGAGTTCTATAGTCTGGAACTGTCTTGAGAGGATAAAAGGATAGGAAAATAAGGGAAAGGGATTCCCTCAGGGTCAGCTCCCTGAAAAGGTGAGTCAAGTTCACTTAGTAAAGGGTAGGGGAGGTAGAAGGAACAGTAGGGGGTAACTGGACAGAGTCTACTGGTCTCAAGTCACCATGGCCCCCTGGCCCATGGCTTCAGGCTGCAAATCTAGCCAGGCTCCACTTTTGGCTCTGGCGGAGCTCCTCACATCAGAATGTCAGTAAAGTTCACAATCTTGGCCCCACTATCTGTAAGACAGAGAAATCAATGTGTTACTTCTCCCTTTAAACTATATTAATCTATTCTTTTCAAAGCCAGCCTCAGCAATGGTGACTCGGTGAGACCCTGTCTCTAAATAAAATACAAATAAGGGCTGGGGATTTGGCTCAGTGATCAAGTGCTCCTGAGTTCGATCCCCAGTACCAAAAAAAAAAAAAAAAAAAAATCCATTCTCCTTACCCTTACCTCATTTCTCTTACCTCCTGTTCACTGGATGATTTACTTTCCAAAAGGAAAAAAAAAAAAAAAAAAAAGAAAGAAAGGAAAAAAGCTTCTATAAAAGAACACAAGTGGAGCACTATACCTTAGCTTCACAACTTGTAAGGAAATGAATTCTCCCATCTACAAGAGGCCAAACAGCCTAGGAGATTGAAAATGGGCCTGTTCTGAAAGGAGTTCTCAACCCATGACCGAACAGTTGGCCAACGAGCAAAAGTTCTGTTCTTTCTGTGAGGAAGGGACTGAAAGTCCCAGAAGTCCCATGCCCCAACGAACTATCAGATAAAAGGAAACTCATGAGTCTGTTAATCTTCTGTATCAATCAAACCCATCATCATAGCCAACAGCACTAACGAACTTGCAATCATATGGACACAATATGGGGGAACTCAAAGAGAAAAGAGATGGTGCTAAGCATTCTATTAATCTACTTTTCAAGTTAATTAACTTGGAGACTATGAGACTCTCTTTTCCACTGCTTGTGAAAAATTTCCCACCTCTGGCCCTTTACCTCACCTGTGTCAGAGTAAGAAGAGATAAAAATGGAGCCCCAGAGCAGGCATGTCACTAGAACCTGAGAAAAGCCAAAAAGCTGAGACTAGAGTCTCTCTCCCTGTCCTTTCCAATTCTCCTTTCTAACATGGTACTATATCTCCATTCCTGAATAGCTCAGAAGGGTCTCTGAACTAGCCTGGAGAGACATGAAGGGTAGATGCAGTTACAAAAACATAACAGACTGGGGCTTGGGTTGTGGCTCAGTGGTAAGGCACTTGCCTAGCTTGCATGAGACACTGGGTTTCATCCAAGCACCACATAAAATAAATAAATGAAATGAAGGTATTGTGTCCATTTACAACTAAAAAAAACCCCAAAAAACAAAACAACAACAACAACAAATAAAAACAATAAACCAACAAACAAAAAATCTGAATGGGAGATAAGAGAGCAACAGGAGGTTAAGTTATAATATGGCAATGAAAATGAGTAAGGGCAGCATGATCTGAAAACACAGTTTTAAGGAGATATAATTTGGGGGACTTCTTATCAGATTGCTTCTGGAAGCTTTACAGTCACTCTCTTCACCTTCACCACTCCCAGTAAAGCTTTGGGTTAGTAATCCCTCTCTATCATCCATTCCAATTCATACACCCTAGAGGTGAATAGGTAGAGACAGGGTCCTTCAGAATTGAGAGAGCTGTTTATAAAGAGTTCAGCTTTGGGGCTAGGGTTGTAGCTCAGTGGTAGAGCACTTGCCTAGCATGTGTGAGGCACTGGGTTCAATTCTCAGCA
This sequence comes from Marmota monax, assembly GCF_021218885.2. Lineage (NCBI taxonomy): Eukaryota > Metazoa > Chordata > Mammalia > Rodentia > Sciuridae > Marmota > Marmota monax. The sequence continues at coordinate 5,388,352 of NW_026695242.1, read as the reverse complement.
CTGCATATAAATAAATAAATAAAGGTCCATTGACAACTGAAAAAATATTAAAAAAAAAAAAGTGTTCAGCTTTGGCCTGGGTAAAATTAATAAAGAGAGCTGGGAGGGAGGAGAAAAACTGTGATGGGGGACTAGGGATGTAGATCAGTGGCAAAATGTGTTTGGCATGATAAGGCCCTAGGTTAAATCTCTAAGTACCAAAAAAGAATTTTAAAAAAGGTCATGGAGGGCTGGGGTTGTGGCTCAGCGGTACAGCATTTGCCACGTACATGTGAAGCCCTGGTTCAATTCTCAGCACCATATAAAACAAAATAAAACAAAACAAAACAAAAATTTAAAAAAAGGTCATGGAAAGGGGTGAATCCTAAGAATCAGAGAAATTCTTAGGGAAAACAGTAGTGAATAGAAGTCATTGGGGGCAAGTTGATGTTAATAACACATGTTAATAACAGTTTATTTATTTATTTATTTTTGTAGTATGGAGATTGAACCCAGGGCCCAATGCATGTTAGACAAGCACTCTACCACTGAGCTATATCCCCAACCCTTTTTTGAGACATGGTTTCACTAAGTTGCTGAGGCTGAACTCAAACTTGTGATCCCTCCTGCCTCAGCCTTCTGAGTAGCTGGGATTTCAGGCACATGTCATCATGTTCAGCTCAGTTAATATCTGTTGCAAGCTTACTACCTGCCAGAGATTTTCCTGAGAGTTTTACCTATACAGATAGTCCCCAAACTAGAATGTTTCAACTTGCAATGGTGTACAAATGACAACCATTCAGTATAAACATAATCTGACTTTTGGGATTGTTTTGTTATGGTTCTGGGGAATGAACCTGGGGTCTCATGCATCCCCAGCCCAAAGAATTTTGAATTTTGATCCTTTCCTGAGCTAGTGGATATGGAGTACAATACTCTTTTTTAATGCTATATAGGGGCAGTGGCTGTGACCGGTTCTCATACAGCTATGTAATCAGAAGGTTAAACAAATGATATTTTACAGTATACTGTACTGCTAAGCTATCTGTAGGTTTGGTGTATTAAATGCATTTTTGATGTAGGTATCTTCAATTTAAGATGAGTTTTTCAGGATGTAACCTCATGGTAAATTTAGGAGCATCTGTAGTTAATACTCACACCAGCCCTAAGAAGGAGGGAAGAAGTAAGTAGTATTATTTCCATTTTACATGACTAATTTGAAGCCCAGAGAAGCTTAGTAACCTGCCCAGGACCAAACAGCTGTCAGTGGAGAAACTGGAATTCAGTCAGGCATGTCAAGTTTCAGAGCCCATGCGGTTAACCACTGCATCTTTAGCTTCATGACTGGAAGAAGCACTAATATTTGGGGAAGAAGTGACGAGAGACCTACTAGGGTGAGGCAATAAACACTGGAAGAAGAACATGGGGGAGATGTGTGTGTAGCAATAGGTTTCTGAGGAGGAGAAACCAAGGGGTCATCAGGTCCCAACACTAACAGGCCCGGGAAGCCTTGGGGGTGTGGGCCCTGTCCCGGGAGACAAGCAGAGCAGATGCTGTGGAGGAAAGGGAACCGAATGGGATCCGAGGCTCACGGAGGGGGGACCCTGTTGGGGGGAATACGGGGTCACAGGTGGAGATGAGGGCACGGATGGGGGGCATTAAGGGGAAGGGGAGCATTAATAGGAGAGGGCACAAGGGTCGCGCCGAGGCGACGCGGGGGTGACATCGAGGCAGGTACTGGGCTGGAAGAGCCCGAGGGGACGGACCCCTGTACTGGAGGTGGGGGGCGACCTGAGGCGAAGAAGGCAACTCCGAGGAAAGATAGTGGAAAGGACTCAGGGCGAGGGGCGAGGGGCGAGGAGGGCCGCACTGAAGGGCCGCCCAGGACGACCCAGCGGGTGGTTATGGTGGCAACACTCAAGGGAAGTCTGTGAGGAACTGAGGGTGATCGGGTTGGGGGGGGGGCACACTCTGAATGTGGGAGGTTGTTCTCCTCAAGGGCGGCTCACCCGGCGGAGTGGGCGGCGTCCCCGCGGTCCCCGGGCTCCGCCGCGTCCCGGGGCTGCCCGGCTTCCCTCCTCTCCGGGCCTCCGGCCGCGTCGCGGCGGCTCCGCCATCTCCGAGCGAACGCTCTACCGCAGCCGGGCTCAACCACCCCTTCCACCTGGGGGAGGCGGCGCGCTGCCTCTCTTTTCACCCACTCGGGTCGCGACAGCTCCGAGCCAGGCAGTCGCGCGACCGAGGCGCGAGGAACCCAAATAGTCCTCCGGTGTGCTCAGCCCGAGCCGCGGTCTAGGAGTCGCCAGGCTCCGCGCCCAGGCCGCAGAAGCGTACCCCCTACACCCCAAACGGTGGCACAGTCTGGGGAGCGTCGGGCGCCGCGGCTCCAGAGGAGGGGCGGGCCGAGGGTACGGGCTCGTCCACTCAGCCAGGCGGAGGGGGAGCCGGGCCGGCCCACTGAGCAGGGGCGGGGCCAGCCCGGAACGCAGGCGGGGCCCGGAGGCGTGGCAAAACCCGTAGCCCACCTCCCCCATCCCCACCTCTTTTGGTACCAAGGATTGAACCCAGGGGTGCTTAACCACTAAGCTGCATCCCCAACCCCTTTTATTTTGAGTCAAGGTCTCACTAAAGTTGTTTAGGGCCTCGCTAAATTGCTCAAGTTGGCCTCGAACTTGGGAACCTCTGGTATTAGGAGCCTCAGAATCGCTGGGATTACAGGCGGGTGCCCCCACATCTTGGTCTTCTCCCACCTCTTAAGGCCCCCGCATCATCTCTGCCACCCCTTGACTCCCCTTAGCAGCCAGGGGGCCTATAAGAAAATCCTCTTCTGAAAAGATCCTAAAAGGAAGTGGGAGAAGATACTTCTCTCCATCTAAAGCCTTGTAATGCAGGTTGCTAAAATCTAAGCCCCTGGGCATAAGCCTCCAACAGCAATAACACAATGGACTGTTTCAAGGTTATTTTATTAAATATCTTCAGTTCAAGGTTTCATTGTAACAAAGCTATGAAGGGTCTACCAACATTCAGAACAAACACTATTTTTAAATTATTTCTATGTCATGCAAAAATTCTGCATCAAATGCCTTCCATTTCCTGTTTAAAAGATTATTTTAATAGTCTATTGTCTATAGATGCTGACATTAGCCCCAGAAGAGGAGTAAGAATGCTAAGAAGTGGGGCTGGAACAGCCATATGAAGCTATGGGTCTCAATGAACTCTAAGACCATTTGTCTTCAAGCCAGCAAAACCAAACCCTGTGGTGAAGGTATCTGCGAGCTGGCACTGCAGGCTGCAGGGCAGGGTGGGGGGTAGGGCCCAGGGGCTGGGGCATGCATGAGGCGCGAGAGGAGCCTTGCTAAATCCAAGCATCAGCACCTGTGAGTTTGCTCTCCTCAGCTGGCTCCAGAGTAAACCTGTAGCTTTGCCTCTTTTCCCAGCTCCTGTGCCTCCTGAAGTTAGTCCAGGGAGCTGGAGTCTACCCACCTTTCCCTCAAAAGTGCAGATATTTGTGCAGATAAATATGCACAGTTGTTTTGGGAGAAACCCAAGGCTATGACCAATTGCTCCTCCATTATCTTCTCATAGTGGCTTAGGGTAGATCTTTTCCTCCTGGAATGGAACTCCTTGAGCAGAGAGAGACAATGAATGTAGGAGTCTTTGCTCTGGACACCTTTTTTGGGTACATGCAGGTGAGGGGAGGTGATGCCCATGCAGATTGTCCAGCAGTAAGTCTATACTTCAGTTGGTCAGTAGAGGCCTCTTTCAAGAGGACGCTTCTTGCCAGAGCACTCAGGTCAATCTCAAAGACAGGGAAAGAGATGGACGTGCAGCAAGAGTAAGAAGGGAGGCAACCCTGAGGGCAGCCTGAATGCATAGAAACAACCACCACCTCTTATCCCACTGCCTCACTCCTCCCATCCCACAGGGGCACTTCACGGAGGGCCCAGGTCCAGATGAGGGTCAGCATGGGGGACCACCACCATGAAAAGGCAAGACAAAGATGGTCCAGAAACAGAACTGCCAAAGGCGACAAAGGGAGCCCTGACCAGGGCCTGGCTCCCTCCTTGCTAAGTTATCAAGAACACAAACACGAAGCAAAGCAGTAAAACCTCCCCTTCCCACCTGCAGGGATTAGGCCTCAATATCAGGGCCCAAGGGCATTGTGCATCCTATAGAAATGGATGAGTAAGTAAGTGCATGTCAGACTAACACGAGGTTTCTCATCAGCTTCATAGCAGACATACTTCTGCAGCACCAATTCTCTTCCCTTCTATGCTAAATGAACAGTACAGCAAAGTCCGGGACCTCAGTCCTGAGGCCACTGCTTCTCAGCTGCGTCCACAGCTGGCTGAGAGTTCTGCATTCTCTCTCAAGTAGGTCTAACAGCCATGGTGTTTTCATCAGCTTCTTTCTAGGTGCTTATGCAGTTTCCGAAGAAGCCCACTCATAGACCTGGGGTAAGCAGGCCACCTCAGGGGCCATAATCACATCATGGCCCCCAAAGCTCTGTCAGAGTCCTTGCCTGGTCCCCCTGGGTCCGTGGGGGTTCTGAGGCTAAGCTCACCTCTTCAGGACTGGTGGGTGAGCCCAACGTTCATGCCAGGATGGGCATCACACAAACTCCTGTCTTCTTGCAAGCCCAAGGGCTGTAGGTGGTTTTGAAATGCTTCATGGTACAGATTCCATTTTTTTTTTAAACAATCTTTTTTTTTTTTTCTTAAATGTAAAAAAAACACCTCGGTACAGCAGAGACAGACACGAAGGGCGGGCGGGAGGGCTGCATGCAGGGGCGTGCATTGGCTGCTGCCGCTTTGTAATTTAATTGTTTTAAACCTCAAACGAACAGGACTGCCGCTGTCACTCAGGCCCTCCAGAGCCACTGGCTGCGAAGGTTCGACCTCCAGCTGGAATCTCCTAATCCCCCTGTTAAACAGGACAGAAGGTGGTAATAGAATAGAGGACAATGAGCACACACAGATGAGGTCCTAGGGCCTAAGAAAGTTGGGGTGGGGGAGAAGCTAATGTTTAAATATAACACTCTCTCACATTTAAGTACTTAGTAAGTGCTTTACTTATAGTATTTTATTTATTTAACCCTTACAAAAATTTAAGGAGGTAGGCACCACACTTGTCCTCTCTAATAGCTAAGGAAACTAAGACTTAGGGAGGATAAGTAACTGTGTGCACCTAATTTGGAGTCATAGAAGCAGACTCAAATTAGAGTTCAGAGTGTAACTTATTTCAACCACACTCCCCAGCCTTTGCCATTCTTCTGGGATGGCCCATACCTCCTTCCCAAGTTTCACCTCCTAGCCTACTCTTCCTTCTTTGACCCCACCTGTCCCAACCCCTCCCTGCCCCTTCTCCCCTACCACAAGCACCTGTGGCTGAAGCTCACTGCAATGGTGCGGCAGGGGCCCCTGAGCAGTGATAGTGGACATTGAGCCACTTGCCATCCCGGCGGTGCCAGACCCGGGTCTCCTCTGACTGGCTGGTACGAGGCCGACCCTGCCCGTCGATGTACTGGGTGAGACGGATGTAGGCGATGCAAGCTGCGTCCTCCCCAATCACGTGGACATGTGGGTTTAGGATGGTGGTATGGATGGGCTTGCTGTTCTTGGACAGGACTGCAGGGGGAAGGGCAGGGTGGGGTAGGTAGGAGTGTGTCAAGCCTGGGCACCAGCATTTTATTCCCTCCCCACACTTCCAAGTCTTACCCTCCCACTAGCAACTGTTCACAGAATCTCCAAGTCCCCCATATACTCTCCAGAGGTCAGGATACCCCATTATATTAGACTCAATTATCCAAAAGAAATAAATGTGGATAACAGTATCAATATAGCAGCTATTCTTTTAATCAGGCATTGTACTGGAGATTTTATATGCATGAGATGTATTTTTTCGTTGATATTTTCTTCATATAAGAAGGAAATAGGCTCATGGAGATTAATCTGTCCAAATCACACATTCAAACTCATATGACTCTAATGGGAGGCTCATATGACTATATGGTCTTTTGACTTTTACTTATTTATTTATTTTTGCAGTGCTGGGGATTGAACCCAGGGCCCTTGTGCATGCCAGGCAAGCACTGTCTCACTAGGCCACATCCCAGCTTCTCTCTACTCTGTTAGGCTGATGTTTAGATTTCGTAAGGTTGGCTTGTTGCTGCTGCAGAGCAAAATCATGAACTCAAAAAACATTCAAAATAGATTCACAACTTGAAAAGGTACCAAAGTTAAAATAACCAAAGCACGCAGCTCAGGTTATCCCCAGAGCTCCCAGCATCCTCTTGGGGAAAGGTAAAGGAAGTTGGATTGCCATTATCAGCATAGGCTGTATAACTGTGAGGTTTTTATTGAGATTCATTTTTTAGTTTAATTCCATAGTTACATAGGGGTTGCAGGAGATTCTCCTTAGAACTAATAGGAACTCTGGAATTAGATAGCCAAGGGTTTACATAGGCAGCTGAAATGTGGAGAGGGTGGGAGTCAGTGGAAAAAGCAGCAACAAAATAAAACTCAGGAGAGAATGGAAAAGGCCTAGGATAAAGTGGGAAAGAAGAGGGAAAAATAGGAGTAGGGGTGAGGAGTGGTTCTGAGAGTAGAGAGAAAGATGGGAAGGTGGTCACGATTCAATTCCTTATCTCCTGGAACTGCTAGGAACTATCCAGTATATATATCCCCCCCCCCCGCCCCCGCCCAATCCAGGATGCCTGCCTCCCTTAATATTCAGAAGGATTCTAGCCACTACTTCCAATCTCATAAATTTCCACCAATGCCAGTTACTTGCTTGTACATTCTTATTCTGGTTTTAATTTCCTCTATTATGAAACCTGCAGACATAGAGCTTCATTATTATTTGCTGATATCATCTCAATCTAATCTCAAAGGGTTTGTAATCAATCTTGAAAAGAGATGAGGCTTAAAGAAATACAGTGACCTTGATGTGGTGACCAGCACTGCCCTGAGGCAGTTGGAGAATGAATGGGTAGTTGGGGTTCTGGAGCAGGGCCTTCTAAGGTGCCAGTTTAAGACTACCAGGGCACAAAACTAGCAGAGCACAAGGAAGAAAGCATACAGAATGTGATGCAGCAGGAAGGTCAAATAAAATGGAAATGAGCAACTAGGATGAGGAGGTGAGCAGGGGACAGAGGCAAAGGGGTGAAGGGGCAGGCAGGAGTATATCAGCAGCACGAACCCACTCACGATTCTCAAAGTAAAACTTATGGAAATCCATCCCCTCCACGAGGTTACCGAGGGCCTCAGGCTCAAATGAAGTGAGACCTGGGTCACAAATCTTCCTGCAGGAGAAAAATAAATAAATAAAGCAAAACCTAGCTTGTCAGGCCTCTATGGGATATTTGTGTCTTCTTCCTCATAAGTGGTGTGTATCCTGTAGTAGCAGGTTGGTGATGGGCCATGCTTCACAATGCAGCTAAAATCTTTGGGGCCTGCTGCCATGGGCTGGCTAAATCACAGGAAATCTATGTGGAAGGGCTCCCAACCTAAGCACTTAGGGTTTAACTCACACACTATGCCCAAACCTCAGGTGGCCTTTTCTCTGGGATCCCAGTTGCTTTTTGGAAGCAGAGAAGGCCCTGAGAGACATTTCAATGAACAGGTTTCTACTCACGTGTAGGCCTCAAAGTCCCCATTGTTGATGGCTTCAATCAGCTGTTCTGTGATCTTAATGATCTCCTGTTTTCGCACTGTGGGAGTAAAAATCCAACAATTTACAAACTGGACAACCTCCTAAGTAACAGAGAGCCCTCCTCAACCCTTCATGGAGTTCCCTGTGATCTTTTTGTCAAAGACATCCCTCTTGTCTGACTGTAAGTTCCTTTGCAGGAGGAGCAAGCTCACCTTTCCTTCCATCCCTTCAGTGGTGTGTGCAAAGCCAATGACCACCTCTTTTCCAAGCCAACCCATTAATTATGGTTCTCTGGCTTTTGTCTCCCTCTCCATCAACAACCAGGTCACAGAAAACACTCTTTTAACAGCTGAGGAGCCTGGAGCACCATGAATGTTCTATGTGGAATCTGTGCATCCCATCTCTAGCAGGTTCAATCTCTCTGAGAAGCATCTCCCAATATGGCTGTTTCCACCCCCATTTACTTCTTTCACCAGAAGGGGCTCAGTCAGGTCTCAATTACCACCCTTACTCTTAGCCTTCATTCAGTGGCCCAGAACCTAGCCTTGGGCAATAGCCAGCCTGAGAGCAGAATCTAGCCGAGGGATGAGGGCTGCGGGCTGCCAAAGGATGAACAGAACCCTAGGATAGATGCTTCATTCTCTTCATCCTGCTCATCTCCTCCACAGGGCTTCTATGGGATAAGGGATCTTGGAACTGTAAAAACTCTTGACAGCCTCTCACCCAAGAAATGGCTCCATTTACTCTAGACAAGCTTTGGGAAAGCTATAAATCTCAAACCAGCTCTCATGCTAGGATGTGTCCCTCAAGGAAATCAAGAAAAGGCTAAGACCAAAGGCAAGCAGAGATGGTGCCTTCAGAGCCTCCCTTCCCACCCCATCCCAAGCCCAGAGAGAGCTGGTGACATCCTGCTCTCCTAGGCAGCTTAGTTACAGGAAACTCTACTATTAGCAGAGGATGCCAGCAGGGAAAGGGAGGACTCAGACTGAGCTGGGGCTAACCCTAACCCAAGGCCTCACTGGTCCAGCCTTTCCTCACAGGAGCAAGAGGCTGCAAGACAAATGCATTAGAACAGCACCAGCATGGCACAGCTGGGCCAGCACAGTCAAGAGGCATAGCTGGGAGGGAGTAGTGCAGCCAATGGTGGCCCCACAGTCACCACCACTGGGTAGGCAGCTCTGGGTAAGCAAGCAGCAAGTTCGGGGAACAACGAGCTCTATTCCCTTTCTAAAGAGGCAAGCAAGCATGTCCACACAACACACGGCCCCACTCTAACCCAACCAAATCCATCTGGAGGACCTGACTGGGGCCCCTGTGGGTGAAGAGGATTGTGTTTAGAAACTCTACAAGGAAAGACAATGGGAGGAAAAGAAGCAAAGAGAGGCATCACAGACATCAACACAGACAGAACTAAAAATATCAAACGAACAGCCATTAACCTTGCGAGGCATTGTATTAAAACCTTCTACTTTCTCATTTCTTTTTATAACATTTGAAGTAGATGCCATTTTCTCCCTGCTTTATAGATAAGGAAACCTAAGCTCTGGGAGGTTTAAAGCTACTTCACATACTTCTGAAAGTAGCATAGCTTGATTTAAACTCGGGTCTGCCTCACCCCAAACCTTGTGCCCTTAATATGACGTTATGCTGAGCTTCAAGAAACACTACACAACACAGTTCCTCAGCTATTTCAATTTTACCATTGTCCCCCTCCCACGGACCCAATTTCTGACACTGGTCCTCCTCCTGGCTGCTGCCAAGGCAAGGCCCACTGCACACCCCAGTGGCTTTCTACTCCCTCCCTCCATGCCACATTCTGCCACCCATTCTTCTGGTATTTCTCTGGGCCTCAGGCACAGGGCCTCTAACTGGAATAAACAGTGCCTCCAGCTGTTCCCCCACCCCAGGTGCAGGTCTTGCTCCTCAAGCTAAGACAGACAGCTGGGTTGGGCTGACAGCTCTGGAGGGGATCCCTGGGGGACTTCAGGATGAGCCAGGGAGTGGGAAGCCAGAATGTGCCTCCCTCACACTTACTGGCTGAGGAGCTGAGAGAAGGCTGGGGCTGCATGCCTGCAGAGGGGGCTGTTCTGTCCCGGGAGCTCCGTCCTTCAGGCATCGAGCTGCCATTCCCAGTGCGGAGCGGGGCAGCTAGCCAGCCAGGGCAGGGCAGGGCAAGGCAGAGCAGCCAAAACAAACAGAACAAGGCAGGTGAGCGAGCAAGCCAGACAGGACCCAAGCCCATGGCACAGAGCCGGGGCAAGGTGACGCCTCAGGCTGCTGTGGACGCTGGACCACATCCCACTCTTCTGCCTCTGCCAGAGAGGCCCTACCAGGCTGAAGCACTGGGAAGGTGCACAGACCTGGCCTTGCAGCTTCCAGAGGAGCCTTAAATCGGCCTATCCTAGGACCACTGCTCCTGGGGAAGACGTTTGAGGGGGCTAGGCCATGAGGTCAAGAGCCCAGCAGCGAAGGTACCTTCTACTCTGCCAGCATTATCAGAATTGAACTGATCTGGCCTGATTCCCAGCAGCCCTGGCGATACTATTCTTTATTGCCTTATTTCTTTCGATTTTTGGAGTTTCCAAAGTTTGGTTTCCCTCATTACCAATAAGCATGCTCTCTCAGCTCCGTCTTAACAATATCCTTAGTCTTTTCTGTTGGCCTGGCTGAAGGTCATTTACTGAAGGCAAAGGGAGCAATTCCAAGAGGCCAACCCAAAGAGTAGGGCAGATTCCCATTAGTTTGGCCTGCCAAGCTTCCCACACACCCTGGTACTCTGGCCAATCCCAAGCTTAGGTTGGTGATCCTCACAAGACCTCCAAGACACAGCTGAGTGTGGCTTTACAGACATCAGATCAGTTCTCTTATCATTTGTGGCCAGACCTCGGGACTAGAGTGACCAACTCATCCCTGGGGCCCACGACAATTTTGGCTTTTTTATTTTCTTTCTTTCTTTTTGGTAGCAGGGATTGAACCCAGGGCACTTTAACCACTAAGCCACAACCCCAGTCCACCCCCCGTTTTTTTGTATTTTGAGAGAGGGTCTGCTAAGTTGCTTAGGGTGTTGCTAAGTTGCTGTGGCTGGCTTTGGATTTGCAATCCTCCTGCCTCAGCCTCCCAGTTGCTGGGATTACAGGTGTGTGCCACTGTGCCCAGCTCCCCCGACCCACCCCTGCCATTTTGTGGTGCTGGGGATCCAATCCAGGGCCTTGCATATGCTAGGCAAGTGCTCTGTCACTGAACTACATCCTCAGTCCTTGTCCTGGTTTTGAAACTGGAAGTTCCACATCCTGGGAACTTCCTTGGTCCTGGAAAAACCAGGACAACATTCACCCTACTTTTCAAGGACCTCAGATGTCCCTATTCTAAGACATCACATCATTTTCAACAGCAGAAACAGCTCTTTGAACCCTGGATCCAGGTATAGCTAATGTAGCTACTGTAGACATGGGTCAAAAAAGAGTCCTCTTGCCTGGCTCAGCAACCAGACAAGAACCTCATACCTTGGCCCATGGAAAGTGGATTTTATGTCAAGACTTCTCCTGGGGTATAAAGAGCCACTAGTCCCAGTTCTGGGAACAGAAAAGGCAGGTGCCCCATCAGAGCCAAAGTACCTGTGTTATGGCTGGGGTCCCTTCCCCACCAAGGGCCAACACTTACCTTTGAGGTCCTCATCTTCTGTAGTGGTGTTGCAGCTCTCTGTGGAGCCCTGTGGACCAAAGAAAAACATGTTTCTATATGCTAAGGCCTTTGGAAGCAGAACAGAGCAGAACATGGGACCAGGAGGAATCACAGAGGCTTCAACCTCTACGCTTGCTTTCTGGCTTATTGGTTTCCCAAATGCCCTACCCAACCTTCCCAACTCAGTAAATGGTATCATCTACCTAGTCACTTAGGCTAAAACCTGGAGTCATCTTTGATTCTTCTCTTTCTCTCTTTTCTTTATATCCCAGTCAGCTAATATAAAATAAAAATCCATCACTTCTACTTTCAAGATAAATCCCATGTCTTACTTCTTCTCTTTAAATGAACAGCTACAATCTAACATCTGAACCATGATGATGGCTTCTGGGCTTCTGTACTTTCACTCTTGTTATCTCCCTGAGTTCTTGCTCATATGTGGCCACAGTAATCTCTTGAAATGCAACTTAGATTATATTATTCCCCTGCAAAGAACTGCCAAGAGCTGGAATAAAATGCAAACCCTACCACACATCCTATCTGCTTTTCCAAATTCAACACCCTTCTCTGGCCTTTGCTTACCATGATAAGCTCCACTTGAGTCTTCTAGCATGTGTCTCTGCAGCTGCAGTCCCTCTGATCCATAGTTATTTGGCCATCTCCTTCCCACTGACATTTAGTTTCTAGCTCAACTATCCCCTCCTGAGAGACCTTTCTCTGACCATTTAAAGACCCTGTAAACTCTCTCTTTACCTTGTGCCACTTTCTTGTTTTGTTTTGTTTTTTTTTTTTGGTACCAGGGATTGAACTCAGGGGCACTCAACTACTGAGCCACATACTCAGCCCTATTTTGTATTTTATTTAGAGACAGGGTCTCACTGAGTTGCTAGAGCCTCACTATTGCTGAGGCTGACTTTGAACTCATGATCTTCCTGCCTCAGCCTCCTGAGCTGCTGGAATTACAGGCATGCACCACTGTGCCTAGTTTGTGCCTAAATACCCATTTTCTTCAGGGTATTTAGCTCCATTGGATTATATCTTATTTAATTCCTGTTCATCTGCTCCTCCCCCTTCCCCACAGACAGGACATGTGCTTGTCACCTCTGTAAACCAGAGCTGTGGAAGGTTTTTGAGCTCAATAATACTTTTTATTTTTTTAGAAAGAGTTTTTTTTTAGAAAGAGAGAGAGAGTGAATTTTAATATTTATTTTTTAGTTTTTCGGCGGACACAACATCTTTGTTTGTATGTGGTGCTGAGGATCGAACCCGGGCCCACGCATGCCAGGCGAGCGCGCTACCGCTTGAGCCACATCCCCAGCCCTCAGTTTTCTTTTTGGCTAACATTTTTTCTCACTTAAGTTCACAACTCATAGAGGAAAATTCTATTATTATTACAATGCCCCTTTACAGATAAGAAAACTGAGGGACTTGCCCAGAGGTCTGGAGACAGGTCTGTTGGACTGCAGAGCCTGGGCTCGGAGTTGCTAAAGTTTGCCCTTCTTCAGAACGAAGCAATTAACAGACATACGTTACCTCCAACCCAGCCTCTGTGAACATCTCAGCATCAGGGTGCAGGCTGTAGGTGGCCACTGGCATTAGACCCTGTACCTAGCCCACCTGTCTTCTGCTAATCTGGAAAGCAGGAGACTGGCTCAGGAGCCGCTCACTCACCTTGATCCCATCTGTAGCATTGTGCACCACGGTGGTTTGTGGCTCCTGAGGGAAAAGATAAAAATTACCTTCTTGACCTGGAGACAGACCTATAGCTCCTCCCTGAGGGAGCCCAACCCCAAACCAGGACTCCCAGAAACTCTATAATGGCCACTGAGGCCCACCCACCATCCCCTCAAGACAAAACATTCTTGCTCAACTGGGGTCTCAAAGATCTGGGAAGCCCTGGATTGAGGTGACAGCACTGGCTAGTAAGAAAGAAAGGCCTGGAAGAAGCAGGTACCTAAGAATTTGAGACAAGGGTTTCTGCTTGTGCTGAGAGTTCTTTCCACATGTCCCCCATCCTGGCCCTGCCAGATAAGTATATAGGAGGAGCCATAGAACTCAGGGCACAGGACAAGCCCTGCTAACATTGTTCATCAAGGGGTGCACGGGAGGCAGGGACACAGGGAGAAGAGAATGATAAGATCTCCCAGAAAGGCCCAGGATGCACTCTCAGCAAGCTTGAGTACAGGGAGCTGCCCACTTTGTCTACTTTTTGCTTTCTCCTGGCACCATGCCAGGCAGCACAAGGGTCCACAGGACACAGAGGGCCCCTCCTCTCCAAGTCATCCCTTTGCTAACTCTAGTTATCCTCCACTAGCAGAGGGAGCTCTGAGACACACAGTGCCTCTTGGAAGAGCCTAAAGAGAACTCAGATGGGGTTCTCCAGGATCCCAGAGATCTTGGCACCATCCAAAGGTGGGTAACCCTTGTCCTTCTTCCTGTTCCTGCCTTTGCAAAGGAGAGGATGAGGCAGATTCTACAAGGAGGTCTCCAAGAACTGATGTACAGTCTCCAAGAAGACCCTTACCCTCTCCTTTTATAAGCAACTCACCTTCCCAGCCCCAATGGAAGACCCAATGGGGGTCCCAGCTGGGGGCTGGGAGGTTTAGCTGAGAGCCCTGATCACTCTTCCCCACAACCGCAAAAGGAGCAGGAGCAATGGTTCTGCCATGCAGGATGGAACATGGCCAAGCAGGAAAATGAAGGGCAAGGGGCCTATGGGATGGCACACAGAGCAGCCTGCTCTATAGGAATCAGAAAAGGAAAGAGGCTAAGGAGTCTGGGGAAAGAGGGCAAGAAGAGGAAGAGGGAAGGAGCAGGAGGCAGCCAGGGGCAGAGGCAGAGAAGCTGTAGTCAGGAGGTACCATGGCCGTCTGCAAGGGCGCGGGCTCTTGGGCTGGGCTTACGAGACTGTTTTTGTTGTTGCTCTGTGGCTGAGACAAGAAAACAGATGGTTTAGTTCCTCCAGAGTCACCAAGGCTGCTCAGGTTTGACTCCCAGACCTCCCTTGACCCCTGACCTGGCCTGGAGGAGCTAGGCCTGAGGTGGCCATCATAACACTATGCAGATGGGAGCCATGGCTGGAGAGATGATCAGTGGAAGGGACTATTGTGAGAGGCCCAGAAACCTAACTCTGGAGACACCCTCAAGGTGGGACTAGTCAAAGACTTGTTTTAGAGCATCTCTCCAGAAATGTTTATTCCACGTACCATGTCATTGCACAATCACATCTGACCTGAAGAAATTTAGGGTCTTCCTTCCACTTCACAGGTAGAAAGGAGAGTGATTTATAAGAAAGCAGAATAAATTCAGACACTCTGGTGCCCTTATCTGTAGGCAATCTCCTGCTACCCTCCACTTGGCATCTGTATTTTCTTCCCCTTAAAATACTAGCTAGAAGCCTGATCTGAAAAGAAAAGGAAGAAGAGCAAGAATACCTGGCCTAGGAAATGGTGTCCAGAGAGGAAAGGGGTGGAATTAAAATTTAAATACAAAATGTATCCATGGACCAAAGGGAGCTGAGACAGGGTAGTGCTAGTCATCTTCTGCCCTATAAATCCTGAACTTGATCAGCTGGAATTGAAGGCAGAGCTCCGAGGGCAAGCAATTCTTGGGTGGGGGCTGTGGATATGGTTCCAGAACCTAGTCCCCAGGAAAGAGCAGGCCACCCTGCAGGCCAACATTCCTAACAGCAACATGACCATAAGGGATCTCTCCTTGCCATTCAAAACATTAAAGTGGCACAGCAGGGTGGGGCTAAGAGGAAGCTGATCAGGAAGGAAGGCCAATCTCAAGGGCAAGAAGCCACATCATTGCTCTGTTCATCTAATAAGTCCCTAACCAGTATATAGTCTTACTGGGTGTTCAGGTGGAGTTTTGGCCACCAAGGAATAGTCTGATGCCTTTAACAGGAAGAGACAAATGTCCCTGTGCTTACCGCCTATGGCTACCGCCTCTGTGCAGAGTGTAAATGAGGACATGTTGACAGCTAGCATGTGCTTCTTCTCTCCCAGGACACACACAGAAGGCATCCAGACTGTCCTACATCTTGCCTGGAAGCCTCTTGGACCGGATTTGAAGTCCACCCCCAGCTTGCTGTCAGTGGCTGAGACACCCCCAAGCCCAGAACAAGACATGGAACCTCGAGCTAGGTATCACATTCTAAAAGACTCTCCTGAACTCTGCAGGCTAGAAAGAAAGATCCCAGGTGTAGTCAGGACATGAGCCAAGAATAACATGAGCTGATCTCTTCTGTTTCCACCAGTAAAGAGTGGAATCCTCCTAGCTCAACTGTTGATGATGTCCTCGTGCTTGGGGTTGATCGGAGAAGGCTGCTCTGCTGCCATGCCCAGCTGACACCAAGGCCCTCACAGGGAACAATAATGACAGAGTGCTTGGAAAACCTGCTTTATCTGCAGAGGGCCAGGAAGAAACCCAGGTGGCTCCACCTCTGGTTTTAGTGGATGGTTTCATAATGACTAAACTTGCTATGTTCTCCTTGGTGCCCTATGTCCCATGAGAAAGAAGATGTGTTACTGTAATCTTTCAGCTGTGCTGAAGGCTGGGTGGGAAGGATGGGACTCTGGGCCCACCCAGAGGATGGGACTTGCACAGGGGAAAACCCAGGAGAGCAAGGATCAGAGCCAGGAGCCAACCAGCTCCTCTGCTACCAGCTGCCAGTTTGTAGATAGCAGTTGCTTATGCCCAGTGAGCAAGGCTTCTCCTCCTGAATCATAGCGAGTGAGGTTTTCTCCTTGTGCTTACCACCTGACCCCAAGTCCCTACCAGATTCATGTCCTGCCCTACTGGAGGCCCATCCAAACTCCAAAGCAGAGGGTGCCATAGTGCACCTTTCAATGCCCAATTTTGAGGCCACTGGGTGACCTTGGGCAATGGCCCCCATCTGGCAGGACAGGCCACATCTGCCCACAAAGCACAGACATGCAGTGAGGATGAGTGAAGCACACGCACATGGCAGAATGGGTCTGCGTGGCTGGCAGGCGGGCACAGGCAGCATGGAGTGGGCGGATGGGTGGGCAGGCAAGGCTCACCATTAGGTGCACGCTGGAACTCGACTTCCTTTTCTGGACACATCACAGCAAAAAGGAAAGAGAAGGGGAAAGAGGAGGTAAGAAGAGAAGCACAGAGACACTGCAGGTTAGTGCACCAGCATGGGCTCTGCACTGGGGGAGAGAAGAAAGGAAGGAGGAGACCGGGAGTTCAGCACCAGAAGGGTTAAAACAGCACGTAGACTGAAAAGCACACACACCCCTCCAGACCCCAGAGGGGAAGAACTCTGTTGTCAGGTTCACAAACACAGATTTAGTATATTAGAGAAGTCTCAGCCTTGCTCAGAGAAAGCTTCTTAGGGAGATTAAGTCACAAGTCTGTGAGGGTAAGTAATATCTGTTGCAAATTTATAGGTTTACGTTCAAAAGGCTAGTTGTACCTATAAGGGTAATTACTTTCCCACACTCCTAGATCTGTCTGAATATGAGTGAGCTGCTACCATCAGGAAAGTAACAAAAGCTACTCTAGACTATCCTTAGCTTTATTTTTTTTTGGGGGGGGCAACAGGGGGTACCAGGAATTGCACCCAGGGGCACTCAACCTCTGAGCCACAACCCCAGCCCTTTCTGTATTTTATTTAGAGACAAGGTCTTGTGGAATGGCTTAGGGCCTTGCTAAGTTGCTGAGGCTTGCTTTGAATCACGATCCTCCTGTCTCAGGCTTCAGAGCCACTGGGATTACAGGTGTGTGCCACAGTGCCAGCCATCCTTAGCTTTAATAACTTTGTGTGTGAGTGTGTGTGGTGCTGGGGATTGAACCCAGAGCCTTGTGCATGCAAGGCAAGCACTCTACCAACTGAGCTATATCCCCAGCCCATTAACATTTTACTTCTGAACCTAGACTTTGCTGCACTCCTAAATTGCTTTTCTGATAAAAATGTTGGGTTTTTGAAAACGATCTCACAGTTAAATTTTGGCCATCCCCTTCTATATCAGTATGGTCATGCTTTTTTAAGATCAAATTTTGACTGCATTTTTACAATTACTGGGAAATAGAAGAACAGGAGTGCTGGTGATTACAAGTGCAGTGATCATAAAGATGCAGAGATGTAAGCCACAGGGAATGCTGAAAGTAGCAATTCCTTAGCCTCAACTAGATGCTAAAAGACTTTATGTTTAGATGTGAAACAAGAGCATCAAAAGGAAGACCTCATGGCACACTGAAAACTCATCTCAGAACACTGTGTCTAAAAGGTGAAGGGGAATTATGTATAATACCATTAACTCACAGGAAAACAGAATCCCCTTGGAATATGTCCATCTGTTGTTTGACTTTTGTGCATTAATTTAGTGACATCCAACAAACACTGAGGGCTGTTCTGGGCACAGTAAATGTGTCTGATAAATTGTTTGTGCCCCTAAGGGGGCCAATGTTTTACTTTGAAAAACATTTTTGGGCATGTATTATAATAAAAAAAGGGGGACTACAAATATTTAAAACAATATCCATAATTTAGAATTTGATCTAAAGAAAAATGAATAATCTAAATGTAATCAGGCTTCTTTTGTACTAGCCCTCTGAATATGCTCAAATGTAAAATGAGATGTTCCTTCCAAAATTATCTGTCAAAAAAAGAACTGCCTTACATTTATATCTACCTACCTACAAACCTACCACCCATCTTTCTTCCTACCTATTTCCCGATATCCTTTACCCAAACAAGAGTGTTAATGCTTTGAAGGAATAGGCTTTTCCCCTGGCGAAAGCAGCGTACAGGTTTCTAATTTGCAATGAATCACAAAAATAATAAGTCTGCTGGGTGCTCATTCACCAGGCCCAGTCCTTGGTTCTGGTGATTTTCAGGGACTCGTTGTTAAAGGCCATTGCAGTTGCCTTTTCCTGGACCTTGCTTTAAAGCAGAAAATCTCTCAGCCTCGTGCTAAATATATTCCCAGGCTTCTCCTACCTGGCTCCCTTCTTCCTCAACTGTCCTGCAGAAGAACCCAAGATAACTCTTTTCCCACTCCAAGACTGATTTCCAGGCTAGTGCACATCTTTCAGCTTCTCTCTCCCATCTTCTCAGGGTTTTGCCCTTCAGCCATTCACACCTGGACTCTTCCACCAGCATACTGCAGCATTATTTATTTATTTATTTTTTAAAGGCCAATTTTTTTTTATTTTTTTAGGATTTTAATATTTATTTTTCAGTTTCTGGTGGACACAACATCTTTGTTTGTATGTGGTGCTGAGGATCGAACCCGGGCCGCACCCATGCCAGGCGAGCACACTACCGCTTGAGCCACGTCCCCAGCCGCACTGCAGCATTATTTAAAGGCCAGATCACTTTTAAAGAACCATGTCTCACATTTATTTAAAAGTTATATGAATATAGTTTTATATGCAGCTGTATATAGACATATGCATATATATGTACATAGACATAAAAATCCCACACTGGAAAAGAGTTCAAGCTTCCTTTTCATATTTAATTTAAATGAATGAATATTCAAATAGCACTTAAGGAAATAACTATACCCTCTTCTTTTTTGCTTTCTTCTCCTTCTTCTTTTTTTTTTTGGTTGGAGGGTACTGGGAGTTGAACCCATGGCTTCTTAAATACTCTAGCACTTAGCTACATCTCCAGTCTTTTTAAAAATTTTGAGGTAAGGTCTTAGTAAATTGCTCAGACTTAGAAAATTCTCTCAGAACTTGAGAACTTCCTGCCTTATTCTCCTAAGTAGCTGAGATTATAGACATATGCCACTGCTCCCTACTCTTCTTTTTTAATTTAAAGCTTAGTTGGCCATTGTGGTCTGGGACTAGCAGAATGCCAAGTTATTCTTAACTTGAGGCTTCTCAGGATCTGAGCCTTTGTGATCCCTTCAGTCCTGTCCTCAGAAGTGCCTCTCACTTTCCACACACCCCGAGTCATTGGCATTCACCTTCAAAGAAACCAAACTCAAGAGCACAAGATAGACCAGCTGCTCCAACCAGAGCTAGTTATTTTTTTTTTTTTGGTTGTCAATGGACCTTTATTTTATTTATATTCGGTGTTGAGAATCAAACCCAGTGCCTCACACATGCCAGGCACAAGCTCTACCATTGAGCCACAACCCCAGTCCCAGAGCTAGTTATTTTGAGCATCTTGCTCAAAGTAAGCTTCTGAACAGTGAGAAGGAAACCTTCCTACAGGCATTTAGCAGAAGAAATGAGGGAGGAAGTTGGGAAGGGAAGATGGGATATAGAAGAATTATCCATGATGCAGAAAGCTCAGGATCTTCTGAGCAACTTACAGGTCTCCCCTGTAAACAGGTCATCAAGTTCCCTTTCAAGAGAGCCCTCAAAGGTCCAACTCTACACACCTAGCTTCATGTTCCCTTTCCTTTTCTCAGAACTCTCATGCAACCACACCATTCATTAATTGATGTACACATGTTCCTGAGTTTAAAAGAACTGCAGTCACATTATCAATAATTTGAAAAACAGAAGAGAGGCAAAACCATCCTAACTTCTAGTGCCCTTCTAGTCTTTTTCCTTTCACAATTTAAAATTATAATTTATAAGCTACACAAAAGTTTATGCCTTGCTTTAAAGATAAAAAGTATTGATTTATAGAGAATTTGGACTTATTGGTTGTAACAGTCATGTACAGTCTAGGTGAAAACTGAAAATACAAAAAAATGTATTTTTAAAAAGTTGCCAAATTTGGGGCTGGGGCTGTAGCTCAGAGGTAGAGTGCTTGCCTAGCACATGTAGGGCACTGGGTTCCATCCTCAGCAGCACCACACAAAAATAAATAAAATAAAAGTATTAAAAAGTTCCCAAATTTGCATCATCCAGTGAAGTTATGATTTATATACATACACTTTGATGGGTTTCCCTTCCCTCTTCCTTTTACTCCCTTTGCCCCCTTTCTTTTTTCTGTAGTGCTTGAGATTGAACCCAGGGCCTTGGCCATACTAGGCAAGTGTTCTATAACTGGGCTCCATCCCCAGCCCTTTTTATTTTGAGACAGAGTCTCTAAGTTGTCCACAAGGACCTCAACCTCATGATCCTCCTTCCTCAGCATCCCAAGCAACTGGGATTATACAGGTTCTTTCAGGTTTTTTTTTTTTCCTTGAACATATATTATACATAACATACAAAATCAGTATCTACAAACATTTTTTAAACAAAATTTAGCCAACAGTCTTTTTTTTTTTTTTTTCTTTAGTGGTACTGGGAATTGAACCCAGGAGGCCCCACCAGTGAGCTATATCCCTAGACCTTTTTATTTTAAGACAGTCTCAATAAGTTGCCCAAATTATCCTTGAACCTGCCATCCTCCTGCCTCAGGATTATAGGTGTGTGCCTCCACACCTGGCTCCTATGTGCCTCTTTATATTCCATCTTTTTTACTTAATGTAAAATATTTCCCCGCTACATTTTTCACTTCATATAAAACATTTCTGCTACTGTATGCTCATGAAAACAAATAACTTTAAAATAGTCTATTAAATGGAAGTCCCATAATTACTTAGTCATTTCCTTATTGGTTTTGAAATTGTCTTCAATCTTTTCACAGTTATAAAAAAAAATGTCATGTTGAACATCTTTCTGCTTTCAACTTTTTCCTATTCTGAATTATTCTGAAAATAAGATAATCAGGAAAGAAATTCCCAGAAGTAGAATTATAAAGTAAAAAAGGTAGAAACACTTGCAGCGCTTTTGACCACAGGCTGTATTAGAAAGGACCACTGTGGTTTTCATTACTGTCACCAACTTAAGAGTCAAAAAATAGCACCTTGTTTCAATTTTCATTTCTTTGATGCTAGTGAAGCTAAAAGTTTTTCCACATTTGTTATCCAGGTCTACTTTCTCAACTTCAGATGGTCTCATCTGAAGTTGAGAAAGTAGATCTTCTTTGATCATCTTTCTGCTGGGGTTTAGCAGAAATTCTTATTTGTTGAAGAAACTATTTAATAAAAAGACATCCCATACTGCTGTGGATATTTTCCCAGCCCATCTATTTTCAACTTTTAATTTTGGTAATTGCCTTCCTAAATATCTATTTGGTCCTGAAACTTTTTTTCTCAAAAGTGCATTGCACTTGTCAGGACCTGGACACACAACAGGCTAGGTTCCCCACACGTTTTCATTTAAAGCAATTTATCTAATGGTTCTGGATGCCCAGGTTCCTCCTCAGTGTTCCTATGGGATCTGACACTACTGAACACTTTCTGTTCTCCTAACTCTTTGTTCTTTCTTTCTTTTCTTTTTTTTTTTGTGGGCGGGGGGAGACAGGGATTGAACTCAGGGGCACTCGACCACTGAGCCACATCCCCAGCCCTATTTTGTATTTTATTAGAGACAGGGTCTCACCTCGCTTTTGCTGAGGCTGGCTTTGAACTCGCGATCCTTCTGTCTCTGCCTCCCAAGCTGCTGGGATTACAGGCATGAGCCACCACACCCGGCTGTTCTTTCCCTTGTTGAAACCCCTTATTCCAGTCCATTATTAACAGATAACCCCCAAATTTTATCAGACTTCTAAACTTTTGTGTGCTTTAGATTCATCTGGGAGAAGGAAAGTATTAAAATTCACTGGTTGATTCTGCCTCCTACTCAAGGCCTCTGGGAATCTGAATTTCAGACTACACTCTGTAATCTGTGTATATGCACATGTGTGTATCTCTGTGTGTATAATATATAATGTGTATATTTTTAGTTGTTGATGTACCTTCATTTCTTATTTATTTATGTGGTGCTGAGGATCAAACCCAGTGTCTCACACAAGCTAGGCAAGCGCTTTGCCACTGAGCCACAACCCAAGCCCCTGGAATCTGTGTATTTTTAATTAGTTCTTTAATCTTACATGGCTGCACTTGATGTTTATTTTGGGGACTCACATTCTAGATAGTTCTGCTAGAAACTTCTCTCTCTCCCTCTGGTACTAGAAACTAAATCCGGGGGCGCAAAACCACTGAGCCACATCCCCAGACCTTTTAAATTTTTATTTTGAGACAGGGTCTTGCTAAATTGCTGAGGCTGGCCTCAAACTTGTAATCCCCATGCCTCAGCCTCTCAAATTGCTGGGATTATAAGTGTGTGCCACCACACCCGGCTAGAAACCTATCTCAAAATGGCTCCTTTATCCATCCTCTCCCCTCCAGCTCAGCAGTCTCTGCTGTATTTTATGTCCTGTTTTTGGCATTCACTCGTCCCTTTAGCCAAGCAGAAGCTACTGAAGTTCCCATAATCATCAGCAGTTTCAAACGGTAACTTCACATGTGCTGTTCCCTCTGCCTGAAATATCCTTCCTCCTCCACAACCTGGCAAACCCCAACTGTTGGTCCTTCAAACTCAGTTCCTGGCCATCTCCTTCAGGAAAATTTCCTGATCTGGCTTGATGCTGTCTCTCTACTCCCCCAGTGCCTGTACTGTGCACATCTTCTTCAGGCACCTTATCAGACTGTACCAGAACTGGTGGCTGCCCCATCTTTCTCCCACTGCAAACATCTAAAAGGGTACATCTACCTTTGGTAGATGTTGCTGCCTTCCAGCTCTTGGAGCACACAGCAGGCATCTAATGAACAGTGGCTGAGGGCTAGGGCTGGGGCTGAGTGGTAGAGTGCTCATCTTGCATGTATGAAGTCCTGGGTTCAATCCTTAGTACCACAAAAATAAAATAAAGGTATTGTGTCCACCTACAACTAAAAAAGATTTTTAAAAATCCTTAAAAAACAACAACAAAAAAACAAAACAAAACAGTGGCTGAGGGGGTGCATTTGTGAGATGCCCCCAAATTCAATGTTGGACTCTTCCTTGGGCTGTATCAGGGCCTTTAAAAAGATATGTCCATCCACATACTCCACTTTTCCTTCAATCCCAACATGGCCAAAATAGAACTCTTCCTCTTTAGATGACCATTTTCTTCACATTTACTCGCATTTCTAGCAGAGGTACCAACATTCCAGGCTGGAAACCTTGATATTATCTGATGATCTTTTAAATCCCTCATATCTAATGTGAGCTTCCACTGACACACCTTTGATCAGAGTTGGTATTCCCAGACTCAAAGGCGCAAGTGGACCACAGATACAGGCAACCTCATTCTGAATAGAATTTTGACTATTATCTCTTGCTATTTCTAATCAACTTTTCTTTTCAATGCTATCGCCAGATTACAATAAATCCTAATTGACACCACTGTGTCTAGCTCTTCCCCTCTTCCATTTATCCATATGCCCTCAGCTAAGTCTTCCTCTGTCTTTCTTTGTACTGGGGATTGAACCCAGGGCCACATGCACACTAAACACATTGCTCTACCATGGAGTTACACCCTCAGCCCTTCAAATATTTCTCAGAATTCTTACCACAGCTTTTCCTACTTGTGGCTTATGATATTTTCTAAGGTCTAATATACAAACTTCCAATTATTCTACTCAATCAGACTGACCCAGCTGTATTTGGCAGGGGCTGGGGGGCTTGCTGTGCTCTCCAACTGAGTTATGCCCCCAGCTCCAGCTGTATATATATATTTTTAATTTTTATTTGTTCTTTTTAGTTATATATGATAATAGAATGTATTTTGACATATTATACATACATGGACTATAACTTCCCATTCTTGTGGTTATACATGATGTGGAGTTACACTGTTTACATATTCATAAATGAACATAGGAAAGTTATGTCTAATTCATTCTACTGTCTCCCAGCTGTATTTCTGAGATCTCTCTACCATACACTCTGTGATCCAGTTAGGTGAAGAACATGCGTGAAAACTCATAAAATTCATATTCTTACTTTTAGGTTACAGAAGCAATACCATCTCATTTTAAATACATTTAAGTGTATAAAGTAAAAGCTGAAAGGTGTTTCTCTCTGCCCTGCTATCACCTCTGACTCCATACCCTAGAGGCAATTGCTGCACTGCTTTCAATCTTCCTGTATCTTAGGCTTCCTACAATAAGCTTTTTCCCATGAGCTTTTTGGCCTGAACCACCCCATGGAGGGTCCAGTAATAGTGTTTAGCTGGATCCAGCTGTGTCCACTTTCCTCTCCCTAAGGCAATGTAAAAGCTACATTGTACCTACTGTATGTGCCTCTCAGAATGTGTGCAGAGCAAGACACCTGATAGTTATGTACTAAATATTTTGTAAAGATGGATTGATTTTAGTTTCTTCCCCAAACAGAAATTTCCAAAATCTTTCTCCAAGTAAACCTACCCACTTTTCCAAACTTGACTCTACCCATCTAGCTTGAGTTCAAAACTGGGGGACTGCCTGGCCATCCCAGTTCCATGTCGGCAGGTATGCAAGGAGCCCAAGCTCCCCTCTTATGAGCAGAAGGACACAGAAAGCAGGCATGCAGAGAATAAAGGAAAAAGGAAGGGATTTGGCAGAAGGGAATGGGGCATGTGTATATATTTCAACTGTGGACAAAAGATCCTGGAAAAAGGCCCAATTTAAATTTTTGCTGGAGATTTGAAGGTTTGGATAATTTTACAGGTTGATATTCTCTGTGGTGTCAGTTGGAAGGCTTTAAGACAGTATGAACTCCTATCCAAAGTTCCAGTCCCAGGACCCTTTCTTCCTCCTACGCATCCTCATGCACCTTGGGCCCTGTGGTTGCCCCGCCTCTCTTCACTTCAGCTGAACAGCTACTCACAACAAGGGCTTCCTGTTGGGACCTGGAGGCACCTGGTCCTTCTTTTCAGCCAGGTCCCATAGAAGCCGAACCTCAAGAAAGTTTAAGATACTTTCACTCAGTGGTATTTAACCAGGGTTCTGGAAGTATTTTGCAGAAAAGGACAAAGACCAAAGAATAGTGTCTTCAGGTTTCTAGTCCTGTACCCTGCCTGAATCACCCAAGCAAACTTTGCTTTCATTTGATTAAAAAGGGTTATGAAAAAAATGGAGGGGGTGGGGGGTGTTTAATTAGATGTCCTAAAATACCTCAGAGTGTCAAGCCCTCAAGATGAAGCACATGTGTGGAAGTCAGGCTTAGGGTCAGCTCTAGGAAACTATAATTTGGACTGCTTCCCCTGAGACTTTCCCACCCAGGTAGATCAGGAGAGACACCTTTCCATTCTTCCCTCCCAGGCCAGTAGAACCTGCTCTTCTCAGCATAGAGGCTTCCAATTTAAAGCAGAATAGCAAGAGTAGATGGTTTTCAGGAAAAGGAGAAGCAAGGTGCCTAGACTTCTCAAGAATAACTACCAGGGGGAGAGGCCAGTCTCTGGTCAGAAGGCTGGAGAGATAGATACCCACCTTGACACCTCCGTCCGACTTCTTGTTCAATAGGCTTTTGGCAGCTGTGAAAACAAAGAGGAAAGTCACATCTTCTGCATCTTACCCTCGTCCCAACCTGAAGTCTGGCAGCTGGATCTGCAAGAGACTGCTATATCTGACAAGAGGGCCAGGAGTCTCCTGAAAGAGACCCTTCCTAGTAGTCCCTCTGCAGGAAGGGCATCTTGAGTGGTGTCAGGGCCTTCGGGATGACACCCCAGGATCTCCTCTGCTGTGGAAGCTGGCTCAGCAGAAACAGACACCCTGTGCTTAGGAGAAATCATGTTCAGTACTGGAGAGCAGCCTGGGAGCACTGGGAGCTCTGCCTTTGAGAGCTTCCACCCAGGCCTAGAAACAAAGTGCCAGGGTGAAAGGGTGAGGGCTCCATTCTTAGATGCCACGGAGGTTCTCCAGATAGCCACACTGGAAGGATGCAAGACATCTCCGGACTGTTCTCAAGAAACAGAGTGTCACAGTTCACAAAGGAGACCAGATGTGAGGACAGACAGACACAGACACAGAAACCAGGACCACCTACAGGAGGATTTTGCCAGGGGGTTGAAGCCTTCACTGGGCAGGACCTCACCAGGTTTACTGGGTCCTAGCTGCCATCTTTTTCCCAGACTCTCTGGACTCATGAGCAGGAAGGGCTAAGCAGAATAACGAGTTATCAGATTCTAGCCAGGCGTGGCATAATGCTCAAGGCTGACCAGCTTCACACCAGAAGGCTGGTGACGGGCTGAAAATGGAATCAGCCCACTGTCTGATCCACCTGGACTACCTGGGTTTAAATCTTGGTTCCAGCTGCTAGCTCTGTGACCTTGTGTGAGTAAGCCTCTCTCAGCCACAATTTCTTTAAAAATGGGATAAATAAAACAGGCCTAAGTCACGAGGCACTGATGGGGGTCCAAAAGGATCATGCCTGAAAAGCATTTAGCAGAATGTCTTGCACATGATTTAAGTACCCTACTAACCATTGTTATCACTATTGCTGCTCCCCTTCTGCCCTTTAGGTGGCCATTCCTACCTAAGCTGTGTCCCATATTTCTCCAGTGAGAACAAGGGTCCTTCCATCGCAAGATTCTGGCTCCAAAAGAAGGGCATTTGGTCTGATCTCCAATCATGCTGCATTTGAAATTTTTTTTTTTTGAATATATTTACTAGTCAGGGCTTTGTTTACATTAGCCAGTTCTCAATTCTGGTTGCCCACTAGAATTACTCAGGGAGTTTTAAAAAATGCTCATGCCTAGTCCATCCACTAGGGATTCTAATTCTGTTTATCTGGGGTGGGGTCCTGCCACCAGGATTCTTTAGGAGCTCCCAGATAATTGGTTGTTCTGTACAGGTAAGGTTGACAGCCTTTGACATACCTGTTCTTAAGCATCACCACGTTATCTGTCATCCTCATTAGAGAGATGAGAAAACTAAGGCTGGGAGAACTGATGTGACTTGCTCAGAGTATAGCAAGGCTAGAATTCAAACCCAGGGATGGCTGACTCTGAGGTTTTTGCACTCCACAGCCTTTCAGACCTGGAGGCCTGCAAACACCAGACTTCATAATTTTGAGGGGCAAGGCTTCCTCTGTGGGCTCTTAAACAGTAGTGCAGAAGCCTAGTTCCAGCACTGGGCAGCTCTGCAGGTCAGGCCTTTGGGCTGCCTGGAGGGAAGGCTCCTATTTCCCAGCTCCACATCCCCAGGCTATTGCCTCCTGAGAGTTGGCAAGCGCCCAGCATGCATGGCTGGTTAGGGGGCTCTGTAACAACAATGCGCTCGCAGATGCCAAGTTAGGTGGTCCTTCTGGCATGCCCATCTCAGCCCGCAAGCATGGAACTCGCCTCCCTGGTGCGTGGGCCTGGCATGCTGGCCCTCCTGGTGGGGTGGCAGGGAGCCGAGGCAGGCGGTCAGGGAGGACTCATGCCACGTACCTTGCCCGGCCAGGCTGGCGGCGCTCGCGGCAGGCGAGGCGGGGGCGGAGCTCTGCCTGCCAACTGAGGGGATACAATCTCTCAGTGCACAGAGCTTCCGCAAAGCCACGGGGGCCAGTCAGCAGCGAGCATGCCCCAGCATGAGGCACGGGCACCACTGGCTGCCCACACACAGCAGGGCCCAGGTGGCATGGCCAAGCCAGCCGAGCTGGGGGAGCGGAGGCGCCAGGGGCAGGCCGATGAGGCAGGTGCAGCCAGTCCTGCGGCAGTCCAGGAGCCTGAGAGGACCAGGCTGGGACAAGGTGAAGGGAACACCATATAGCTACTTTGTGGAAATGTACTTAGTGCTTGTTCCATGACCAACTCAGGTGAGGGTTCATAGGTAAAAGCCTGACTTGGTGAGAGGAAGGTGCCCTTTCTGAGGTGATCCAGCCCTTGCTTAAGGCTGTGAGGATACCAAGCTTCACCTTCAGACCTTCCCTCCCTAGGACATAAATGAGCTCTGTAGCTAAGAGCCTGGAGCATAGAGCAGCCCTTTCCCCTCAACACACTCGGAATGATAGAAAGACTGGCACTTACATGGCCTCTGGACAGCTTAAGTTTACAGATGGGCCCAGCTCTATGACCCCTAACTTCTCAGAGACAAAGGGCTCTCCCTCTTAAGGGAAGTAGCCAAGAGAAGCAGCTTTACTCAGCCTGTGCTTCACAGTGTCTTGAGGTAAAGATGCCTAAGAAATAAGTCCCCAGAAAGACAACAAAGGCCTCTGAAGAAATATATTCTGGAAGTTATGATTTCACCATTCACCAGGCTATTAAAGTCCAGGGCTAAGATGTGGCCCCACTATTTGGGGTCTACTTGGGAAATAGCCTAGTTTGTGCCTAAGGAATCACAGGTGCCTTTCCTCCTTGACACACCTATAGACAGCTCTTTCTGCAGAAATTTCCAGAGACAGAAGAGGCCATCCTAGAAGCCTAAAGAACTTTTTTTTTTTGCATCTTCTTTGATCCAGGGCAGTGAGCTCAAAGGCCAGATGAGGTCTGGGCAACAAGAATGGAAGGCTCTTTAGGGATGAACTAAAGTACTACGTCCTAACAGAGAGACTGACTTCTTGAAACCAGGACACCAATTTCCTGAAATGCTGGTTGTGGGTGGGTGATGTGGAGACCAAAGGCCACAGGACAGGAAATGCTACTGATGGGCCAGGCTAAAAGAGAAGCAGTAGCCTGTCTTCGCATTTAACTCAAGAGAAGAGAAGACAGGTAGACATCAAGGGTCAGCATAAAAATGCCCCTGAGCATCCTCTAGAAAAGCTCTTAACCCCAGAAAGTAGAAGCCGCAAGCAGTTAGAGGAAAGAAGCACAGTGTGGGGCCACAACTCCATCTTTGTGGCAGATGGACAACCCATTGCTCCCAGTGCCCTGTATAAGTGGTAAAAGCCCAGGATGGGGCATGACTGGGGCTCACTATCCATCCCTGATATCCCAGAGCCTGTGACTCTTGGGCTGGAACTGGTGAAGCCCTAGGCTCTCTTACCTGCAGCCTCCTCCAAGCTAAAGCCCATGGGTTACCTGGAACCAGCACAGCGGAACCCATCAGGACTCCAGCTCAAGGAAGCAACCCCTGCCCAAAGTGGCTGCCCACCCTGACTGTGGTTGGTGCTCCCACACAAGCCTCTCTCCATGGTGGTGCAGGAGGAAAGCAAGGGAGGGAGTCTTGTTAGGAGGATGAGAAGGGCTCTTGAACCAAACAGCGAGGCTGGGGTTAGAGGGAAGGAAGACCAGAGCTACAGCAAGCTGTGGACAGACTTCTTTGTCTTCATTTAAGCCTTGATATTAATCTTTTTCTCAAAGAAAACCCACCGTGCTCCCAACTGAGGGCAAACAATACTGGGGGTAGGGTTGAAAGCAGTGGGCAAAGGGGAGTGGAGTGTCTTGCATCTTAGAAATAATGTCAACTGCGACTTACAAATTACTGATCCCAACTCTCTTGATTCCTTATGTAAATCTAAGTTCCTTTCCTTCCACTGGCTGGTCTCTAGTTCTTCATTTTTACAGCTAGTATCAGAGAAAATATTTTAAGCCTGAGTCACCTTAAAAGGTCTAAACATCTGGAATAATTTCTATTAGTCATCTCTACTTGGACACAAGGAAGAAAGAGATCACCCTAGTGATCAGTTGGTGGCAATTGAGAACATTCATAATATTTCAACTTGATTTTGTTTTTCCCTTCCAGTGCATCCTTCAATACCCTAGATTGGCTATAACCCTAAAGTGCTGAGAATCTTCAGGGAATTCAATAAAAATGTATAGGGATAAAGTACATAGGATTCTGGACAGGCTACTCCTTGGGAGGTTCTAAGGAACAAATTCATAAATTTGAGCCCAAGTGAAGGTTCCTCCCCTCACACCAAGAATTTCAGTAAGAGGACTCAGCAGCAGAACCCTCAGAACAGGATACCTGTTAATCCTGCTCAAGGAATCACCTGAGACAGCCACACTGCCTAGGCTGGCTGTGCTCTATGCCTGACCCACTCACCTCGGCAGAATTAAAGTGTTCAGCTGGGAAACATACCTGAGAAGTTCCTGGAGACAAGCATGGTCGTGAGGATGGCACCCTAGGAAAGGAGGAGAGTCCTATGAGTTCAACCAGACTCTATAAAAGGATAGCCTGGCCTCAGGCAAAGCAGCTCATGGCTAGAGCCTGGAGTCACAGGATTCTGGCATCCCCAACATAGCTTAGCTACAACCTGCATAGCTTAGCTTCAACTAGGAGCAGAGCTGCCTTGTCTAAGGGGGCAAGACCTGCATTGTTAACAGGCTTGATTTCAAGAGGCCAGTGGCACAGAAACCAAGACTTACCTTCAGTTTTCTCCGGGCATTGAATTTGCGCAAACACTCCACAGTCTCTTGGCGGTGCATCATGGAGGCTACCGTGGATCGTTGCTAGAAATCAAACAGAAAGGCCTATGAGTCCCCCATTCCAGACCCTTTCTCTGCCCTTCACTTTAGTCCTGGCACCAATGGCTATGCCAGGACAGAGCTGTGTACTCAGCCACCCCACATTCGCTCTGAAGATCAAATGAAGTCACAGACATGAAAACACAAAATAAAGGCATAAGCCCAAACTCAAGGTTATGTAAGGACAATCTAAACATGAAAGCACACTGATAACGGATGCTATATGAGTGTGCAGAGAGAACATTATAATCTTCCTTGGGCAAAGGAAGCTGCAAATGGGAAAGATTATCCTATGTGTGGTGAGCCTGGCAGTTATTCCTTCAGCAACTGCTTACTGAGCACCTGCTGTGGTCCAGGTTCTGAGCAGTGACAGCACAGGGAGGTCCCTGCTTTCTATAACATTCATTCCTTCAAAGAGCCCCTCTCAACATACCCCACAAGGTCCTGAATGAACCTGGGGTCTCAGAAACTAAGGATGTATACCTTGAAGGATCAATTCTTTTCATCATTTTGGATGAAAACTTTGATATATTTATTAGTTACTTCCTTGTCTCCTTAAACAGAATCCAGACATGGCCTCCGCTTCCTTGGGATCATTGATAGAAGAACCAATTATTTTGAAATGTCATAATATAGTGATGTCCTCAGGGGCTATAGAGATATATAGGACTATGAAACGTAGAGCCCACAAAAATGATCCTCAGGACATAGTATTTCCCTGTTTTGTTTTGTTTTTGGTACCAGGGATTGAACCCAGATGCACTTAACCCCTGAGTCACATCCCTAACCCTTTTTGAGACAGGAGCTCCCTAAGTTGTTTAGGGTCTTGCTAAGTTGCTAATGGATGGCTTTGATTTTGCACTCCTCTTGCCTCCTGAGTTTCTATTATAGGCACACACCACCAAGCGGGCTACTTCCCCAATTTTTGAATTTCCATTTTAAGTTGCTCAGCATTACTTTTGCTGTTGCTGTCTTGCCAAACTATTAGAAAAATAAATGCTAGGACCTGCAGCTTGGTGCCCATAACCACATAATCCTTGCCCTCACCCCTGGCCAACTCTTTCCTGCGCCTGAAACAACTCTCCCCACCTCTCCACCTCCCCAAGTCTCTCATTCCACCTCATCTTCCTCAGCATAAACTTCTCCACAAAGAGAAATGAGGTCACCATGCACATACTGCTTCTGTTTCAGCCCCCACCCACCAGCTGATTTCTACCCACCCACAACCCAACCTAAGTCTCAGAACATCATTCTTCACACCAGGGTGGACCTCTTGAGCAGAGCTCAGAAGTCCCTCTTTAAACCTTTGCTTCCTAAATTAGATATATTGTCGACTCATTCCTCTGGACTAGATTCTTCTTGGTAATCTACACATTATATTCAATCTTCTCCTTAAACAAAGTCCTTAAAACATGGATGGAACTGAAGGACATTATATTAAGTGAAATAATCCAGACCCAGACAGGGACCACATGCTCTCTCTCACATGTTGAAGTTAAAAGAAAAAAAAAAAAAAGTTTGGGTCTGAGTGTGGAACAGTGAAACTGGAGTTCCGGGGTGATTAAAGGGAAGCTGGATTTGAAGAGCATATGCTGTATGCACGTATTAAATTATCACAATGAACCCTACTAAAACGTATAATTAATAAATACTCTTTAGTCAAAAAACAAATAAAAAAAAAAAAAGAAAGAAACCCAAACCTCTCTGACATATCTTCCTCCTCTAAGGAGTATCATTTCTTTCCCCCTTCATGCCTCACTTCCTATGCACCTCCTCAATCCTACTTCCTCTTCACGCCCCAAAACAGGTTTCTATCTCACTCTACTGTCTTTGTGAAATGATGAAAGAATAGCCTTTCCATGGTCAGAGCCCATGCATTCTCTTTGATCTGTGTCAGGGACTCTCTTGCAATACTACCAGTGCTCCCTTACTGAGACTCCTTCTTTTTTTAGCTTATACATCTTCTGCTTCTGATTCTTTTCTGACTACAGAAATTCTCATTCTCAGTCCCTTTTGCTGACTCCTCTAATTCTCCTTGTTCTTAAATGCTGATGTTTAGTGTCCATCTCTTCTTTTACTGAAGAATACAAACTCAAGAATTTGATCAGCATAGAAACAATCCCATCTTCTACAGCCTCAACATCACCTATATACAAAAGACTAAGACTCTTTTCTTTCTTTCTTTTTTTTAGTGCTAGGGATCAAACCTAGGGCCTTACACATGCTAGGTGAGTGCTCTACCACTGAACTGCATCCCCAGACCATACAGGTATATTTTTTAACTGTCCACAGGGTATCTCAGCTAAAGTCTCTTGACACCACACTTAATGTGTACAAAACTAAATCATCATCTTTTCTCACAAACTGGCTTTTCCTCTGAGTTTCTTCCGTATGGATGAATGATACAATTCTCTGCTCAATGGCAAAACATGGCAGTTCCCACAGATCCCTCTCTCCTTCATTCCCCAATTCAATTGGGCACTAAATCTTTTAGATTCTGTGTCCCAAATATCTCCTGAATTTTTCCACTCCTCACACTACCCACTCCCCCATCTCTATCCTCAGAGGAGACCTC
Organism: Marmota monax; assembly: GCF_021218885.2. Classification (NCBI taxonomy): domain Eukaryota; kingdom Metazoa; phylum Chordata; class Mammalia; order Rodentia; family Sciuridae; genus Marmota; species Marmota monax. Next base: position 5,355,305 of record NW_026695242.1, on the reverse strand, counting down.
ATCTGTTGCTTAGATAGTTATGACAGCTTCCTAAGCTCCCCTGACTCCAGCCTCTTTCTTCATTAATTCCATTTTCTACAGAGCTTCCAAAATGATCTTTCTTAAATGTAAATTTCACACTCTCTTTAAAATCCTTAAATGGATCCCTATGCATTCGGAATAAAACCCTAACTCCTTAGGCCGAAACTGGGATGTCAGGGAATCTTTAGGGCCTCTTTGTCTTGGATTCCTATAGTCATGGCCTCATTCACAACCAAACTACTTAACATTCCTTGAACTTGATTTCCCATGGCCTCTTACTCTGGCTCCTGCTAACCTCTGTCTACAGGGTAATATCTTGGGGAACTCTTAGTTATCTGCCAAGAGCCAGAACAGAGGTCACCTCCTCCATGCAGCCTTTGATGACCCCACTGCCCACCAGGGACAGCAAGAACTCCTGCACTCCTTTAGATTCTTTTGCATACTTCACACTGTAGTATGGTTGCCTGTTTGACTGCCTGTCTCTCCAGATCTTTGGAGCAGGAAAAATGCCTCATTCACCTTTGTATCCTCTAGCATCTGCACCAAAGAGGCATTCAGTAAACACATGAACGAAGGGACAAATAAACAAATGCATAATGGCTGTCAAGATACCAACTATGCCAGAAAACAAAGTATGTCAACCCACATCAACAGCCTAGGGGAGCCTCCCAGCTCAGGAGCTTCAGGACTGAACTTCATGATGCTCTTTTTAATAGCTCAGAGACCTCTTTGGTTTATTCATTGGGTCTTGGTCACAGTTGTTAAGAGTTGTATGAGTGGTGAGACCTGAGTATGCCCTGGACTTGGGGATTCACTTTCTGCCAGCTGCTTTCTATCATCAACTACCTAGAGTCTGCAAGAGTCAACCTAAGCCCTCATTTAAGACTAGAACTGGGTTGGGATATAGCTCAGTTGGTAGAGTGCTTGCCTTGTATGGACAAGGCCCTGGGTTCAATCCCCAGCACTGCCAAAAAAAATAAAAATAAAAAAAGAGAGCCATTAATACAGCCTCACAACCAAGGGAGAGACGAATAAAGGCCTGTTAGCCCCTTCTGCCTCCTAGAGATCCCCCGGTGATATTTATTAACCTTGGGCCCCACTCAGTCTCCTGCCCTGCCTACTGGGTCCTCACTCAGGAACCAGAATGATTCTCTGCTGATAAAAAGGAACATAAACATAAGCGGTCACCACTGATCTCCAAGTCCACAGCTGAAAACACTTACACAGACCCATGGGTGCTTCAGAGCCTGGTCAGCCGTGATGCGTTTTGCTGGGTTTATGGTCAGCATCTGGTTGATCAAGTTCTTGGCTTCAGGAGTCACTGTGTCCCATTCTGGTGATGGGAACTAAGGAGCAGGAACAGGGGGAGGTAGGATATGAAATTTGTAAGCCTCACACCCTAAAACGAAGGCTATATCTTCATCCCAACTCCTATAATTGGGATATTCTATGGTACCCAAAGTTGCCTCAGAGAGAGTTGGAGAAGCCCTGGAAATATCCTAGAACCTGTGTCAACTTAAAAGACTAGGAAAGGAAAATAGAACAATGATGGTTAGAATGCCAGAATATCAGATCACAGTAGGAAGCAGACTCCAACAAACATTCTCTGGTTCAACTCCATCTCTCTACTTGGGGGAAGAGGCTCAATGATGTGCCTAAGGTACCAATGCAGTGGAAAGAGCCTCTAGAATTCTCGTCCCTGTGTGATGCAGCTTCTCTGTTCTTTGCAAAAAAAAAAAAAGATCAAAGGGCTTCAGTGGGTTCCTTAATTTTATAGCTACCAAAAAGGATGTTAAAAAAAAAAAAAGTTGCTCCCTGGACGTAGGGTGGCAAGAACTGAGTCCTGTTTGCCCATCCCTGGATCTTCACAGTCCCATGACATCCCCTATGTCATGTGACACACTAAACAAGCCCCCTCCCTTGGACAGAGCCCAAGGGGCAGGACATGTGCCCTGCTTGATGTTCTTGTTTGATTCTTAGAAAAACAGTCCTTACATCGTACGCTCCAGCCTTGATCTGCTGATACAGCTTGTGCTGATCCTCATCCCAGAAGGGAGGGTAGCCCACCAGGAGGATATACAGGATGACCCCTATGAGATAGAACACACAGGTCACTGGGTTCAGTCACCTTTACCCTGAGGAACTATGAAAGGCCATGCAGGGCTCAGAGCCACACAGAATGACAAGGGCCAGACCAGAGTTAGAGGTGGATGCCAGCCGATAACGCTGTGTCTCTCACGTCAGAGATTTCTTTAAGCACAACCTATCCTCTAAGGCGGGGACAATTCCCTCTCTAAGAAGGATGCAACATAATACAGGAAGTTACTTGGGGAGGAGGGTGTGATGGGAACAGCCCTCCCAAGGGGATGAGAGCAAACACCATGATTTCACATACACCAGGCACTTGTGGGACCCGCAAGGAATAGCGATGCTTCTTTCTCGCCATCACTGGAAGCCGAGGGCCCTTAACACGGAAAAGCTGAGGGCGTGGAATGGGCTTACCGCAGGCCCAGATATCCACAGGTTTTCCATAGGGATCTTTCCTCAAGACCTCAGGGGACAAGTAACCTGGGGTGCCAGCAAAACCTGCAGCAGAAGAGAGAGCAGAGGTACACTGAACCCATTTTCTCTCTCAATAAATCCATATGAGCAATTTCTTCCAAAGCCCTTTTCATCCTGCTGCTTTTGCTACATAAGCTTTCAGCACACAGGCTGCGAGAGATTAGAGGCTGGGCTTCTCATAGTGCTTGGAATCTAAATCAGAGGGCAAGTCCATGTGCCTACCAGGAACTCCAATGCCTCCCCAGAGGCAGCAAGAACGCAGTGCTGACAACAGCTAGACTTACTGAGTCATGAAGGGCCAGGAGGGATTTCTGCACCCTCCCACCCTTCTCCACTCTCCAAGGAGGCCAGGACCATTAAAGGTCTGGTTTCTAGTTCTGAAAGAGGAAGGCAAATCAGAAAGAGGAGGAAGGGTGGGGACTGCATAACTGAGAAGACAGTGTCACCCTTACCAAACCAAGCCTGCTGCTCTCCTTGCACTTCGATGGCGAGGCCAAAATCAGCCAGCTTGACGGCAGCACCCTTGCATTTACTTGCCAGCAGCAAGTTCTCAGGCTACAGAAGGAACAGCGAGAACCTTGTGAGGCACCCCCCCCCCCAGCCCAAAGGGAGCCTTCTTTGGGTCCACACAGTACCACTATCTAGCACCAGGTGGCGCCAACATGTCACAAGCAAGGGGCAAAGGAGGGGAGCCTGGTAATACCTTCAGGTCCCGATGGACAATGTCATGCTGGTGGATGTGGTTAACACTCTCCAGAATCTGATGTATACAGTGGCTGAAAAAGCAGGAGAAAAAAATGTCACTACAGGGTTAAACCATCTCATCCAAGACCACATGCCATGGACTAAAAGCATGTAACAACAGGTCACAGGTTCATAGAGAATCACTGAATGATGAGTTAGTTCAACCCATTTTGTTTTCATTTCATTTCTTTAATGTTTTGTTTTATCTTTAATTGACAAATAATATGCATCTATTTGTGGGGGACATGTGTTGCTTTTATACATGTTTACAACGTGGGATGAGTATATTATGCTAATTAACATTTCCATTACCTCAAATATTTACCATTGCTTAGTGGAGAGAACATATAAAATCCTCTCTTAGCTACTTTGAAACATATATTATTAGCAACTACAGTCACCACGATGTGCAACAGATCAGAACCTACTCCTATCTAAAGCTCTGTATCTGCTGACCAATATCTTTCCTTTACCCAACCACCTCCACTCCAATTCTTGGTAATCACCACTCTACTTTTACTTCTGAGATCATTCTTTTTTAGATTCCACATATAAATAATGTCATGTAGTATTTGTCTTTCTGTGCCTGGCTTATTTCATGCCCTCCATGTTGTTGTAAATGACAAAATTTCATATATATTTTTTAAGACTGAATAGTATTCTGCTATTCTCTCTCTCTCTCTCTCACACACACACACACAAACACACACACACACACACACACTTTTAGTATCCATTCACTTGTTGGCACACACTTAGGTTGTCTCCACATCTTAGTTATTGTGAATAATGCTGCTGTGAACATGGGAGGGCAGACATCTCTCCAAGATACTAATTTCAATTCCTTTGGGTATTTACCCAGTAGTGGGATTGCTGGATCATATGGTAATTCTATTTTTAGTTTTCTGAGGAACATCTATACTGTTTTCCAAAAAAAGCCTGTACTAATTTGCAATACCAACAGGGTTCCCTTTCCTCCACATCCTCAACAACACTTATTTTACAGAAAAGGAAACTGAAATTCAGGTAGATTAAGTGGTTTGCCCAGGGTCACTCACTAAATGGGAGGAGAGAGACTAGAATAGAGATTCACCATGGATTCTTCTGTCTATAAAGGCCTAACATAACCAACATGTTTTTAAGAGATCAGGAGACATCCCAGGCTCCTGAGAAAGGTGAGACCATCCAACCCCTACCTTTTTTCTACTTCCCTATATAGTAACTTTATTCTTAGAGAAGAAACTTGTGCTGGCAACTTAAGCAGGAAGAGTGCAACTGAGTTCCCTAAGTTGTTTTGGGATGACTGTACTCCTTCATTTATTTAAACATTCACTAAGTGCTTCCAAGGCCTTCTGCTTTGTACTACACAGGACATAACAATGAACAAGACCCGTAGCTTCCCTGAAGCTGATCATCTGGTAGAGGAGCTAAAACAAACACAGATTTCTTTGAGAAACAATATATTTGAGCAGATTTTTAAATGGGGCACCAAGGAGTATTTCTGAGGAATGTGCATAGAAAAGACAAACTAAGATCCAGAATTACATGCAGCTGCTGATTTTTGTGTCTGCATGCGTGTGGTTCTGCGGATTGAACTCAGGGCCTGTGCTTGCTAGAAGTGCTTGACCATTGAGATATATCCCCAGATCTTTTAAAATTTATTTTGAGAAGGGTCCAAGTTTCCCAGGCTGGCTCTGAACTTGTGACCCTCCGGCTTTGGCCTCCTGAGTAGTTGGGATTACAGGTATACAACACCATAACCAGCTTAAGCTGCTGATTCTTAAAGCAGGCTGTCCACTTTACAACCCTCCTGCCAGCCTTGTGGTCAAACTTCTGGCAGGAAACATGAGCAGACTACAGCAATGGTTTTCTTTTATTTTTTTTTTTGTACCAAGAATTGAATCCAGGGGTGCTTACCCACTGAGACACATCCCCAGCATTTTTTAGTTTTTATTTTGAGACAGGGTCTCTTTAAGTTGCCTAAGGCCTTGCTAAATTGCTGAGGCTGGCTTTGAACTCACGTTTCTCCTGCTTCAGCCTCCAGAGCTGCTGGGATTGCAGGGTGTGTATTATCACACCCAGCTAGCAGTGGTTTTTAAATGGGGATGAGTTTATCTGGAGACATTTCTGGTTGTCACAACCTAGGGAGGGGGAAGGCTGTTATTGACATCTACTAGCATGGGATGCTTCTAAGTGTTTACCATGCACAGGAGAGGCTCTCACAACAAAAAATTACCCAGCCTAAAAGGTCAGTGGTGCTGAGGAAAAACCCAGCTTAGAGAACAGATGCCCAGTCATCATGCACCACCAGGTGTACTGGGCAGGTCTGCAGAATGTCCAGGTGTGCTAAGCTAGGTAGCTGAACTTCTGATTCCTTTCTCTAAAATCTGAGGTGCTGGGGGTCCTGCAAGAGCCAAGGGGTCTTACCAGGCCCCTAGAAGCTAAGGCTGGGGCTGCCCTAGCACAGCCCAAGAGTGGGCTAAAGAAACTTTAAGACTGAACTATAGAGGCAAGTCTCCACAGAAATGTATTATTAGAACAGAGTCGGGCTAGCAGGGAGAGCCTTCTGGCCAAAAATGGCAAAAGTGCGAAGTGTCCCAGCAGAGCCAGGCCAAGCCCACTGGTGCAGCCCCCCCTCCTCGCAGTTCCCTGAGCTATCACGCCTCCTCCCGCCCACAGCCTGGTCCTCCCCTGCTGGCACTGGAATTCATCTCCCCACTTGAGAATTTTTCCTGAGGTTGAAGCATCTGAAGTTGATCAGCAAACATTGGCCGCTGGAGGTTGAGAAATCTGTGAGGAAGCTGCACTCCCCCACTTTCCAGAAGCAGCCCGAGCTGCCACATAAGCTAGATAAGCTGCAGGCAGGATGATCAAAACCAGGTTGTAAGGACATCACCCTCAGAGAGAAGCGGGGCTGGGGGAAGAGCCGAGGCGGGAAAGGCAGGCCAAACAAGTGCCTGAGAGCTGTGTGGGGGTGGAATTCTGCTGTGTCACATGTAGGAGCCATCAGGGCTTCTGTGGAAGGCTGGAGGCTGAGGCATGGGACTGTGGAACAGCACTCCAGCTAAAAGAATCCCATGTTGAACCTGGTCTTGGCAGTCAAGGGACAAAGTGACAAGGGCTAAAAGCTCCTGAGATGGCTCCCATAGTTCATACACCTTTGGGGAAAACCATATCTTTTATGTTTCTAATCACCCCAGGATTTCCACTTAGTGGCTTGTACATAGTAGGATTTGTCAAAAGAAAGAAGAGGGATTGAGAGGGCCCTCATGTGTACTTACCAGTGTGAGGTAATACAAAGAAAAGGTATTTCTGGGGTGATGGGGTAAAGGAGACTCAAGAGGCTTTGCCAAAATTGATCTGGGGTGCTGAATTCTGAACTTCTGATATTGCCCCCAGAATGCAGCCCTCGTCCAGCTCTGTAGAATCACTGTCCAGATAAGAGTTCCTCTGATCTTCCCCAAAGGCTTTTCAATTAGGCACAATGCCAGCCCCCTAAGGTGGACAAGACTTATTTCAATCCTAAACTCCAGAGCTGCACTGGAACAATTGGGCCTTCATCTCACCTGGCATCTGCTTCACTGTAGTATTCTCTAGCCACAATGTCTTCAAACAGCTCCCCGCCAGTAACCCTGCAGCCAACAGAAGAAGAAGAGGTCAGAGGAGGTGGAGTCCCTTGGCCAACCCCGGTGTCTAAGAGGTAACAGAGTTACACAGTAAAACAGCTCTTACAGAAACCTTAACTCCACATACACTTTGAGAGCCCAGAACATACTCAATCCTTCAATGACATGGGGCTCCTCCTTAGGGTATCCTGGGCTCCCCCTTCTTCAGGATATTTCTGTTTCCATAACCTGCAGATCAGCTAACATTAAAGGCAGCTAATGAAGATACAGGGATCTAAGAGAAAATATTCAACCTACTCCCCAAAGACATGCCTTTGTTTGAGACCAATATGAACATATGCCATCCAAGGAAGGACAGACCTACCACTGAAGTTGAGAATGAGACCAAGGACACAGAAACCTAACTCTATAGCACTGGAAAGGAGTTTCCAGAAGGTAAAGAGCCACTTTTAAGATATTAAAACACAACCAAAGTGGAAGAGAGACCAAGAGGAGCCCAGTTCATGACTAATAAAAGCTACCCTCAAATTCCCAGAATTTTAAGTTCATGCAAAGAGCAGTACTTTATTTCTATACTAAGGACCAAGAAACAAGAAACAAGCATCTGCACAAGATACACTGTGAAACAGAAGTGTGAGAGCAACATTGAGGCTGGCGCTCTACAGAGATCTGGGGAGATCACGAGCAATGAGACCCCCAGGGGGCTTTGGGTACCAACCCGGCTCCATGCCCGGAGAAAGTACACAATCAAGTCCTTTCTCTCAGGCAAAGGAGAGGGACCGTTGGCAGAGGCTGAAGACCAAGTTAAGCCTTTTCCCCAGCCTTCATCTTGAGCCAGCTGGAGGGAAAGGCCCCACACCCTCAAAAGGAGCACTTACAGGTCAAACACGAGGTAGTGAAACCCTTCTTCAGAAATACTGTCATGGAGGCGCACTGCAAGAGAGGAGATGGGGACAGAGATTAACAGAGAGAAAACTCGGAAATCCTATTCTCCTCCTCTTCAGCAACCCCACCCAGTACCATTCTGTCAGCCTCACCAGGCTCCCTCCTGAAGGCACTGCAGCGAGAAGTGGCAACATGCTCAACACCCACAAAGCCAAGGTTATGTAGCCACAGAGCAAGAGACCAGTGCTCTGGTTGCCGCCTCCAACTGGGGCAAGAAATAGAAGCTTCGAGGCCAAGATGTAAATCAAGACCGAGAAAAGCAGAAACCTTCCCAGAGGGGCTAGTCCCAGAGAAGGTGGTCCCTAAACATAGTGCATGGTGGTGTAACAGACTGAGAAACCCCTAGCAACACTGACAGCAGGGGCATGGAAAATGGGAAAGACCAGGAGAACTTTCAGAGGGGCAAATGAGAACAGCAGAGTGAAGGGTAATGGAAGAAGATGGAAAGGCAGAGCCCAGCAGGAAGGCATGTGAAGCAGGATAACGAATGGCAGGCCCAGGAGGCTAAGCCACATTCAGGCTATGACTATGACGACCTGTTTATCAAGTGTTTAACATACTTATGTGCCAGGCCTCCTGTAGTGAAGTTCTTAGCACACATTACTGATTCTATGAGCATTTAGTGAGCACTACTGTATGCCAGCCCCTGGGCTAGCTGGTGGCATTTATGAGGGAGAGACACAGTGCCTGCCTTCAAGGAGTTGATTACACTGCCCTGAGATGAATGTTATTCCCATTTTATAGAACAGGGCAGTGGAGGCTAGGAGACATAAAGCCTCTTGCTAAAGGCCAAAGAATTACTAAGTGGTGGGTCAAGATGTGAACCCAGGCTTCTCTGACTCCAAAGGCTGGTTCACACTACTGCTTACTAAAGAAACAGGGCATCCCACATACCAGGTTGTGAGACTGCTCACAAACATACCTACGACAGCATCATAAATGGGTCCAGGAGGGCAGACATGGAGAAGACTAGGGCAAGTTACCAACTGTAAGAAAAGGCTGGCAAGCATAATCTCTTCCCAATCCTTGCTTCCAAATCTCTTGGGCAAAAGACCAATCTAATGTCTTCTGAGGTCTCTTCATCAAGCTTCTGCCCACAAAGCCACCTCTGGGTTAAATGCCAACCCCTGAGCATCGTTCTAATGTAAACACGACTTGCTTTGGCTGCCTGTCCTGATATTCCTGTCCCTTCCCTCACCTGAACTCTCTTGATGAGAAACCTCTGTTCCAAAGGGCTCTCTCTGTTTGACCCTTGCTCCAGTCCTCAGCAGTTAAAGAAGCTCTTCAGGAATGGCCTGACACCAAACCAACTAGTGAAGTGTTCAGATGTAAAGAAATCACGCTATCTCTTCCTTGGCAGGCCCAGACTGCTTCCATTTCCAGTGCCAGAGCATCTTCTAAGGGCTGAGGAACTTCGCTAAGTCCCCTAAACGCCAAAGAAGGCTCAGCCAGAATGCAAAATACAGCACCCAGCCGCCCTGAGGCACTGAACCATCACTACAGTCCCCTTGTTTTTCTTACTTGACAAATGCAGACACAGAGGCCTGCCTGGGCCTGATCCAAGGCCGAACAACCATCTACACATTGCATGGCCTACACTATTTGATCTGATCTGGTTATTCAACCCTGCATACTTCCCTACATCTGCCGATGACAGAAGAGGGCTTTTAGGACACAAGGAGGGAGCTACAGCAAGACCCCTGCATCCATCTTACCCACCTAACCGAGCATGCTTAATCAAACTCTCCAAAGCCTCCTCCCTCCTTTTTTTGCTTCTCTAGTCTCAGTTGGTGCCTCATGCTGAGTCCTGCTGTGGCTGCTCCCTCGATTCCAAAAGGACTTTCCATTTAATTAAAAATTTGCTATTAAAAAGCATTAAAGTGTGTAATACAAATAATCCCCTGGAAATCGGCTGTCCCAGAAGCCAAAGACCAGCTTCATTAGGAAGCTGACTAACAGCAGCAGGATGGTGAGCTGACGGGACAGAAGGTAGGATGCTAACAACTGCTCCCAGGACAGCCCCCAGCACCCGGCCCTGCTAAGTCTGGCTGGGCCTGGCCTTGAGCTCTGCCTCACCTGGATCCTGCCCCAGGCCCGCTCCCTGCCCAGCACTGCAGACCTTGAGAACAGTGCCAGAGGTGCAGGCACCCAGGCCTTTGCCCAGACATGGAGTCACTGGCATATGCCCTTCTCCAGGAAGGCCACACATGGAGCCCAGGTGGGAGGGGATTAGTAGAAGAGCAGCAAAGGAAGACTAATCCTTCCAGGCCACCTAGACCTGGATGGCTTTGATGCATGCCCAGAGTAGGCAACCACACACAAAGATAAGGGGGGGGGGGTCTGAATAAGACTGCTATCATTTTCATTTTTAATTTGAAAAGAAAATTAATGAGGAATGGAGGACAAGAGGAGAAACTTGACTGAGCCATTCTAAGCATAACTACCAGATTATTGAAGATAATCATCAAAATTATAATGACTAACACTTAGCTGAGCTGTTCCTATGTGCCAAGCATCGTACCATGTGTTTTACATGCACTATTTTACTGGACCCAGGCATTAATTCTGTAGTGTAGCTACTTATGGTGCCCTCATCAGATAGGAGAGGAAACTGAAGGTTCAAAAGAAACCTGCCCAAAGTCACACTAAGTGGCAGAAACAGGACTTGAAGACAAACTGACATCAACATCCTTGATACTGCAACAACTAGAGAATCACTTTGTCCATCCATCCTCTTAGGTAAAGGAGTTCAAATCTGTCCCCACAAGTGCTGGCCACTCTAATTGGCTCAATAATGCCCATTAGATGGCTATTTCAAAGCAGGTATGATTATACATATGGCTGTGAAGAGGGAGCCCAGCCTTGCCATCGCAGAGCTTCCAGGCAAAGGGAAAATACAGACTTTAACCAGCAACTAAACAAATACATAACTAGACACAACTAGAGATCTGTGAGGTACGAGTAAAGGGTGCTATGGCTGGGGTGAATAAAATAACCTGACACCCAGCCCATTATATAGTAATGACACGGCATGAAGGTCAGAGAGGGCCAGACCACGTCTATAAACAGGAAGATCTAGGAAAAGGACTCAAAACATTACTGCATTTCAATGATAAAACCTAATTACTGGGCTGGGGATATAGCTCATGATAAAGTGCTTGCTTGGCATGTGTAAAGGTAGGTTCAATCCCAGCACCACATACACACACAAAACCCTAATTACTATTCTTTAAAAATCAGTGGATGGAAGGGCAGGTCAAAACACCTACATATCTTTGATATTTCATATCTTCTAGGACTGAGAATATATGAAATATCATATTCTACAACCCAAATGCTGTGGCTATTTCCAATTCTCAAAAAAACCACCCAACAATATACTACATTTAACAAATCCTTTTCTAAAAAAACACTGAAAAAGTGTCACTGTTAAAAATGTCTGCAGCAGCTGGGTGCGGTGGCGCACGCCTGTAATCCCAGCGATTTGGGAGGCTGAGGTAGGAGGATCGCAAATTCAAAGCCAGCCTCAGCAATTTAGCAAGACCCTGTCTCAAATTTTTAAAAATAAGATAAAATAAAATAAAAACATCTGAAGCAATATCTTGGTGGGATAGAGGCCCTGTTGCCACAGGAGCTTGTGGGGGACTGAGTGTGACCCCCAGGGACCGGGTATGGCAGGACTTCTCCCCCTCCTGAGAAGGTCATTCACATCCAATGTTTCCCTTTTCTTTGCAACTATTTTTACTACACTAACTGTGAGCTTAAAACACCCCAGGCCCAAGGTAAATGGTGGCTTTGCTTGGAGCTGGGGTCCTGGAAGCTGAAATCTCCATTTTCATTTTATCACCTCTGTTTCCTGGCCTCCTTTACTTACTAAACCCTCTTGCTACTCTATGAAGGGGCCCAGACAACAAAACAAAGGCAGATACATATTGGTTAAATAACTTGCTTCTAATTAGAAAAACCCACACTCAAACCCAGTGAACATGACTCCAAGCCACAAACCTTGGCTTCTTCAAGTATGGACCATGGGCCACAGCATTAGCATCACCTGGAGACAGTGAGCCATGAGGAGTCTCAACCCCCACCCCCAGCCCTGCCTGCCCCAGACCTACTGAATCAGGATCTGAATTTTGACATGATCCCTAGCTGATTCATAAGCACATAAAAGTTTGAGAAGTGCTGCTTTAAACCACAACTCTAGACTGTGATCGAAACTGCTGGGGCAGCTCAGCACGAAGGAAGACAGAGTCTATTCATTAGAGGAATTTAGAGCAGAGAGCAAGCAGATCACAGGTAGAACGCACTCCATTCAGACTTCAGACTATCGGCACTACATGGCTCCTCCACTCAACTCCCCACCGCTGGCCACTCTCCCAGGGCTGTTTCGAGTTCAACAGTGTGCATTACATCCAGTAGACATTTTATTTGCTTGTTTCTAATTAATACGCTTTATTTTGGGGGAGCAATTTTGAGTTCACAGCAAAATTGAGCAGAAGGTACAGAGCGTTCCCATATACCCCCACCACTACATATGCACAGCCACCCCCACTATCAGCATCCCACACCAGAGTGGTACATGTGCTACAATCGATGAACCCTACTGACACACTATTAACCAAAGTCCACAGTTTACTTTGGGGTTCACTCTTTCACTGGCTTTTAACTTTGCTAAGAATATCAGGGGAAAAAACTGGAGATACCTAGCCCCTTGTACCAAATATCCCTTCTGAATTCAACTGCCTACAACCCTGAAAACAGTCGGAAGTTGATGATCTGCTCTTTGCTCTCAGCTTCCTCAACTGTGTACCACCCTTGGGCTGATCTAATTGTCTCTCTTTGGGATGGAGTTTAAAAAGGCCACGGCCAAAAGGGCCACAGCTCTGAAGGAACAGTGGAGAGATGAGAGGAATAGTGAATTAGGGGCACACAACTGCCTCCTCTATAGCCACAAGCCAGGTCCGGATCCATGGCAACCTCCGTCTCCTGGACCTGCAGCTCAGTCACATCTCCAGGAGTCCTGGTTCCCATCAGAAGCCAGAGGGCCCAGCCAGCCAACGCTTCCAGGACATAGCCCTGACTCACCCTTCCCTCTGGCTTGCCCTTAACCCTGGAATTGGTCCTCAAACCAATATCCCCCAGGACCTGTAAGCAGATAGGAAATGGAAGCATAGTTCTAGGCAATTTGATCCTGACAAAGTGACTGCAATGCCTGCTTTTCCTGAGTCTTGCTGCCTTCCTACCACACCTGGGATAGGTGTCTTTACTCTGAGCTAGGGGTAGGTAGAAAAGGAAAGGGCTACCAAACTGAGTAATTTTAAGAGGTCAAAGGGATATATTTAATTCTAGAAATACAGAAAAAGGAGATTAAGACTTTTTCCTGCTAGTATCCCATTTTTGTCCTTCCTGTTTATTTATTATGACCCTCTATGATCAAAGTCACCTTTAACATAGATGATACAGATATGAATCTGCATCCTCTATCACTGACCCCTCTCCCTTTGTTCTCCTCTCTACATGAAGACAACACTTCACTGTTGTACAAGCTGGTCATACAAAGCACAAAGGAAAGGAAATTTATTGTCCTCAGACCTTGAGACCCAGGCTGGTACACCAATAATGCTTCTGAGCTGGTGGATGGCTTTAAAGCCAGGTCTTCTGATTCAAAAAGCTGGGAAATATATATATATTTTTTTTCCCAAATTGTGGAATCTTGTTTTTAAATATTGGCAAATAATAAAAATATTTTTAGACTGCTGAGCCAGCCAAATTAAACATGCCTCAATTTGTGACTGCTGCTCTAGGTGTTTCTCTGTTGGCCATCTCTTACCCAAGACAACACACTGGTCCCCACCATGCAGTTTTCAGGTGAAGGTCTAACCTCAAAGACCACCCAGGAGGGCTAAGGCCAGGACTTAATGGCTGAAAGGTTTTGGCTCCATGGAACATACTGCACCAGGTGGAGCGGAGGCTTAGCTATGCCAATCTGCATTGGGTGTAATCTAAGCCACCGATTACGATCTATAAAGCCCTGCATGGTTGGAGTTCTGGTTACCTCAGAGCTGCTCCTCTCCCTGTGGGCTGGAGTAGGACCTCAGTTCCTCCACTTATGAGCTCATATGGATTTCTGAGACCTGGGGAGCCACGGGCCGGTAGCTCTGGAGGCAGCATCAAGCTTCTGCAAGTGGCCTCACAGGCCTGGCTGCTAACAGAGTGGAGCAGGAGGCCTCAGGGCACTGTGGGAGCCCTGATATTTAGGCCATGCCTGAGGAGCACAGAACACGTGTTGTCTTTTGTGATGACTCAGGACTTTCAGGGAAAAACCTAGGAGATGCTCCCTGCTCTGCCTCAAGTCAGCACCAGGGTTTCTGCTCAAACCCTGCAGCCAGCCCAATGTCTGTCCTTTCCTTCTGCAAACAGTACCAAATCAGGGCCAACGCTTTTGGCAAAGATTATTTCAGCTGAACAATGTAAAACTGAGCTGGAGTGGGTTGTGGCAGGCAAACCTCCTCAGGCTTTAGAACAACCAACAATGTGCTCTTGTCCCCCAAGTCAGGATGGGAACAGAGAGAAATCTTCTCAATTTTTTCTCCTTCCCCATCCAAGTGGCCCCTGCCATCCCTTCTCCAGAGAAGCTAGGCGGGTGGGCAACTTGCTTTCCTGGCTCCGGGAAACACAAATGGAAGTGCCATGGAAACCCTCAGAGTGAGCAGGACATTGCAACAGGAACAAAACTCTTTCAAGTCTAGAAACAAAATCCTGAGTTTTTCATGAGGGCTATGTAAGGCCCCTGGTGAAGGATGCTGGCAGCTAGTAGCCCGGAACCTCACATACTGAGGGCTCTGGACCTCAGCCCAAAGACGGAAGGAGAAAGGGAGTCTGAAACCTATTATAATGCCTCATATCCCAGCCCTGAGATGGCTCTGCTGCAATGGAGATACTCAGGTCTCTAAACAAGAAAACTTGAGAATTCTAAGACACAGCTGCTATCCTGCTTGGGTTTAAAAAAAAAAAAAAAAAAAAAAAACAGGTAATAAAGACCCTCAGACAGAGGTGACTCCATACACAAAAACAACCAATCTCGGTTCTCTCTACTGTCCATAAAATACCCACAGAACACTCTGTACAGGGCACTCACCAATATTTGGATGTTTCAAAAGTCGGCATATCCGAGCCTCACGTTCTAGTTTTTGGTGATCTAAAAGCAGAAGAGAAAAAAACAAAAGTATTCAACTAACCATTATACTTGTGGTCACCTGGCTATTCATACTCCTTCAATTCTTAGATACCAACTATGCACTTCTGGCAATTTGCTGCATTAATGCAACAAGTCACAGCAATTCCAGAGACAGTTATTTCCAGATGAGGAAATGATTTGAGATATTAAAGACCTCAAGCTAGTGAGTAGCAGAGCTAGAATCTGAATCCAGATCTTCAGTTAAAACTCTGGTGCTCTTTTTTTTTTTTTCAATTTTTTTTTAAGGGGGAGGGAGAATTTTAATATTTATTTTTTAGTTTTCTGCGGACACACATCTTTGTATGTGGTGCTGAGGATCGAACACGGGCCGCACACAGGCCAGGTTTAGTGGTGCATGCCTGTAATCCCAGTGACTTGGGAGGCTGAGGTAGGAGAATTGTGAGTTTGAGACCAGTCCCAACAAATTAGCAATGCCCTAAGCAACTCAGTGAGATTGGGGATGGCTAAGTGATTAAGCACCCTTGGGTTCAATCTCGAGTACCAAAAAAAAAAAGAAGAAGAAGAAGTATTTACACAGCTGGGTGTGGTGGCACACACCTGCAATCCTAGCAACCTGGGAGGCTGAGGCAGGAGGATCACAAGATCAAGTCCAGCCTGGGCAATTTAACAAGACCCTATATCACTCTTTTTATTTTATATTATTTTTTTAGTTTCTAGTTTTAGGTGGGCACAGTATCTTTATTTTTTATTTTTATGTGGTGCCAAGGACCAAACCCAGTGCTTCATGCATGCTAGGCGAGTGCTCTACCACTGAGCCACAACCCCTGCCCTGTATCATTCTTTTTAAACAATAAAAAGGGCTGGGGATGTAGCTCAGCGGTAAAGTGCTCCTGGGTTCAATCTCTACTACCACCCCCACCCTCAAAAAATAGGAAGAAATAAGTAGTGTCCCCTTATCTGAGAAGGATACCTTCCAACACCCCCAGTATATGCATGAAACTGTGGAGGATATTAAATCCTACATAAAAGTACTGTGATATTGTGACAAGTCAGTCAGTCTGATAACCAAGAAGGCCGCTAAATGACTAACAGGTAGGGAGTTTTATACAGCATGGAGAAGCTGGACAAAGAAGTGATTCACATCCCAGGTGGGATGGAGCAGGATGGCAAGAGATTTCATCATACTACTCAGACAGCATGCAATTTAAAATTTATTAGTTGTTAATTTTTCTAGAATTTTCCATGTAATATTTTTGGATCATGGTTGACCACAAGTAACTGAAACTGTAGAAAGCCAAACCAAGGATGAGGGGAGACTAGTGTAATAGCTAAAGTCATACTGAACCTAATACACGACCAGACACTATGCCAGGAATTCTGCATATATTTTCTTATGTAGTCCTCATGGTAATGCCAAAACACAATGATCCTGACAATGAAGATGTTGATGATTAAGATAATGTGACTTAAAATAATAACAACAAATATTTAGTCAGCTCACTTCTATGTCAGACACATCTTGCAATTTATCCTCATATCCTCATATTATGATGCCCATTTAAAAAATTATTTTTTAGTTGTAGGACACAATACCTTTATTTTATTTATTTATTTTTATGTGGTGCTGAAGATCAAACCCAGTGCCTCACCCTTGCTAGGCAAGTGCTCTACCACTGAGCTACAACCCCAGTCTATGATGTCCATTTTATAGAAGGAGAAACCAAAGCACAAGTTCTGCTTCTCCCCAGGATCCTCCTGGTCACCTACTGATGTGAGCTCTGGCTTCTTCACACTCAGCCTTTGGGATTACTCTATTGTTAGGAAATGACCAGAATCCGCAAGTCCTCAGATCCAAGTGAGTTGCATGGGTCAATTCCTTCCACAGGAAGGCAGAGCTCCAGGAAGTAGAGAAAATGCTGCTCTGAGCTAGGAGGCCTAGGAGCCTCCCTACTTTATTTCTCTCTGACTACTGGAATCTGCCAGGCCACCTTTTTTTAGTCTTCCCTGCTCCTCTTAGTAGACTGTGACTTCTCCCACCTCTGGCTACCCCTCAGCTTCCCACTGTGCTTCTCATGATTCTCACATCACATAGTACAACGGTTATCTTTTTCTTTTCTTTTTTTTTGAGAGAAAGAGAGAGAGAGAGAGAGAGAGAGAGAGAGAGAGAGAGAGAGAGAGAGGAGAGAGAGAGAGAGAGAATTTTTTAATATTTATTTTTCAGTTTTCAGTGGATACAACATTTTTTTTTTAATTTTTATGTGGTGCTGATGATCGAACCCAGCGCCCCGCGCATGCCAGGCAAGAGCATTGCTGCTTGAGCCACATCCCCAGCCCACAACGGTTTTGGTCACAAGTTCTTCAAAGGAGTGGGGATCTTTCTAAATAGTACTTCCTAGAGTTCTTTCCATAAACAGGGACTCAATAAGGACTTATTAATAACAACAGTATCAGTAATAACTATCACTCACTAAGCATTTATCACATGTTAGGCAAAGGCCAGGATTATCACATTTCATCCTCACAGAAACTGTGGAGTGGGCCATCTGATTAGCTCTATTACACTACAAATGAGGAAACTGAGGCTTAACAAGATAAAATAACCTACTCAAGGTAACACAGACAGGAAATGGATGCAGGTAATATGGACCTAGTCTGGAATGACAGAATAAGAAAAAGTGAGAATATCAAGTAAAGACTTTAGGTTCTGGGGGACTGAGTCCAATGCAACTTGATTCCCCAAGCCAAGCAATTCCTATATTTCTTGGTAGGGGTTTCTCTACACCCAAAAATATCACATGGAAAATTCCAGACATAAGCCATTAATAAGTTTCCCCTAAACAGCAGAACGCCTCTGTAAAGCCTCCTATGACCCTCACAACCACCCCAGCAGGTAGGTGCTATAACTGCCTCTCATCATAGATTGCTGTGATGAAACTGAGGCCCAGAAAAGTTAATAACTTATCTAAGGTTCCACAGAAGAAAAGGGATAGAACCCTGGCCTGTTGGTTTAAGATAATGTAAGGATTATAGTCTAGAAGGAGTTCATATTTGTTGTTTCACCAACCACCTCCAGCTTTGTCCTCCACTCTCCCTCTAGTGATAGCTCTGCTTTGTGAAAGGAGGTGGGAACAGGCAGAGATTAGTTCCTGCTGCCAGCTAATCCATCCCAGCTGCCCAAAGATCTGGGTCATGCCTTCCTTCCTATCCTCAGGTTCCACATGTCCGCTGACCAGGATGTATCTAGGAGAACCCCAGGTAACGCCCAATACCCATTGCTTGGTATCCCTTGGTCCCAGGTAAAGGGATATGACTAGGGAGTCCTATAAGCAAGGGCACTCAAGGAAGCAACGATAGCTTTGCTTGATGGCTTGGGGAAGCTTGCTTTTTCCCAATCTGGCCAGATGTTGGAGCAACCTCACCTTTCTCCCAGTCCCAGACTTGAGACAGAGGTACCAAACTAGGCAGTCCCTAACCTACAGATGCACTGGCCCTGTCTCTAACCATTCACCTTACCACCTCTGATGCACAAATCTTGGGCTTGGCTGCCCAGACAGGAATGAGAGACCAGCATCTTGCAATGTAGAGGTGGCAGCTGAGGAAAAGGCCCAGAAGATTAACGTTTATCTCTTCCCTTAAGTCTCTTACTAGCTAATGGTTTAGTACTACAACAGTAATAGCACTAAAAATAAGGAAGGGTGCTTTGGCTTTACTAGTGCAGTGACTCAGATTAGAGATAGCAGACACAAACTTGGGCTCAGGCTCTCAACTCCTCGAAGGAGTTTCCCAGGGTGCAGAGGGTCACTATCAGCCTCTTAATTCAAATCCTTACTTCAAGGTCTTCTCTTAACCCCAGGGCTGTGCCTTGGTCCTTACACTGATTTTAAGACATGGAGTACAGCAATTAACACATTGGCTTTGGAGTCAGACAGCCCTGGATTGAGTCCAGCACTGCCACATTCAGCAAGTCATTAAATGCATCTGAGCCTCACTCATTCCTTCAAAATTTATTTATTGAGGCCTACCATGTGACAATCACTGTTCTAGATGCAGGGAGAGAGTTGGGAGCAAACTAAACAAAAATCCCTGCTCTCATAGAGTTTACATTTTAGTGGAGCTGGGGAAGGAGAGGGACAGACAATAAGAAACTCAAAAGCTTGCTAGAGGTAACAGCAAGTGCCACACAGAAAAGTAAAACAAGGAAGGGAGAAAGTTTAAATAGGGTGGTCAGGAAGCCTCAGCCAGGAGGTGACTCTTGATTAGGAGATGTCATAGGACATATGGTCATCCTTCCCAAGTTCAAGGGCATACTGGCCAGGCATGTATCTTGGGAAGGAGGTCCTACTTCTAAAATGGAGACAGTAATATCTGAGGTTTAAATGAGGCAATATGGATAGAGTACTTAACATAGTGTCTGGTACATAGTAAGAGCCTCTCTCCCAGGGCTTAGTTATAAAGAGGACAAGATCTCCTCAGCCAAGCATATGGTCATTTGCATGTGGTCACCTCTGCTACTGCCAGAGAAGAGAGAAATACCCACCTTCCCCTCTGCCTGGGCAAATGCAGGGTCTAAAATATGCCACTTGAGTCCTCTGACCTATTTGGGGGGCTTCCTGTGAGACCTTCCATCATCATCTGGGCATGGAGCCTGCCCATATCTATAGCCTAAAGGTGAAGGTGAGCAACAGGAACTCCTCAGAGAGAGGACCACCCCATGAAGCACCTGGCCAGTGGATCCCTCTATTTTCTCAGCCTCACTGGCAGTGGTGCCCTGCATCTTGAAGCACTCTGCTTAGAGCCACATGGTTTCTGACTACCACATTCTCCCAGTGTCCTTATACCATACACATCCTGGCTATCACCCCAGCTTCTCTCTTTCCCTCATATTTCCTGTCCTATAGTCACTTCCAGGGGTGGTCCATGGCTGAGAAAAAGCAGAATGCTCCTCCCCACAGGAACAAGTAATGACTTGTAAAAAGCATCCTTCCCAAGTCCAAGGGCATACTGGCTAAACAGAGCATTCCCAAAAGGGGAGAGACCACTAACAGACACTAACAGAAACAGGGCAGCACAGGGATTTGGTCCACAGTGATGGGAATAGGCCCTGGCTGAGTATCCCAAGGTGATGATACATCAACCGATGTTCTTGCCACAAAGGCAGCCTCCTCCCTTGAGACATTCCACCTTCCAGTGACCATTAGGGAGCAGCTAGGATCTTCCCAGGCTGACCCTCCTCCCACCCACCTTTCTACCAGGCTCTACCCTATCCCCTCCCACAGCCCAGCCCCCTCTTCCTGTTTGACAACAGCCACTTCCCGCTTTGCACAGGGCCACTTCCTGCCTGCCTGTATGCTACTGCCATGGAGACCCACCCTTGCCGGCCTTCAGCCCAGCTCCAACCACAGCTCTCTGAAAGGTTCCCCCCACAAGATCAGAGGTGGTAACAGGAGCAGAAAGCAGAAGCAGCTTATCAGGCACCTATTCTGGTCCTCCAAGCCCTGCTTGGGCCCTTCCCAATAGCCCACCCACAGCAGGAGAAAACCAGGATCCTTGGAAACCCTGCCTCTCCCACCTTCTGTCCAAGTGCTTCAAGACTTGGTCTAAGATGCTGTAATTTCATAGGAAGGACAATAAGGAGTGACCTGATGCAACAAAGGAGGCAAAAAAGAGGAAGCAGTTAGTGAGGTGACAGCATGTAGCAAAGGGGAGCACAGAGCCTTAAAACTGTTTCACCACTTGGGCACCAAGAGAGACACCTACTCCAAATGTGCTTCCCTTCCCCCCTCTCCAGGATGGGGGGCAGGGAGGGCTGGCTACCAATTCTCCATGGCCCTGCCAGGGACCGGCCCACTGATTCAGTGATATTTCTCTAAGAGCACAAATTCAAGTACTGGCTTCAACTAAGAATTCTGCTGCCACCTAAACGTACAACCCTCTGTAAGTAGAAAAGGACATATGGTCATACTCTGGCTACGAGGACTCTCCCTGAGTTCCAATCTCAAAACACCCTTCACTTTACAAAGGGTATTTCACAGATGAGTGCCTATGACTCCAACACAGATTGTAAGAAACTTTCAGCAGCCCTGTCAATTTCAGACACTGGATGGCGGGAGGTGGCCTTATCTTGATGCCCTCCTGTGTGTCCCACCACCTCTTAGTCAAATAACAGAAGCCCCATCTGGCTGTGTTGGGCATCACTTTGAGGAGCAGAAACAGGGCAGCACAGGGATTTGGTGTCATAATCCACCTTCTCCAGCTGTTTATAAACAGCTCTGGGCCTTGGGCACTGACCAGTGGGAATCCCAAGCCACAATCCCACTGACCTCCCCCTGACACTGCAACACCACATCCCTTCCTCTTTGATTCTCACTCAAAAGGTGCAAAGAGTCTTCAATTAAAAGCAAAACCTACCAGTCATATATGAGCAGAGATCATGGTTTCTTAATTCCTTTACTCCCAAACACTGGGGAATAGAAAGGTGCTACGAATCCAGGACAGGGAATGAAATGCGCCCATGTGAACGCCAAGGCTCTGCACCTCCTGCCTTCAGCCCTAACTTCAAGAGTTTCAACCAGGCAATGCAAAGACCTGAGCCCCACCATGGCCTTGGATCTCAAGACAAGGGAAGCTCTAAGAAGGGAAAGGCAAGAGGCGCCAAGATGTGCCCCACAGTTCAAGTGCCAAACCAACTCTGACGAAGAAAATCCCCATGGGGTCACTAGCAAGCCCCAAGAAGGCAAGGCTCTGCCTATGGACACTGGCCACTTTCAAGGGCCAGAACAGGGTCAGTGCTGAGTTCTCTGTTTCCCCCAGCATGGCTCCTGGTGCCTGCAGCCTTTGCCCACTGTTTTGGTGACATTTCCTTCATGGTAACCAGCCCCAAGTAAAACATCCCAGGAAGCAGCCCCTAAAAATAGCTCCTCCCAGGGCAGCAGCAAGCAGGGGGGGAGGGGAAAGAGAGGGAGGAGAAAAGAGGGGAGCAGATGGAAAGCTGCCGCTGCTGATGATGAGAGGGCCCAGGAAGCAGAGATGGTGTTGGGGGGGAGTGGTTGGAAATGTCCCCACTACAGAGTCCAAAAATGTGGGTACAGATGAGAACAGGGCCTCAGCCAGCAATAATGAGGGATTTGCTCCACTGGGCTTAGAGCTCTGGGCCTAGATGGAGAGGAGTATGGTAACACCAGGGTTCACTACAGGAACAAAGTACCCAGAACCTGTGTTTGAAAGGGAACAGCTACGGGGGCAGTGAAGGCCAAGCTGTTTGAGGTTGCTGGGGTCTGGGCACCAGCAAAATCATGGGTATACCTACAACTCAAAAACAAACCTAACATAAACCCCAAACAAGTCTTTTATGCCTTGGTTTCCCCAATGGTCCCAGGACAGAGCTGTCTGGCCATGAGTAGGTGACAAAGGGCCTCTGCAGAGAGGCACTCAAGAGGTGCGAAGTGTCCATCTCTTCCTGTCACCACCCTTTTGGCACCCATGGGATCAGGCCCTAGTCAGCCTGCCAAAGCTGTTCAGAAAGCAGAAAGCACAGAGATGGTGGCAAGAGCTGGTCCCAACGCCCCCCCCTTCCCTGTCTCCAGCCTCAGCAGAGAATGGGGTCAGCCACTCACCTCTAGGGTTTCAGCACGGCTTCTGACGAGGGTATGATGACAAGGGACGAAAGCAAACAACAGGAAGAAAAGCAAGAGCCTTGCCTATGGGATAGGGCCTGCTTTCCAACCTCCATCTCCACCCTGATACAGCACCCCAAGTCCCACTGAGGAGGTGGGTAGGAGGGCAGGGTGACAGGCTGTATGACTAAATCATGACTGTACAATGAAACTGGCCCAGCAGAAGGCTTGGCACAGAGAAGGGACCTCTAGCTTGCACTCTCATCCATGGCAGGTACGAGAGAAGTCAGAGAAGTTCATTTATATGAAGGATGCTATGTCTCTGTTAACAGAAACCAGCCTATTTTATCCTCAATAAGAAAACATGGTTTTGCACACAATCTCTCAATGCTTCCTCGAGTCCTGGTATTCCAGTATAGCACAAAGCCTCCTCCTCCTTCTTCCCCTCCTTCCATTGCCACATCACCCTCCCTCCTCTTCCCCTCATTTCACCCAGATCCTTAACAGGAAAGTATCACTTGGAGATACCACAGGGGACACAAATGTCATGGGGGCTACTCAGGCCAACACCAAGGGGGTGGGGACTTCCAGCTGGCACCATCCAAGGGGATCCCATTTCAGTCCCCAGGGCCAGCTGGACCCAGAAAGGGACAGCCTTTACCCTTCTGGTGGCCAACATGCCACAACACCAATCACTCAACCTGCTACAGTCTCAGATGCAGACTGGCATCCCAATCTGGGGGCCCAGAATGAGGCCCCTAATCACAGATCAGCCCATGTGCACAGTTGGCCACATACTGGAAGAGACACCACCTGGAGAAGGCTAGCCCCAGGTGCGGCTGGTGAATCCTAGGAGTGTATCAAGAGCAACTGTCACTGCTGCTGCTGATTTTGGATGGCATTTTTTAAAGAGTGGCTCATGAACTACCTAGATGAAATTTGTTGGAGCCTGTGTTAAAAATGCAGTTTCTGGGACCTCACCCCAGACCTCCTGAAGTCGAAGCTCTATGGACAAAACCTAGGAAGCAGCATTTTAAATCAATACTCAAGGTTGACCATTAGACACACTAACACTGACAGTCAGTGCTCAGAGACGGTCCCAATAGCAGTCCTATAAGACCATTAACAAGAAGAAAAGAGGAGCCATAAGCTACACTGACTTCCTACATCTCTCCTGTCCCAAGCACAGGTATTTATCCTCATCTGTCCTCTCCTCCAGCAGCAGACTGGTTCTCTGGATCAGAAAGGGGGAACCCAAGCCAGCACCAGGGAACAAGGGCTCCAGCAACTTGACTTTGAGTTTCCCAGGACTCAAAGCCAAAAGGTAACCATGATTGGTTAGGCTTCTTGATCCATTCATTTAACATGTATACTGAGTGTGGATTAGTCACTTTGCTAGTGCTCATCTACACAAAAATTAGAAAACAGATAAGGTCCCTTGCCTCACCTCCTCAGGTCCTCACAAAGAGGAGAGCTTTTCTTACAAAGTAGCTTCAATAGAAATCTCTTCACATAGGGTTTACAGATTAAATAAATAAATATAGCAAGTGCGGTAACAGATTTCATAACACTGTTTCTGGTAGCATCTCTCATTAAGGCCAAGGGCATTACTCCCAGTACCCATCTTAGTGAAAGCAACTGGAATCCAGATAAATGGGCCAATACAGAAGTTTTTTTATGATGCTAATTGTTCCAAGGATAAATCCTAAGGCATGCAGAAGAAAAAAAAAGACCATTTGCCCTTCAACTGTAGCAATATGGGAAAAATGCTTTGGATACAAGTGAAGAGAACAGGATATAAAATGTTATGCTCCACGAGGTGAAAATCTGTATGCATATGAATAAAGATAAGAAGAGAATATGAAGATTTAAAAATAAAAAAGACATAAGGGCTCAGGCTCCTTTGTGGGGAGGGTGCTCTTAAATCTTAAAATAACGATTTATCATTGCTATCACCTGGCCCACTAGCTCCTGCATCCAAGCCTATTTAAATGCCTCCTTCGGCCTAGCAGAGCCAAGCTAGGAACCACGGGCTCTGGTAAGAGCCCCATCTCCACACCTATTGCTGGTTTAAAGCAAATGGAATGACATTATGTGACTATCAGTGACTAGGTAGAGAGGCCCACAAACAAAAAGGTGCTCAAAGAACATTCACGTGAATTCCCTACCTGGCAACCCAGCCACCAATGTGGGTGCTGGAGGCTACAATGACAAGGAATGACAACCCACAAGAAGGCTTCCCATCCATATCTGACCCCCAGAAGTCTAAGTGATTTCTCCCCAGGCCTCCCGGGCCACCTCACCATGAGTGCCAAGGAGAAGCAGCTTTATGCCCTCTTTCTCTCCTTTCAGTTTGCAGCACAGAAAATCACAAATAAGACAGCAATCCAGCAAGGAATCCCAGCAAACAGAGTAAGCCCCTTCAGACCTTCACAGGCTACCCTGGTGGGCCCATGACATTCCCAGACACAGAAATCTAACACCTATGGAGCCCTAGACAGACAGAAAATGATGAGTGAAACCCAGTCCCAGCACCTTTATAAAATATAGAGTGTAAACTGAGAGGCTGAAGGAAAGCCACAGCCTTCACTTCCTAACCCCATCAGCAGCAGCCTAGTGAGGACCTTGACCCAACTTGCTCCAGGGGTTCATATCGCCCATACCAGCCTAGCATGCCCCTTGCTGCCTCTACATACAAGACAACATCCTCCCATTCTCCCACCCCCAGACACTACGGGCATGCACGTTCCTAACTCTTCTTGATGGCATTTGAGTCTATCAGTCAGGAACAAGACTCTGTCCCAAAGTTAACCTGGTATACAAGAGAGTCCCAGTCTTGGCATAACCATCTCAAAAGAGGGGGAGTTGCTGTCTGAAGCATACGATTTCACACAAGAATCCTCTTCTCAAGTTGAAAAAAAGAAATCAGAAATTAAACCTCATCTGGTTTGGGCAGGGAAAGAAAGATACCAGTTGGGAAGGACAGAAAAAAGTGGAAAGGAGGTAAGAAAGGAAAGGGATGCTATCACACAGGGAAGTTCAGGTGGGTAGGGAAGGAGTAGAAGATGAAAGCTCAAGGCAGCTGGCTCCATAAAGTCACCACAATCACTATCTTATGTCCCAGATTTTCAGCTTCCAGTTGTCTCTCCCTCCTCACCCTTGGGTGAGGGGATACTGTTGAGATAAAGAAACCAAAGCACTGCATCACTGACTGAAGACTCCAGACATCATCCCCATTTCTGATACCTGGGCTATGTGTGGGCATATCTTCAACCTGGTGTCCCTGCCTGCACCTTCCATTCTTAGCCAAAGGATATCTGCCAGAGAGCCCAGCCCCCGTATCTCCCCTACCTTAGGGGAGGAGGGCATCTGACCACCCACATATCTCTATAGCAACCACTGCCTTGGACTCAAGGTGCCCAGAGAGAAGGAAAATAAACAAGTCAAGTTTACAGTCAGTGCACTCAGTGAGAGATAGAGGCAGGGATGGGACAGCAAAACAAGCCCTGCTGGTAAAGATAGGAGAGACTCTCCAGCCAGGGGGCAAACACAGTCCTGCTAAACAGGTCCCAGGACAACTGCCAACATGACAGAAGCCCCTGTCATCTCTGTGGAATTTTATAGCTTCTCTGAGTGCTTGGGACATCTATTACATCTCTAGCCCCAGAGATGCTGGCATCATTATTGGCCAAAGCTCACATCTTCCCCAGGGCATCTGTACTGGTTCCTAATATATTTCCAGTATCCTATTGCCCAGCCCTAATTCCTTTCTCTGAGTCTCATAACCTTTATCCCTGGGCTGCATTCTACAGCCCTCAGAGACCTGACCTCTCTGTACTAACCAGACTTATTTGCAGAATGCTTCACACATTGCTGGGTCTACACATATCAGATGAGGTAAGTTTGGCAAACACCCAATAAGAGGTTCACAAAGCATACGTTAGAGGTGTTAAAGATGGGCCCTGACCCTTCCAGCCTCAGGTACTAGGGAGGATCTCACAAGTGAGGCTCCAAGGTCTGGGCCTTCATGCTCCCCACATCCCAAGGCAAGGCAGCTCCTGCCCAGACTGGGCCACTGGGATTTCCAGACCATGAGGCATCATCACTCTCCATCCAGGACAGACTACATCTGCTACTGCACTACCAACTTTGTAATTTGATCAAAAAAAGCAATCAAGTTCATCTGGCAGGATTTGTTCCCGAGAAGCCCTCGCCAGTAGCAGCCTCCCCTGATGTTTACAGATTTTCTTCCCTTGGGAGTCTGTTCTGCCGCCTGGTGGGTAGGGGAGGCTGGATTTGTCAGTGCTGCTCATTTACTGCATCCATCCAAAGTCACCATCGGGGCACAGGGACTAGGACAGGCCTGCAGTGGCCATCACTACTCTAAACAGTGCTCCAAATTAAGAGCTCTCTGTTCCATGCCACCCACTACCCCAGATCCTCCAACTCCCTAGGATCAAACTCCTTTAAGCCTTTAGGGATCACTCCAGTTACCCATGTCTCTTACATCTTCTTCATTCTTTTCTCCCTAAGCATTTTCAATACCTCACACAACTCCTTGTTTAGCTTCAAAGTCCACCAGAAATTTCAACTCATTTTTAAGTGCTAAAACATACTCCCCAATTCCCAGGGTACCTGCAGAAGTCAAAGGCCCTGGAAGGATCCCCAGGGAAAAACCAAGATGGAGAACACTCACCTCGGGCTGACAACTTCTTGGTGTTGATGATTTTTGCTGCATACTCCTGCGTGGAGGTTTTCTTCACACACCTGCGGACCACAGAGAAAGCACCCCTGGAGGGAGAAGGGGGAAAGAACTGGGACACCGAGCAGGGCAGAGTGACACAGACATACTTTAAATCTGAGGACAGTGATGCTCTCACCAGCAGACCTTTAGACACACACACACACACACACACACACACGCCCACCCCAGTGCAGTGACCACCACCAGCCAACATGAGGCAGAAGGATGAAGCCACAGCATGACACTGAACAGATGTGGGTGGAGTACCACCTGGTTCCCACCCCCTCATCTAGTCCCTGGGCAAAGCAACAGCCCCAACCTCAGGCTGTACATCAGGAGCTGGTGGGCGATGCTTCAAACACACACCTGCTGCATCTCACTGATAGCCCTGCAGTCCTGGCCAAGAGAACCAGAAAAGAAAGAGAACCTGCCCTTCTCTCTGCAGTAATAGTTGAGGGTAGAGGAAGGAGAGGTTAAAAGGAAAGTATGATTCCAAGAGAAATCGCCATCGACCAAAGGGGAAAGTGAAGCTCAACCCTTCCCTCCCATACCGGCTTCATCCCACCGCAACCCAGCTCAATTGACAGCCTTTGGGGAAGAGGGCACAGTTCTGAGTCTGACATCAATAGCTCCCCTTCCCCATGATATTTTCCTCTACGTTCCCCGCCAAATGGGATCTCGCATTCCCGGGCTCTGGAAACGTCTAGAGGGGCGAGTAGGGCGGGGGCTGCAGTGGCCCGGCTTCGCGTCGCGGGTGGTGGTGGTGGGGGTTAGGGCTGCAGCAGCGGCCAGCTCAGTGCCGAGGGGAGGGGGATGCTGCGGCTGCAGCGCGCGGCTCCCGGGACCACTGCAGGGATGGGGGGAAGGGCTGGGGGTACTGCAGCACTGCCCAGCTGCGGGGCTGGGATCCTGGAAGCAGCATTAGCGGGGGGGGGGGGGGGGGGCGGGGCCGGGCACCAAACATCCCCCCACACCCGGGCACCGCAGCGGGGTTGGAGCTGCAGGGCTAAGGGAGGGTCTAAAGTGCCCGGCGCGTGGGACCTAAGGGTAGGGTGCAGAGTGAATCTCTGAACAGGGTGGAGACAGGACTGTAGGCAGGCGGGGTCCGGAGGGGGGGCGCCTGAAGGGTGCAGGAGGGGCGGGGCTGGAGAGCGCCCAGGAGCGGTCCGGGGGCTGCAGTCCCCGCGGCAGCGCAGGTTGCAGCAGCCCGGGCAGCTGCTGCAGGGCGCGGAAGGAGCTGAGGGGCAAGGAACCGAGGGTTGGGGGCCCTGGAGTCAGCACGCGGGAAAGCTGGGGGTGGGGCGGATCGAGGGGGCGCTGCAGCGGCCGGTGCAGGGCCGGGGGGCGGGGCGAGGAGCCGCATAGCGCCCGGGCGATTGGGGTAGGGTGGGGGGCCAAGGCGGACAGCGGGCGGCAGGCGGGCCATACTTGCCAAGCTCCTCGAAGAGCTGGTAGTCGTCGGTGAAGCGAGTGCAGGTGGCGGTGGTGGCCATGCTGGCTGGCGGGCGGGCGGGCGGACGCGGCGGTGCAGCCCGCGCCGACGTCGGTGCACAGTCACCGCCGCCCGGCCGAGGGAGCAAGAGGAGGAGACGGGGCTGAGCCCGGCAGCACCGCGAGACTTTACCGGGGAGAGCGAGGGAGGGAGGGACACCCCCGCGCCCGCCTGCCCCGCCCCCAGCCCCGCCGGCCCCCCGCCCGGCCCCCGGACCGCCCCCGGGGAGGAGCCTCCCGTCACCGGCCCCGCCCGAACCGGGAGCGGCCGGGGCTGGGCCAGGAGCGTCAGAGAAATGTTTGTGGGGGGGTCCCAGCTCCGGACCACCAGCGCTGGCCGACAGAGCTGAAAGGTTCGCGGTCTATGAGCTAGTCCCGGACCTTGCAAGGGCTCTGAAATATTCGTGCGAGGATGGGTTAGAAGTGGCGTATGGGTCCGGACCATTGAGCTTTCTGGGAGAGTCTCCACACGTGGGTCCCAAACCCCCAGCCCGGCTCTCACCAAGTGGAGAGACGGCCAAGGTCAAGAAGACTGTATCAAACTGCACAAGCTGGAGACATCCACAATCTGTACAGAAGAAGCTGCCGGCAGTCTTCCCTCAGGGAGCTGACAGTCTAGCCTTGTGCAAGTATCATTGCCGTCATTTTTGGGTGGGGGACCCTTCAGGAGTGGTTTCATCAGGGAGATCAGGCCAGAGGCAAAGGATGCAAGTGGCACTCTCACTCAGGCCAGCAATGAAAGGGAAGAAAGGGGAATGATTTGCACAGGCTTTGTGTCTTTGGTGGCTAAAAGATCAAGTAGAAGGAAGAACAAAACATTCCATTTTGTTGTAAGCCATCCTGTACTTTGATTTTATGGCACTTACATATTTTGTAATGATACGTTTTTCTGGTATGAGAGCTAAAACATTATAGAATGAACTCTGGCATCTGACTATCTATCTTGGATTTCTGGGTAACTCAGTAGCCAGCTATATGACCTTGGGCAAGTCACTTCATCTTTCTGTGCCTCAGTTGCCTTGAGAACTGGTAATAAAATACTATCTTCACAGAGTTGTGAGCATTTAATGGGCTAAATCACATAAAGCACTTATAATAGTACCTGGTATCTAATTAAAACTGTTTGCTGTTATTTGTTTAATATTTGCCTTCTCACTAAATTGTAGGCTTCAGTTGGGCAGGGCCTCTGTCTTTTTGTTCACCCTGCATATTCAGTCCCAGACCCTCAGTAAATATTTGTGTAATGGTAAAGGGAGTTACCACCCCTTCCTCAGTACCCAACATCACAGATTGGTAGCACAGAGGCACATAACTGTCTCCATGGAGGAGAAACAGGCTGGGCAGGTTCCTGATCTGCTAAGCAGCTGTACCCCAAGTCAGAGGCCAGCCCCAACTGGGCAGGATGGAGTTCAGCCAACTGCTGCAGCTTAGACTTGATTACAGCAAGAAGCCCACAGGGGAGTCCTGTGTCTATTGTCAGCAAACGGGGAGACAATTGAGAGGTGTCCCAGCCTCCCAAGCAGCCTCGGGGAGGGGTGGGTGGAGCAAAGCTCTCAGGGAATACTCCCCTCCTTTCCTTACCCAATAGCCCAAGGAGTTGCTCTGAGACTGCCCAGTTGAGAAGATTAGGGAATAGAAGGGAATGGAGTCCAAGAGTAAAAGCATTAATTTATTGCCTGGAAGGAGGGCATAAAGGACCAAGGAAAGGGTAGAGGTTAAGAGCACTATGCCCCACCCATCCCCAGGGCAACAGGAAGTAAAGCGGTGGGGGTAAGGCCACTTCCTACCTCAAAGCACCAGGGTGAGAGCCAGGTCCCAAGTCCCAGCGTGGGCAGGCAATGAGAATGTGAACATGGAGATGCCAGTAAGTCTTGAGTTTCTGTCATCCACCTTCAAGGTAAAAGTAACTGCTAGCCTGTGTTCCAGAAATGGAGTCTGCATATCAGTTGATCATCAATGTCCCCTTCCTGGTACTCAAGGCGACTTGGTTCCTGACTTCCAGACGCTGATACTTGAAACTTTATATTCATTCATGTACGGTGGAGAGAGGTCAGAACGAGTACAGACTAGGGCTGTCATGGAGTCCCCTAAGAGTGTCCCAGGGGGAAGTGTAAAAAGAGGACTATAACTAGCCAATCTCCTGTGCCTGCCAGGAGAGGTATATCATCTCCAATGAGGGTGAGGGCTCTACACTGGCTATTTCAAGGTAACCATAAAAAGAACTTTGCATCAAGTCCCTGGGTAAAAGAAAAAATGATAAGAACAATATTGGGGTGAAAACTTGGGAATAACTCACATTACTGTAACTAGCTGCCTTTCAACAAATATTCATCGACTATCTACCATGTCCTTGGTGCTGCCCTTTACTTTTGGAAAAAAACAAATAAAGTGGAAATTTAGAATTTACATAATTAGAAGGAAATCAATCCATTCTCTTTTTCCTTTCTATCTTTACCTCACTTCCCCCTCCCTCCCTCACTACTTTCTCAACAGCACACACTGACGTGTCCATGTGGCACTTTGGAGCCTACAAACTCCTCTGTGTGTGCACACACACACCCTTCTTGATCCCTATTGCTGTAACACCCACAGAACCTCCAGCTACCCCACAGCAATTAGAGGGAAGATACATACAAATAATAACAAGCTCACCAGATCCCTGCGTATCAGTATCTATGGCAACCTCATGGGGTCCTCAAGCTGTGCTCTTCTGGTTGCAGCCAGTCCCCTGGGCAGCACCAGCAATCAAGCTGTGGCAAGCGCTCCAGGAACAGGGAATACTACAGAAAATTGATGCCCTGAATATCACCAGAGATACCCCACTGGTGGGACCCTGGGACCCTCCCTCATTCTGACCTTTGAAGCCCCCCAAAATTATGCCATTTTTTTCTGAATGAGAGCCTTCCCTCTCTAAGTTTAGAATGCAATTTTAGAGTATGAAGGTACTTACTCTTCAGATCTAATAAAAATGGAGCAGTTCAGGGCTGGAGATGTGGCTCAAGCGGTAACTTGCTCGCCTGGCATGCGCGGGGGCCCTGGGTTCGATCCTCAGCACCACATAAAATAAAATTAAGATGTTGTGTCCACCGAAAACTGAAAAATAAATATTAAAAAGATATTCTCTCTCTCTCTCTCTCTCTCTCTCTTTCTCTCTCTGTCTCTCTCTCTCCTCCTAAAAAAAACTGGAGCAGTTCAAAGTGTGGTAGAATAATGTGGGGGAATAATGCCATTAGAAAACAGTTACCCACTTGTTGGGAGAGTTTGTAAAGTCAGTTTGAAGGGAATTCAGTCTTGAGTCCATGAGGGGTTTTCAATCCACATTGCATAGAATCCCTGGGCTTATGTGGCTATGCTCCAGTTGCTGCCCAGCATATCTACAGGGGTTTCGTATAATATTTGGTTGAAGATGAGAATCATTGGCTAAAAAGAATTTTGAAATCCACTGAACTAGTGGCTTCTGAGAACCTCTCCAACTCTAAGATTCTATGACTAGTTTTGGAGAATTAGAGGTGATAAAATCATGACCCCTCTCCATGAAACTCTGAAATATTAGTGATAAGGCATTTGAAACTAGAGATGTGATCATGGGGATAGGAAAGAGTGAGAAAGACAAATAAAAACATTTAAATACGCAATCTCCAAAGAGGGAGTGAGGGATGCCCCTGTCTTATCTGGAAGATGCATTGAAAATGGACTTCTTTAAATCACAGCCATGCACAGAAAACTTGATAGCCTCCATCCTTAGTGAGAACCACTCCCAAACAAGTCACTGTCCATTGTGGGAGTATTTCCCCATCCTTTTCCTAAAAGGGGAAAAAGTACTAAGAACCCAGATTGAATCAATGACCGGCATGTCTTAGAGGAAGAGCTGAAGTATTTGAGGTGAGGAATGCAGCTCCTGAAGACTTGGACAAAGGGAACTGAGATTTTGGAGTGAGAGGCTGAGGCTATGTGGGGTGTGAGTTGAAGCATTGGATGTGAGGAAGTGAGGTGTGTGGAAGTGAGTCTGAGGTACCAGGAATGAAGAGCTGAGCTCAGAAATTCAGTTGAATTGTAAGAACATATAATGTGAGAAGCCAGGGTATTTTGAGTGAGGGTATCTCAGTGGTAGAATGCTTGCCTATCATTCTTGAGGTGAAACCCATTTTCCAGCCAAGAGGGCTGGTTCCAAAGGGCAATCTGATCTTGTCATTCCCACCCCACAAGTCCAAGTTAGAACTCCCTCTGCCTCTATTCGGTCATTCCCTTATAGATAGGTGCTCCTTGAAGGCAGGACGTATCGAACGCTACCTTCCCTCCTCCACTACCTCTTTTTTAAGTACTGGGAATTGAACCAGGGATTCTGTACCATTGAGCTATATCTGCAATCCTTTTTATCTTGAGACTGTATCTTGCTTAGTTGGTGGGGCTGGTCTTGAATTTACAATCTTCCTGCCTCAGCCTACCTAGTCTCTGGGATAACAGGCGTGCGTCACTGCACCTCGCTTAATCTTTCCCCTTATAACCTCAACACCTGCCATAAAGCCTTGCATAGAGTAGGCACTCAATAAATATTTGTAGAATGAATGAAGTATTGGGGGCATTAGGATGAGATATTTGGAGTGAAGAGGTGGAAGATCAGGCGGACGGGTGGGGAGAGGTGACAGAGCTGTCATAGAGGCAAAAGGGAAGGGTTGAGTTCTGGGAACTGGCTGTCAGCACCAGTCAGGCAGGAAGAATGGCATGTGGGGCCCCCTGGTGGGCAGACTTGAGGTGCTTTGGGAACTTTAAGGGAGGGACAGGAGTGGGAACCAGCATGAATGACAAAGGGAGGTGTGGTGAAGATGACTATAACCATCAGGATAGCTAACACACTGGGAGAGCTTGCTACTTATACAGCCTGTGCACTAAGCCCTCTGCATCAACTATTCCTTTCAACCCTTGCCACCATTCTGTGAGTAAAGGAGCTATCCGCCTCATTTTACAGAGGGGAAAACAGAAGCTGAGAAAGGTGAAATAACTTATCTCACCGCAAATAGCTACTAGGAAGTGGAACTGAGATAATATTGTTGGAAGGAAGTGAACAAAAAGAGATATTGGGGGTAGTAATGGTGTTGGGGAAAATTCAGATACCACTGATGGAATCCAGACCGAATTTTTTTTTTTGGTATGGGGATTAAACCCAGGGGTGTTTAACCATTAAGTCTCATCTCCAGCCCTTTAAAAAATATTTTATTAGGGGCTGGGGATGTGGCTCAAGCGGTAGCGCGCTCGCCTGGCATGCGCAGGGCGCTGGGTTTGATCCTCAGCACCACATAAAAATAAAATAAAGATGTTGTGTCCACCGAAAACTAAAAAATAAATATTAAAAAATCTCTCTGGGCTGGGGATGTGGCTCAAGCGGTAGCGCGCTTGCCTGGCATGCGTGTGGCCTGGGTTCAATCCTCAGCACCACATACAAACAAAGATGTTGTGTCTGCCGAAAACTAAGAAAAAATAAATATTAAAAAAAAATCTCTCTCTCTCTCTAATATATATATATATATATATATATATATATATATATATATATATATATATATATTAGAGACAGGGTCTCTCTAGGACTGGCTTTGAACTCAAAATCCTCCTGCCTCCCCCCCACTGCCCCACTCCCTCCCTTCAGCCACTGGGATTACAGGCAAGGCACCAGGCTCCAGATTGGAATCTTAAATGCAATGTGGATTTAGCCCCAGTGAAGGCATGTATCCAGTCACATACTGGCGGGGCGGGGGGGGGGGATTCATTCATCCATTCATTTTATGAATACTTCCTCTTTTCCAGTTACCAGAAATCAGAAGAAAAAATCCAGCAAATTTTCTGTCCTTATGAAGCTTATATTCTTATAGGAAGGCAATGAACCTAGAAAAAGATCTTTTTTTTTTTGGAGAGGGGATCTTGTTAGGTTGCCCAGGCTGGACTTGAACTCCTGGGCTCAGGCAATTCTCCCTTATCAGGGTCCCTAGTAGCTGGGACTACAGGCGCATGCTACCACACTCTGCTAAAAGAGGTTATTTGTTTTCTTTCTTTCCTTCCTTCTGTCTTTTTCTTCTTTTTATTTATTTATGTATTTATTTGGGGGGTAATGGGGATTGAGCCCACTGGGTATGTAGCTTTACCTCTGATATACCCAGCCCTTTTGATTTTTATTTTGAGACAGGCTCTCACTAAATTGCCCAGACTGGCCTCAAACTTAATCCTCCTGCCTCAGCCTTTTGAGTCATTGGGATTACAGGTGTATGTCACTCACTGTGCCTGGCTGAAAGAGGTAATTTTAGACTGGTGTAAGTTCTGCTACAGAGAAAATAAAATCAAATAAGGAATGATGAGGAGGCAGAGCATAGAGAATTCCTTTAGCTGAGGTATTCAGGAATGGCTCCCCTCAGAAACTGACATTTTTAGGTAGGCCTACATGATGATATAAAGGTACTCTTTGAAGAGCCTAACAAGAACATTTATGGTGGAAGGAGTAGTGACAAAAGGCTGAGATAAAAAATGTTTATAGTATATTTGAGGGGTGGAAAGAAGGCTGGTGTGGGAGGAACAGAGTGGGGGGCGGAAGCAGTGGGAGAGAAGGGCTTACAGACCGTAACAAATCCCACTGTTCTGGTACAATCACCCTTGTATTCCTTCTGTGGTTCCAAATTCTATAGCTCACAGGGAGTCCCACAAGGACAGGCCACCGCTGTGTTCACAAACGCATGAGACCTGAAACCCTAGTGCAATGCGAGAAGATTCCTTCATCAAGGACAGACATAAATCTAGGCCAGGAGCCAGAAATGACACAGTTCCTTGGCTATCACAAAGGAGGGTGGTAGAGATGGGCACAAGATGACCTCTCAGTGCTCCAGGGGGCTTGAAGGTGGTATGCTAAGGGTTTTTGCAAAAACAGCCAATGTCTCCTCAGTCCATTTAGATAACTTTCTTCCTGCCTTGGCCAAGCTTTAGTCCTAACCTCTATAAAGGATAGAAAGATGGGCCAGAAATATAGGCCCTGCTTTAAAGGAACTTTCGTCAATGGGGGCCAGAAGATAAGCATGATAATAAACAATACAAGAGAAGATTAGACAACCCCTAGATCTTTGTATCTAGATACCTGAATTCACAACCCTCTTTGCTTATCCTCTAGTTCTTTGTTCAAGTGTTGCTTCTCTAAGTATCTTTCCCTGACCTCTTGACCAGATCAAATCTCTGTAATGACAGCTCCATCCACTACTTCTTCAAAATACATGTCCCAAGTGTGATTTTGTACATCTCTGTGTGACTATAAGCCACACAAAGGCAGGGTCTATGTCTGTTTACATTCATTCTGGTATCCCTAGTGTCTAAAGTGACTAGAATATAGTAAGTACTCAATAAAATACTTGGAAGATAAAAGCAAATATATGGGACTTTTAAAAGGGGAGTAATTGAATCAGTTGGAACAATCAGAAAAATCTTAATGGAGGAAATGAAAGAAGGATGTTGGCAGTTGGACGTGGAGTTGAGCAGGTAGCACTAGTGGGGAAAAAAAAAAGTGTGAATCAGGCCCTGAAATACTGAGGGTTTGGGAGACTTGTGATCAGGTGAACTGAAGGGGAGGGGAGGCAGAGGGGAGAAATAGGTTGTAAATCTGGAGATCAGCCAATGGTGTCTGGCTGTGGATGGGTACATAGGCTAGACAGAAAGGACCACTGTCCAACTTTCTGGAGTCTAAGCCAGATCCTAAGGTTCTTAAGTCCCAGACCTGTGCTACATATGTGGTTGCCTACCAGACCTTTCCACTTAAATGTCCTGTGTCTACCCAAATTCAACATGATCCAAATCCAAATCAATCAAACTGTCAGGCAGTATAATATAAAAGTGAAAAACACTGAAGCCAAATCCTGCTTCTGCCTCTGATTAACAGGGAATCTGCTAGTTTTATGACTGCTCTGTACCTCAGTTCTCTCATCTGCAAAATATGGATAAAAATAGTACTTACCTCACAGTTTTTTTAAATTTTTTTTAGTTGTCAATGAATCTTTATTTTATTTATGTATATGAGGTGCTGAGAATCGAACTCAGTGCCCCACACATGCTAGGCAAGCGCTCTACCACTGAGCTACAACCCCAGCCCTCATAGGGTTTTTTAAAAAAAATATATTTATTTCATTGGCAAATAAAATTATATATATTTGTTATATAATAATATATTATTTTGAAGTTTTTTTGAAATAATTTTAGAATGGCTAACCTGAGCTAGCATAGGCATTACCTCACACACTTCTTGTTGTTTTGTGGTAATAACACTTAAAATCTACCCAATTTTTAAGAACACAATACATTGTTATTAACTGTAGTATTTTTGCACGTGTGTGTGTGTGTGTGTGTATCTCCAGTCCTTTTTGTTTTTCATTTTGAGACAGGGTCTTGCTAAGTTGCCAAGGCTAGTTTCAAACTTGCAGTCCTCCTGCCTCAGCCTCCCAAGTTGTTGGGATTACAGGTGTATGCCATTGCACCTGGAAACTATAGTCATCCCGTATATGAGGTGCTGAGAATCAAACCCAGTGCCTCACACATGCTAGGCAAGCACTCTACCACTGAGCTACAACCCCAGCCCTCATAGGGTTTTTTTAAAAAAATATATTTATTTCATTGGCAAATAAAATTATATATATTTGTTATATAATAATAAATTATTTTGAAGTTTTTTGAAATAATTTTAGAATAGTTAACCTGAGCAGTAATTCTTTCTTTAACTTATTCTTCCCTAGGGTTTTTTTTTGGGGGGGGTGGTAACAGGGGATTGAACTCAGGGGCACTCGACCTCTGAGCCACATCCCCAGCCCTATTTTGTATTTATTTAGAGACAGGGTCTCACTCAGTTGCTTAGTGCCTTGCTTTTGCTGAGGCTGGCTTTAAACTTATGATCCTCCTGCCTCAGCCTCCCGAGTCGCAGGGATTACAGGTATTAATTAATGGGGTTTTGTGATTATATCATAAGGTTTTATGAATTATTTATATATATATATATATATATATATATATATATATATATATATGGTAAAGCAGTGCCTTGAATAGTAAAGACTCAATAAATATTAACTGTTATAACTATTCCCCTTGCCACCCTGGACCAATTTTCTTCTCCAGTTCCCTTGGCTCTGGCAGTGACTTGACTAGTCTGCCAATAACATAGGTTCAGAATCTTGGGATCAACTTTGACTCATCCCTTATCTCACATAGGGGGAAGAGCTAGATTTGAATTCTGGCATTGATTTCAGTTGTGTGAACTTGGACAAGTTACTTAGGCTCCTTGAGCTTCATGTTCCTTATCAGTGACATAAAGAGGTTATAACTTTCACCATAGGGCTCTTATAATAATGTAATAATAATAATAATAATAATAATTGTAGATTAATAGTTTCTATCTCTGATAGTGGCATTAGTATGCACTTTTTCTTCCTTAAAATGTGCTAAATTATTTATGATGAATACAAATTACTTGGAGAACAACAATAATGCCATATATTCTCCTTATCATCTTAATTTAGCCTTTATAATAACCCTAAAATTAAGATTTTTATCCCGGGGCTGGGGATGTGGCTCAAGCGGTAGCGCGCTCGCCTGGCATGCGTGCGGCCCGGGTTCGATCCTCAGCACCACATACAAACAAAGATGTTGTGTCCGCCAAATACTAAAAAATAAATATTAAAAAATTCTCTCTCTCTCTACCTCTATCTCTCTCACTCTCTCTTTAAAAAAAAAAAAAAAAAAAAAAAGATTTTATCCCCATTTTACAGATGAGAAAATTGGCATAGAGTTTGTACTGATTATCTGAACTCAGCTCCTGAAATGGTTGGTACCTGATTATAGTACCACTTTTTTTTATTTTTGCCTTTTTATTGAGATCCTAGGTTCCTTAAGGACAGAACCCTTGTCTTATTCTCCTTGTATCTTTTTCTTCCCTCTCCAGGCTTTCAGCAGAGCCTTATATACTGTATGTCCATAATGAGTGTGTTTGAATGGATTAGTCTTTTGGATGACTTGCCTATTGTTCTGACATGATGAAGTTATCTTGCTGGTGATGCCTTTGAGTGGGCTCTTGACCCTGGGCTCAAGGATGGAGGACAAAGATACTTGGGGCCATAGAGATGAGGGAACCAAGCCTCCACCCTGAAAGGACAGTAATTCTTCTTGTCCACTAGAGGCCGCTTTAGGCCTGGTTTTAGAGAGCCAGCAGGGTTGCTAGATAACTCAGCTGACCCCACCCCAGGAGTTATTCATTTCCAACACCAAGTCTATCCTAGTACCCAAAGCCCCAGAGACAGTCTGTCAGTGCCTTCCAGGTCAGTTTCTTCCAGTAGAGCATCATATTCTTGGACCTGGAATGAGCTCCAGAATAAAAGTTGCTGATGGCAGCTAAGATAGCAGGAGTGTAGTGGCAGGTTCCAGTTGCCCCTCAGTTAGCCAAATCCACAAACGCATATCAAGCACCTCATTGAGTGCCCTCTGTGTACCATTCAGCCTGCTAAACTCTGGAACTAGCTTGATGAATAAGACAGACTTTGTTCCTGCCCTCCCACGTCTTAGGATGGACCGAGGTATGCAGATAAATCTGTAATTATTGCATCGTGTGATAAGCTGCTAACATGATTTCTGTTCCAGGGTTAGTTCTCCCTGGGTCTCATTTCACTGTGGATTGTCCCATGGGACATCAGTCTGCTTTAGGAAAACAAAATAAAGGTCAGAGGCAAAGAAAAGAACTTTTGCCTACATTGGAAAATCACCGCAGAGACCCTTCCTTTCTGGAGGTGAAAGGATTCCCAGTGACCCCTGGCAGGTCTGACACATCTGGGGTTGTAGTGGGCATTTGGGATGAGGAAGTACCAGACTATCTTGATACAGCTTTTGTGCTCTCCTCTCTCTTTTCCCCAAGTGACTTAGGAGCTTTTGATTGGGAAGGGAAACAAATTCTCCAGGTTTTTGGGATGTGACCCAACCTGCTTGCTTCTCACTGATTTCTCTTTGCCTCTTTATTTTCTTTGCTCCTTTTCCTAATATTATCTGTCAGTCAATCTATTTATCAAATGAATGTGATATTCAGGGCACTCTCTTTCACCCCAAAACAAGAAGTCAGGGAAGTTAGAAGAGAGCTGGGGAGATAAGATAGAGTCTAGAGACAAACTGTCATGCAATGCAGTAATGTTCTAAGTGCAAGTAGGTTGCTGCAGTCATTGCCAGCTAAGTCCCTGGGGGCTGAGGGGTCTTTTAAGCCTTCCCTCCTTCCTATTTTCCTTCCTTCCTTCCCTCCCTTCCTTCCTTCTTTCCTTCCTTCCTTCCTTCCTTCCTTCCTTTCTTCCTTTTTGGAAGGAACTTCCAGGGTGAGTCTTCAATCTGTCCAGTGCTGTTTTCTCTGCAAGCAGTATTCTAAGAGGAGACACAGAGGGGTGAAAATTTCTCCCTGCTTAGCTTGTCATTCCATTGTGTCTGAACTAGGGGCTCTGAGACCTATATGCTCAACATTCCTGAGAAGCAGCTTCTGAGTCAAAGCCCCAGAAACAGCTGAGACAGCTTCAGGCTGGAGTCTTGGCTATCTTTTCTTCTTTTCTGTCCAAAAGCAACTCCCTCCCTAGCTATTTGGATGTGACCAGAAACCTAAGCAGAGCCCTGGGGTAGGAGCCTGGCTCAGCCAAAGTCTATAAAATGGATTTGATTCCTGCATCCCCTCTCAGGCTGCAGTCATCAGGTAAAGGCATGTGTGTACCCAGTGACACCTGTACCAGGAAGTCAAAGGGGCAGAAGAGATTCATCCTGTGCCTACAAGTTACAGCCTCCAATGCAGCCATTGTTGGGCTACCTCTGACAGGGGGGTCGTAATTAGGAGTTGGCCTGAGTTAATATAGCAGCATTCCCCGGGCAATCTGCCAGCACCTCCTCACTGCCTGGGCGTGGGGCCCAGGACATGCCAGGGCAATGCCAGAGAGCTGACTCAGGGGGCGGCATAAAGGGAACAGAAAAACCCTTCCTACTCACCAGCCAAGAGGGGAGAGAAAGCTTTCCAGAGGCCCACTGTGATTGTTTTGTGGTGCCAGACCACCAACAGGTTCTGTATGTGGATCCATGGTTCTTCAGACCATGGATTTATGAGGCCACATATTTCCTGGGGTCACCAGCAGAAGGCCAGACCCCCAGCCCCCACCCCCGCCCCACTCATTCCCTGAGTTCCCATCTTCCTGTAAAGACCTTTAGATGTGCAGTTCTAGGTTCCCCAATAATCAATTCAGGCCTGCCTTTGCCACTTAAGACTATGTCGTGGGCAAATCACTTACCTTGGTTTGACTTAGATTCTTTATATTTTAGGTGGCATGAATAATACCTTCCTGCCTTATAGGGCTGCAGCAAGGATAAAATAATGAGATAATGTCTATGAAGGTAACATGTATACTTATAAAGCATATTTGTAATAAGGTATCATTATTGTTATGATTAGTCCTGAGACAGGAATTATAGCCTCTGGCTCCTGAACCTCAAAGTCCTTCTCTTTGTCTTTTTTGTCTGACAAGGTTGTTCCAAAGTTAGTGCTGAAATCCTAACCCTATTCTGAGTTCAGAAGCACTGACCCAGGTTCTTCTGCTTGGTGCCAGCTCAGGGGAGCAACTCCCACACCCCAGCTCTGCTAAACCAGTTTTCTCCCTTCTAATCAGACTCCTCCAGTCCAGTTTGCCTGCAGTAATGACAAAGGAACCTAAAATAGCACAGGCTCTGCAAACACTGTTAGCAAATGGGCTTGGGCTGCCTGTCACCCATAGGCCTGTCTGGGCACCCCAACCAGGTACAACCATCCACCCTCTAGGATCTGGCCTTTCTTTATGCAGCACCAGGATGACAGTGCCTTCTGTCAGCACTTTGGGTGACTGAATTGGATGACTACTTAGAAAGCTGACTTGCTAGAAGTGCCAAGAGAGGGGGCACTTAACTCCCCCACCAGCTCTTAACTCGTGCACTCTTGGTCCCTCTCCTTACCCCAAAAGGACGGGTGAGCTGCGCTAAGAGAATGTGGAGAAGTAGTTGTTGTTATGACCCTGGAAAGGATGGTGGCTTCGGTACCAGGAAAGTCTGATTCTGTGGACCCTGCAGCCAACAGGCCCTGGCTTGTCATTCCAGTTATAGAACCAGTTTGGCGTGCAGCTGATTGGGTGCCTCCCTGTAGGGTACTGGGTCTGGCTAGGCTCTGAGGCTTTTCCTGGGGCCTTCATATGACTTACCCAGGTGGGAGTGGTGGCTGCTGAAGCCAGATTGACTGAAGGAAGCTTGCAGCAGGGAGCCATAGGTAGGAATGGAAGTTTGAGCAGTAACATTATTCATTGCTGAGCCCTTCTCTAATTCTTCACATTTTAAGCAGCTGTTTCCAGGGGGCACAATTCTCCATCCTTAGAACTTTCTCAAACACTTTTCTTTTGTACATGTGTTCTTTTCCTAGGTGGTTTCTTTCTTCCTTTTTCTTTCTTTTTTTTTTAAAGAGAGAGTGAGAGAGAGGGAGAATTTTAATATTTATTTTTTAGTTTTTGGTGGACACAACATCTTTGTTTGTATGTGGTGCTGAGGATCGAACCCGGGCCGCACGCATGCCAGGCGAGCGTGCTACCGCTTGAGCCACATCCCCAGCCCTTTCTTTTTCTTTTTTCTTTTTGGTACTGAGGAGTGAATCCAGGAACCTTAACCACTGAGCTACATCCTTAACCCTTTTTTATATTTTATTTAGAGATAGAATTTCACTGAGTTACTTAGGGCCTCGCTAAATTGCTGAGGCTGGCTTTGAGCTCGTAATCCTCCTACCTCAGCCACTGGAACTGCTGGGATTAAAAAAGTGTGTGCCCAC